>NC_067148.1:4536118-4847927 GCF_903995435.1 Acomys russatus
CCTGGCTGACATCATATTTCTTGAGAGAAGATCAAAGCGGGCATGGTGGCACACCTCTTTAATCCCAGAGTGGGCAGAGGCAGGTGGATCTCTGTGCATTCCAGGCCATCCTGGTATATTCAGCAGGTTCCAAGGCAGCCAGGGATCATTAGTGAGACTCTGGGTAGAATAATAAAAAAAGAAAGAAACAAACAAACAAACAAAATCAAAGGGAAATATACTGCAGTCTTGGGTTTGTTAAAGCCAGCTGTGGGTAAGCAGGGGTGGATTACTTCTGAAATGCTCTAAATATTTAATAATTCATAAAAATGTTCATTTTGATGTTTTTCTGTTAATTAAATTACCGATCTTGGTACTTTTTGTTTGCATTGACTTTGAACTAGAGGTATTTCTAAAGTTTAAACAAATTTTGTAGAAGAAGTGTGTGCATGGTGAGATTCTAGCAGAATAAGGAGTAAGGTAACATCTCTGTAAGGAACTGTTTAAGATTGAAATTAAGTCCCCACAAAATGACTTTCAAGCAGTGTTTATCACATGAAAGACTCAAATCAGGCTCTTGCCGGTTCCTTCTTTCAATGTTCGCCCACTGCAGTGTTGTGCTCAAGAACACATGGTGGCATTTTAGTTTGCAAGCTCGACCGAGCCGTTTGTCATTAACTTCCTGCAGTTTTACCGGTGAGATCTGAGTGCTCTGAAATGAGTCTGAAATGAGGATGTGGCCACGCTGCCAGCCAAGAATAGTTGTGAGCTAGTCCCAAATTCCTGGGAAGAAGAACTTTAAGTAGAAATGCTTGAGCATTTGCCTCAGGGGTTTTTCCCTTAAATATTAGCGTTTAAAAAGTAAAAAAAAAAAAAAAAAAAAAAAAAAAAACAGGCAAAGAAACTCCTTGAAAAACAAAGCAACAACAACAACAAAAAAGTAAGAAAAGTAAGGAAAAGTAAGGAAGTAAGGAGAGGGGTTGAGTGTGGCTGAGTGAGTAAACTGGACTTGATTTTGGATTCCCCAGAGCCCGTCTTCAGGTGGACACAGTTGCACACATTTATAATCTTGGGACCCAGTGGCAAGATGGGAGGCAGAGAAGGGACCATCGCTAGAAGCTCATGTGCCAGCTAGTCTGGCACACGCAATGGCAAAGGGACCTGTCTCAAACCAGGTAAAGGGTAAGATGAACACACACCTTCACACACACACAGGCCCACATGCACAGGCACATACACACAAATAGAGAGGGTTCCACAAACTCCTCCCTCCTGGACCCTCTCACCAGACCCCTTTGGGGGCCCTTGGGGGTCTGCAACTTCTACTGCCATCCTTCCCCTCTGCCTGGGGATGGACACTTTCACTAAGTACAAACCTCACTTAGTGTAGTACAGCCCTCTACGTGGTTTTGGACGATGACTTGGTATCAGTTCCTGTCCTGATCTAAGCACAAGGACTACAAAGATGGCATTTGTGATTCCAGTGGCAAGAGAGATCGCAATGTGATGAGCTGATATCCATAAAACAGTATCGTTGGTACCAGGCGTTGTAGGTATAAAGAGTCCTGTGAGATTCCCTGAGGGGCCAGAGTTCTACGTGGAGGATGGTGAACGGCCTCAGAGGGGAGCTTATGCTAGGACTGGAATAGTAATGGTGTGGAATTTTCCATAGATTCCCGAGGGCTTGGGACAAGTGGCTTCTACGTCCTTTTCTCCTACTGAAGAGGTCCACCTGCCATTCTCTACCTGCTGACCTGTGTGCGCTCACTGACGGACGTAGCAGCTCATAAACCAAAGCGTCTTTCTCTTCTGAAATTTCCTCTTGGAAATGACATTGTAAATATTCTACTTGGGTCCAGAGACATTGGGCCATCTCCTTCATAGACCATGCAGATTTGAAGACTCATGTTCTAGCTGTGGACCTGTAGCCTCAGCATACCACAGGTGTATGTAACTATGGTGACCTTTAAAACACCTGACTTCCTTTCTTTGTAGTCATGACGTCAACAGTTTCTGTTTATTCAGTTCATTCTGAGGCCCTTATAGCCTTTGCTGATGTTTCTCTGTTGAAGCCTCTGTTACACGCATTGAGCATTCTTCCCCTTCTCCAATCCCCAGCACAGTGCCTAACACCTCATAGTCATCCCGCAGATAAAGACATCACAGCGGATTCTGGGTTTGATTTTATGACTTCAGTGCGCACTCATCTGTGGATGCAGGGGATCCCTAACTTGCCGTCCTTGGTCTTCTGGAACGATTCCTTCCTAATGCTGCTTACTTCGCCAGCTGCTTTCTCTTTTTCTTTCAGCAGACTCAGTAACTTAATCCCTAACATGCTTGCTCACCTATCTTTACAGTTTAGTAAAAACCACATGACCATAGATCTTTTACTTAGGGCCTCAGCCCATTACTGGCACCTAAAATATGCTTAGTGAATCATTGTCTAGACTGAGGGGAAAATCCCAGTTCTACAAGACTTCCACAGACTTCTTCAAGAAACCAGGACCCAGCTTACCACGTATCCAGAAGAGGCTGTTCTGAGGATACAAGGGCAGGGAAAGCAGTCAGTCTCTTGTGAAGTTCTGTGCACAGAACATGAAAGCTCATTCTCAGTTTTTCATTCATCCAATAGTCTAGCTCCATCCAGGCGCCATCAAACTGTGCCACCCTTCCCCCACTCTAGAAACAAATAATCTTTGGCTCACTTTTGATAAAAGAACTACCCAGTGCGCATATTAACTTAAAGTCTATAAATTTAGGGTTGTTTTTGCTGTGCTTGAGAGTGCATGTAGACTGATGCTTCTGTTAGTTTCTTATGTTTTAAAGTATGAATAGCATCTCCATGTATTTTATTTTAAGCATGTGATAACGGTTACTCTCCTCTAGATTTTAATATTTGTATTTTTTTTCTTTAAAACGCAGATGCCAATGGCTTATTTATCTTATGTTTTAGAAATCTTAGAAATCCTTTTGAAATGTTAGAATACCACTGTGCTGAGCCATATTATCAATGTTAGTTTAAATCCTAGGTGTTTGCAGCCAGTATTTGCTCCTCTTTTTTTCTTTCTCTCTTTTTTTTTTTTAACTTTGCCTCAAAATATTCAATAATATGTACATATGGCCTAAGTGCTTAGGGAACAATTTTCCTGTTGTTCATGATTCTCAATCTTTAGCTTGGAAACATCCTGAAAGAGGTTCGAAGTGGCTGATAATAATATAGGAAAATGGTTCTACATATTGTCTATAAGAACAATGTAAATTTGATATATGTATATATTCTGTTATATAAGATTGATGAGCTGAATCTAACTTGTACTTTGGGACATGGTAGAAACAAACTCAGTTTATAGATTTTTAGATAAAAGTACATGGCAACATCTTTAAAGCCTCGGTGAATCCCTTTCCTCTCATTTTTTTTTCATGCTAGAGTTATTTGCTAATGGTGCTATTCTTTTTATTCTAATTAAAACGTCTGCATTTCTGCTCTTAAGCATGGCTGTACAAATTGTTCCCACTCTTGGCTTTATCTCAGTAGACCTTAAAATATTTTATTAATTCTTTGAGAGGTTCCTACAATGTACTTTGATCATATTCACCCCCCCCCCACTCATCTCTGAACTCCTCTGAGATCCCCCTTAAATTCCTATGCCCCATTTCATCTACTTTTTTTAGACTCCAATTCAAACTGCCCATATATTCCTGAGTGTGTGGCTATGCACTGGTTGACCTCTTAAGGGCCACATCCCTATAGAGATTTGACTTTTCTTCCCTAGAAGCTGTTAATTATCCCCAGCTCCTCAGTTAGGGGTGGGAATTCATGAGTCTTCTCCCCCAGCACTCTAGCACGCTGACTGGCTTGATTGTGTGGAAGTTTGTACAGGCCGACTCAGCTGTGGGGTGTTCCTAGGTGCAGTGGCCCAGTCTTGTCCACTGTGTTGCTCTCAGACCTCTGGCACTTACAAGCTTTCTGCCTCCATTTCTGCCTCTGAGCTTTGAAGGCAGTGTGATGCAGATGCATGCTTTGTGGCTGAGCACTCATCCCTTGGACTTTGACCAGTTGTACGTTCCTTCATTAACTCATTGCACAGAGCTACTTTGTGCCTTTCTACTCATCAGTTAAGGTAGTTCTCGACCTTAGAAGACTTCTTGCATTGCATGATCAAATGAGATTATTTTTTGTTATACTAAATGGCCATTTGAGAAACAATTTTTAAATGGTGTTTTGATTTACTTCTGGTAGGATATCTCACATGTACAAAACCTATAAACCAATGACTTACTAATAAATTCAGTGTCAGTTTGAGATACGACCTAAAACTGGGCAACATGTTCCCTATTTCATTCTGGTGAGGACTGAGCAGGTGGCTCAGTGGGCAAGAATCCCTTCTATGCTCGAATGCCTTGCCCACAGGTGACAAGCTGGTGTGGATGCATGTGCCTATATCGTCACTTTGAAATTCCAAGCCCAAGGAAAATTTTCTTCTATAAGTTGTCTAGGCCATGGTGCTTTATCACAGTGACAGAGGGTAACTAAGAGTCCTGGCTGGAGGAAGTAGATCAAAGGTACATTTCCCTGAAGGTGGCATCTCACCCTGGCTCCCTCCAGTCTGATTTTCTCCGCTCTGGCCACTATAAAGTAAGCAGATCTGATCCACCCTACCCTCCTGCTTCGCCATTCCGCTAGTCAACCAGGAACTGAAATGTCCAAAAGTGTGAACCAAAACAAGTCTTTCCTCTATTACTCTGTATGTGTGTGTGTGTATATATATATATACATATATATATATATATATATATATATATATATATATATATATATATATATATATATACACACACTTCCTGTATCTGAAACAACAAACACAAAAACCACCACCACCACCAACAACAACACAAACAAAAAACTCAAAACCAACCAACCAACTAACCAAACAAACAAAAATCACAACAGAAACAAAACCCAGTATTTCTTTTTTTTTTTAATTTGCACAGATATTTTATTATTAAGGAGTATTGGATGAATTTTATAGAATGTTTTTTTTAACTTTTTATTAATTTATTCTTGTTACATCTCAATGGTTATCCCATCCCTTGTGTCCTCCCATTCTTCCCTCCCTCCCATTTTCCCCTTATTCCCCTCCCCTATGACTGTTCCTGAAGGGGATTTCCTCCCCCTGTATATGCTCATAGGGTATCAAGTCTCTTCTTGGTAACCTGCTATCCTTCCTCTGAGAGCCACCAGGTCTCCCCCTCCAGGGGACATGGTCAAATATGAGGCACCAGAGTTTGTGTGAAAGTCATACCCCACTCTCCACTCAACTGTGGAGAATGTTCTGTCCATTGGCTAGATCTGGGTAGGGGCTTAAAGTTTACCGCCTGTATTGTCCTTGGCTGGTGCCTTAGTTTGAGTGGGACTCCTGGGCCCAAATCTGCCTTTCAAAATAAAACCCAATATTTTTTACTGTTACATAATATCCTTTGTCTTTCTATTTACATAAGTCAACTTACAGTTGGTTACAAAAAATGTAAAACTAGGTAGTAACTTTTGTTTACATCTTTGGGCAACTCCTGCTTTATACCTGGAATGTTTCTAATAGGAAAACCATTTTGTTTTTGCATGCTGGGCAAAGTACTTCTTAAATATGAAACTTTAATAAAAAGCAATTGTAATTTAAAATACATAAGCTACTTATACATGTTGACTTAGGGCTGGGAGCTGGCTCTGTTGGTAGAGTGCTTGCCACACATGTAGGAAAAGCTGAGTCCAGCACTTACATGCACAGTGAGCACGTGCTGCAGTCTGTAACACTAAGGATGGGGAGGCAGAGAGCGGAGGACCTGGGAGCTCACTGTCCAGCCAGTGTAGCTGGCTGGTGAGCGTCAGATGCAGCCAATAAGTTATTTTTCCTACGGCTGTAATAAACTACCCTGGAAGCAAGGATGAAATGACTTATTCTGGCTCAAGTTCCAGGCATAGCTCATCTCTGGGGGGAAATCGTGGAAGCAGGAACTTGAGGCAGTTGGTCACATTGTATCTCTGTCAAGAGTCAGGGAGTGATAAAGAGATATGCATGACCATCTAGCTTGCTTTTGAAAAATTCAGTGCAGGACCCAAGCCTAGGGAATGGTGCTGCCCATGTGGGCATGTCTTCCCAAATCAATTAACCTAATAGAGAAAATACTCCACAGGTGTGGCCGAAGGCTTGTTTCTCGCAGACTCGAGAGCTTGCCAAGGCAACAGGGAGTAATAGCATCCTGATCGTGTGTTACGTATTTGATCTTTCTTTGGTTTCTTTTCTCACATAGCATGGATAATCTGTGTGGAGAGAACCTTTGCCTGCTTTGTTTGCTATTAGACTTTTCTTGCCAAGAACAACGTCTGGCACATGATAGAAACATAAACATTTGCCAAATACACGAGTAAATAAAGATCACATTTCCAACTTAAAATCTTTGATTTCACTGATATAGACATAATATTTAAATTTAATTATATAGTTAATTAGCTCAATGCATGTTTCTTTGCTTCAGTTATCAAGAAAAGTATTTCTTCACACATGTAATAAATATGCATTAATTTTTGTTAAATATTTAGCTCATCATGGATGTGCAATGATTTTTTTAATAAACAGAGTGACTACATGTATAAGCTATTAGTGCACAATCAGCAAACTAGATCCAATTCTTTCTATTAGGTGAAATGGGTTATTTTAAACATAATGATGAATTTTGTGTCCCAAGGACCAGTTTTCATTAACTAATGTGAATGGTAGAGATCTTCCACACTCTGAAAACCCGAGTCCAAATACAGTATAAGTAATTGGACTTTTCATTATCTTTTATAAGATTTTATTTTATTTTTAATTATATTTCTGTATGTGTACTTTCTGTGTGTGAGCATGAGTGCAAATACTCACGAGTGCAGGTGCTTGTGGAGGCCAGAAGAGGGCGTCAGAGCCACTGAACACAGAGTTACAGAAATTTGTCAAGCCCCAACATAGGTGTCCAAAACTGACCTCAGCCATTCTGACAAGCTCTGTCTCTACTCCCAGCTGCTGAGACCATCCTTCTCCGTATAGTCTGACGTTAATATTTATGTTGTATAACTATAGATTTGTTGTTGTTGTTGTTGTTTTACTGGGATGTTCAGAATGATTAAAACTCCTGTGTAAACCTTTGTATTTTGGACAAAAGCTCAAGGAGCCTTGTTTTTTTTAAGAGTTACATAGTTTGTGCTAACTTTGCTGTTATTCTCTGGAGATCAGCTGTCCTGCACAGATGCAAGTCAGTAGGGAAGACTGAAGGGCTGTCTGCTCTAACCGTTATCTGATCAACAGTTTCTTCACCTCCAGCCATTTAGTATGTGTCCGATTTCAGTAATTTGATTCAGTTGATCATATTTATACTTAATATCACCAGATCTATCTCATTCCAGAGATTTTCAAATAGCTACTGAAAACTGAATAAACTCGGGCTTGATTTGGTTGACAGGACTTTATTTAAGTTCAAATATTTAGGTAGAGCAGTACCCAAATATTTTCAGTATATTGCTTATATTCTACCCAACTATTACTAAATAATGAATTATAGATAAAGACTTGTTAAATATTGCAACAAACCACTTTAGAGAAAAGTGTGCATTTCACAAGCATTGCTTTCATGTTGACTGTGGTGTCTGGAAACTGTGAAGAGAATGTGGGCTCTGGAGCACACACAGTCAATAACACAGTGAGTGGCAGCACTCAGAGCTGAGCTTCCCTCAGTAAGAGCAGTCAGCACCAGCACGCCCATCTTTCTCCGATGTACACTGCACCTCAGCTCACAGCACACTGCTAAGGCTCTGTAGAGCTAATGCTATGCATTAGGCTACCGTTTTAACCTTTAGCCATTAAAATGTATAAATATAAGATCTAGAAACACTAGCTGTGATTTGTAATGGTCTATTTCTATTGCAGAAGGACGTTTAATGTTTCAATGCCGCTCTAGATGCTGTCTCTGAAGACTTGCATGGTTGATAAGGATTTAGAGGTGTATACTGGCTTCCAGTGCTCACTCTATCATGATCCACTTGGCTACTGATTCTATATTACATATACAGCTTTAGATAATTTATGATTTAAGTCTAAATATATGTGGTGTAAAATTCTCAGATTATAATGTATTTTTAAAGTCTGAAGACTGATTACAGTTTGACAAACCCAAGCCTGTTAAATATAATCAAGTTTGAAGAACTCATATTAAAAAAGATCCCTACTAAATACAAACACAGCAGAGTTGTTTTATAGAATAATGTGTACGTTGGAAACAATGATGTTCAGTATTTAAATATCTCAGACGATTTGCATAGCAAGAGTGGCATTTAGAGGAAGGCTCCTTCATAGCAGAAGGTGCTCATTATTATATTTGGTGCATTCAAGAGTGGAGTCAGAGCTGTGAGGTTGCTTAAGCAATGAAGGTCCATCTGCTTTCTGCCAAGGAACAGTGATAGCATCACAAAATGTTGGTGTCATCTTGCTATATTGTAAAAACAGTCTCATGGTTCAAGCAATCATAGTGTCAACCTAAGCTGACTGAAGTGTGTGTGCAATCATAGTCAATGGAATGTTCCACAGGAGACACTTAGCATGAATGTGACTAAATGAAGGTTCTGCACAGAGGTGAACTGATATATGTACATACTAGTCTCACAGAAAGATAATTTTTTATTCTATGAGTTCTAGATATTGGTTTACATAGTGGCTGCTGCTGATGACATCATTTTTGAAAGGGAGAGACCTTACCACAAGAAAGAATGTGCTTTTATTTAGGGAGGTCCCCCAAGACCCTAAAACAATATCATCAATTGCCACTGTGGTTTGTTACCCTCCTGAATTGGGTAAGACCCCAATGCAGGAGACATAACAAGCTCTTACCAGAAGATACAGAAAGATCAAGATGGAACTGGGATGGATGCTTCCTTTATGTTGTGTAACCCTCCCCACAGCAGAATGAGCTATGCAGTCTGCTGGGGGAGAATTGTCACCAACAGTTTTAATAGGTGTGGACCCTGTGTGCCTCATGACAAGGCAAGATGTGCCCACCAATGCAACAGTAGCTAGCATATGGGAGAAACCAATCACTTTTGGGTTGGAATTAAGGCCCACTGGACAGGACAAAATCCATGTCTTTCACAGCAAAACTAGTCAAAAGCCCATCTAGAGAAGACCTAGTCCCTAGTATGAAAATATCACTGCTTTAGTGTGTTGTTGGTTTTGCTAAAAGGACACAATGTGCCTTTCAAGTCGCCTTCTAAATCATTATCTGAACCCCTGTAGATTATTACTGCTGGCAGTTTTGGTCAGAGAAGTTTTGTTTTACAGTGGGTAGTGGTAATTGCAGAGACTTATAATCCATCAAAAGCTGCTGAGCATGTAACTGGTAAATGCTCAACCATACATGGGACACCTATGAAATATCTGTTGAAGTTCAGGAAATACTAGAGAAGAAAGGCAGACTTGGCTGTTGCCCTGCAGAACTCACAGGTGATGTGATTAATATGGTTGGGCCTATCAGCAATCAGTCATGGAGTGGGAAGGGAGCTAGGCCCCACTCTTTCATGAGGATGTACAGGCAGCTATGGTCCTGGGTTGAGGGAGGTACATTGGCTACAATGGCCATTGATAATCTGTTTGTGTTTCTGTCAATAACTCCACACTCCTCCTGTAAGCTGTCTACTGAAATTCACTGGGTTGCACAGTCCCCCCCTCAACTCCCCCGCCAATAACTCACCCACTTAACACAGGACAGTACATGGGGGACTAGTTAGAAACAGCGATCGCTTCAGTAAGAGTGGGAAAGGAACAAGAGAGGGCAGTTTGGGTGAATACTATCAAAATACATAATGGGTTCCACTGACAGGTATAACTGACATACTCCAACAACAACAACAACAGCAACAGCAACCATGAAATAGACAACTTGTGCATGGACCACAGATAACAGAATCTTGCAAATTAGCTCAATTCTATTAAATTTGTTTGAAATAATCAATAAATATGAGGACACAGGAAGCTGCATAGATGATTCTCACTTGGATCAATATAGTCACATTAACTGGCAAATGTTAATATAGTCATATTAACTGTTTGCTTTTTCATCAGTAGTTTATAATTAGATTAGACTGGTCAAAGGCCATTCATACTAGGATCTTTTTGCACACTATACCTTAATCTCAGCTGCTCAACTTTTCACTATCTACCTCCCACACTCAATTGACTAATGCCATTTTAGTCCTATGCTTCATCAACTGAAACCTGAACTGTAAAACAGTATTACTCACTCCTGGTCCCAGGGAACCCAGCTCCCCACTGAGCAAACATACGTAGGATCTATTCACCGTCTTTCACACTTTCACTCATGTGCTTTTAGTGATTACTTACTAGAAGTCCAGAGAAAAATCAGCATTTCTCTGTATGATGCAGTGAGTGAGATTCAAAGCCCAAAAGATGCTCATTTCAATTATAGTGAGAAATACAAGGCAAATTGTATTTTTCAATTAGGTAAAAAAGAAGCATTGTAGAAAGGTATCAAAGATAACTGACAGGGGAAAAAAAAAAGAAAAGTGACAGGGATATATATTTCCTGTGTTTTAATTCATTCAGATGTTTGCTTAAGTCATAATATGTGGTATCACTTTTTGATATAAAGTTGAGTAAGACATTACTGTACAGTTATTAGAAAGAGAGAAAAAATGGTGTTCTGCCTGAGAGGCAAATATAAACCTTTGTTTGGTAGAATATCAAGGTTCCCTAAAGGGGTAACACAAATTGAATAGGTCTTAGTTGAACACAAAAATATGACATGTTTTCTAGCTAGAGGGTTAGGCTAATGCCCAAGCACAGAGGCCTGAAGCTTTCACAATGAAGCTACAGGTGACTCAGTGCAGATTCTCAAGAACCTGGCAGAGGACTGGAGTATGTGGAGCCAGATCACAAGGCACCTGAACATGAGCAAGATTGGGGCTAGCGAGAGAAGACCGATGGACCAATCCAGACCGTGCATGGAGAGGACCTAGGCCCCCTACTCAGATTTTGCCTATAAACAGCTCAATCTCCATGTGGGTCCCCTACTAAGGCGATCAGGGGCCGTCTCTGCCATGGACTGTGTTGCCTGCTCTTTGATCACTTCCCCATGGTGGGGTGGCCTTACCATGCCATACAGGATGCAGGAAGTCCTGATGAGAATTGACAGGCTGGAGTCAATTGGTAGGGGAGGAGGGTTTCCTCTCTGAAGACTAAGGGAGGGGAAAGGGGGGAGGAAGGAAGAGGGAGAAGGGAGAGTGGGACAGGAAGAAAGCAAAGGAGGGGGCTACAAGTGGGATATAAAGCGAATAAATAAAAAATAAGATCTTGAAGAATGAATGCATAGACATCTGTCTGCTTATGAAATGCCTTTAGTCAGGAGCAGTGGAGTGGGCGGGAGGGACTGGGACCAGATGTAAGGGAAGATGCTAAGCAACCACATGGTTGGCCCTCTCTCCACCTCCAGGCCAGTTTTTCATCTCTCTGTTCTCACTTTCTTCACTGCTACCTAAGAGTCCTATGCATAAAGACGATCTCTGGCTTATTTACTCAAAGCAAGGCACAGGTAGGAGCCTGGATTGTACCCTTAGATTCTGTGAGGATAAGTTCTACCAAAGTCTGTAAAAATGCAAGCCTGTTAAATGAGTTTCCGCTTCTTTAAGACTCAGAGATTTTTATTCTTAGACAAATAAACACAAATTCTTCCTAATTGGCAAAATCATCTGAGATGGCCGATGGAGGATATTTTACATAACCATGTCTGAATTTTTACTCAGCAAAAAGTTGAAGTGAATCAACATCTCCCCTTCTTTGTATTTAGTTCATTCTTCTTATACTGTTTCTTTTTATCTTTACAGATTGAGACACCATGAATAACTGTTTCCTGACTCTTCTTCCTCTGTTTTGTTCTATAAATGTTTCCTCTATTCACTGTCATTTGTGAACATTTCATCTGGTGTACTTGCCTTTCTTTCTCTCTCTCTCTCTCATTTTATTACTCTCAAAGTTTAAAGGGGGCCTTGGTTGGCCTCCTCCTATGAAACTAGCATCCTGTTGCTGGGCAGTGCCAGCTGAAAGTCAGCTAGAAACGGTGCTAGCCTTGGCTTTCCCTTCTCCTGTGAAGAACCCCCTGTTCCACAGTAATATGTATGTAAAGCTTTGAATGTATGCTCACAGGTGAAAAGTCTATTTAGCGTTTCAAAGAAAAGGACATGAAATCTGTGTATGGCTTGGCAGAAGTGCGCTGTCTGTGAGGTTACACAGATGCGGCTCTGTGGCCACTTGTGATGTTTTCTCTAGGTAGTTTTGTAGGCTTTATGAAGTAGCCAGGATATGATCTGATTTTTTAATTATTAAATTGTGTTTATATAATCCAATTGATTTATCCTAACTACAATATTATGAGTTTATACACAACCTTATTGTTTATAAACACACAATATCTAGCACAATGCAAAGTGAAACCTTCTTTGAAATGGTTTTGTAGCTCTTGAATTTCTAATGTAAACAAACCAAATGAAACCAAGGTAAGTGAATACTCACTGAGTATTTTGCACCTATCATTACAGAATCAGAAGTCACACTGTCCCAAAATATTACTCCGTGTATTCCCTTTCTATTAATCACTGTATGGCTTCAGCGTTGGCTTTAGGGAAAGAGGAACTGGGAAGGTATGTAGTGTCGCTTTTAAAATGTTTACTTTTGGAACTGAGAAAACATACAAGCTGTTAATAAATTGTCCACCCATGTTCAATATTTACACTGTTGGTTCCACCAGACCTATTACTACTTAAATGAACTATAGAGAGTGTGTTAGTCTCTCAGCTCACGGTGTCCTCACATACACAAATGCATAGGCTCTTTTGTTTGGTTTCTGCCAACCAATTTAACTAACAGAAAAACATACTGCATAGCAGGAAATTAACTTTGACTTAATTCTGAGTTTAAGGAAGGAAAAGCTAACACTACCAGAATGGGTGCACATTTAGAAAAAATAATGAACATTGGTATAAAAATAGCTTCGAAAATTTGTTTTTCAAATTGCTTCCTTCCTCTGCAGTGATGATCATAACAGGCACAAGACTTCACATTTAAAGCGTTGGCTTTGTTTGTTTCCGCCTCAGGGTTCCTGCGCCTCGCGTTGGTTTTTCACGATGGTGCATCTATGTTAAAGTGTGTACATTTTTCTTCACTGAGAAAAAAAAAAGTACCATGAAGTTGCTGGGTGGCAATTCCACTGGACAGATAGGTTAATTAAATAGTAGAATGTGGTGCAAACTCCAGATAGTGGGGACACTACATGGGGAACTGCTTTTGCATAATGAGAATTATTTTAAAGGCCTGTGTATTTTATACCATGAAAAAGATTTGCAGTAATTATGCTATTTTTCCTTGTTTTTACAGAGAAAGTGTTCTCTTTGGAAGTGTGTCTGCATAGTTGCACACTGAAATAGTAGTTTTTACATTATGCTTCTAGGAAACTATTTTGTCGGGAGCTCAACCAAGATGTTCTGTTGCTAAAAATACAATAATAACAGATTTTTCTGAGCTCTGATTAAAAACAAGTTAGGAAAAAAAACAGTATTCTCTGAATTTTAAGCTTTTCTTCTCTGTCATTTTTCTGTTATTTCTTCAGTTTGTCTACTGACATGTACTAGGGAAGATGACAAAATGAATAAGCTCAAAACGCATAGCCTATGAGACAAGGCTTGAGCAGGACATTTCCCAGATGCGTGCTCTGAATCATTATGTGTGAACCATCCTAGTTCTGTAGCCTTATTTCCTCTTAATTCTTTTAATTTAATTTCTTTCACATACATTTTTAATAGTGATTATGGTTTTCAGGTGCTCAGTTGCTTAAGTAAAACCAAGAACACTGAAATGACGTGCTGTTATTTGCTAGTTTATGTTTCTGAATATGAACTGCAAGATGTTTTTGGAGGAAATGGGAAAAAATATGATGGCCAGACGCATATTCTTCAGTTTTATGAAATATAATAAAAAAACACAAAAGAAGAGAGAAAATACATTAGCCCATGTCTGTGTTGGGAAAGTTATTTTCAACAAGTAAGTGATACCATTAATGGCTGCATACCTAATTTAACCAGAGACCTTGAAGATGGCCTCTGGTTTGCATTCCATTAAGAGTTTTTAATAAGATTTCAACAAAAATAATAATAAAAGCATCCCACTTCACCTTTGCTTCTCCTTAACAATTCAAAGTATCAATTATAATATAACCTTCATTTGACTTGCAACCATCCCTGTGAGCTCAACAGCATATTAAATTGTGTGCCAATGCTTTAAGGGCAAAATAAATGTCTTGCTTTATCTTGTAACTTTAGTTCCATCTTAAAGTGACCTCTCAAATGTATAACACTCAACTACACTTTCCGTTGGAAACAATTTTTCTAAAGATTAGGCATTTCTAAAAGTTTACGAATGCATTTTACCCAGTCTCAGAGCGAGACAGGCTCTTGAAGCAGTCACTCTATTTTAATTGCGCTCACGTGAATGCTACTCTTGGACTGGCACAACTGCTCTCTGTCCACAGCCATGTTCTAAGGAGTCCTGACCTTGCAGCTCATGGGAAAAACAGGGTGAAGTCTGGTATCCAAGAAAGGCAAGAATTACGGAAGCTTCCAAAATTCTCTACTCCTTTAAAGAAGAGCACAGATTAGTAAAAGAAACAAAAGAATTTGAAGGATAGATAAAGAAAAGGGAGAGCACGTAGGAAAAGCTAAAGGTGAGAACAGAAAATCCAATGGCATCTCAGAACAGACGCCACAGTTCTGAGACAGGCTTCTCACCTTGTTACCTCTTCAGTTGATCAGTAAAGAAACCATAAGTCGTTTTTCCCTAGCAACATTTTCCAGTGTTCTGCATAATATTAAAGGAAAGTGTCTGAGCTTTTTCCCATAGAGGGCTGTTGATGGGGGAAGGACCTCTCCTCTTTCCCTGGAGTCCCTTAACTCCTGGAGACCAGCAGCATGCGAGTGTGAGGCTTCAGGCGGACCAGATGAGGCACTTTGTCTGGGTAACATGTTTGGTAACATTTTTTAAAACTTACTATACAGAAAACACAAATACAAGATCTGTAGTTTGTTTACATCAGAGAAGAGTCATCACTATCTGGACCATGGATAAAATCACTTCCACACAGTGACCTATGACACCCCAAAGAAACGTGAGCCAGAATATGATACTAAATGGTTGCAGCACAAACAGCACTCAGATCAAATGATTTATATACCATTTTCCCCAACTGTTTTAGAAACAGGCTGTATCTTGACTGTCTATGCCATGTATCTTAATGAACAGGACATTAAACTCCTGGCTTTCTTTTTTAATATATTTTACTTATAAACCAAGTTAATAAATCAAGGGTGGTGAAAAACAAAAGCCAAAGAAGCATATATGTATACTCTATATTACTATAGGTATGTTATATATGTATATATAACTCACATATATGCACATTTATACATATACATACATATGTATATGTGTGTGTGTGTGTGTGTGTCTGTATACACATTGCCTATACTTTGGGACATGAGTATGTTGACTGATGTTGAAAAAAGGTGTGTGTGCGTGTGTGTGTGTGTGTGTGTGTGTGTGTGTGTGTGTGTGTGTGTGTGTGTACACATTGCCCATACTTTGGGACATGAGTATGTTGAGTGATGTTGAAAAAAAATGTTTAGAAGCCAGATCATAAAATAATAAGTGCAAGTCATGTCCTAAGAGGCAGTTAGCCAAGGAGAGCTGAAATTTTGTTAGCAAACACAACTTGGAAGACTTGAAGACTATCAATTTAGGTACTAACTTTGGGGTATTCTTGTGCCCCAAATTGAAAGAACCATGTCATACTGGAGACCATTTTCAAAGATGACTATGGATACAGCTGAGATGGACAGAAGGCACAAAGATAAAGTTGATGTGGTTTGTTCATGTAAGATGTGAAGAAGACATCCTCTGCGTGTTTAGGCACCAGGTGACTTGGAAGCTTTGAGGTATCTCAAGTACAGAGGGAGTGGATCAGGTGGATGCGTGCCAGCCTAAGGAAGCTGAACCGTGAGGTGAAGATCCCAGGTGTCTTCAGAGAGTGAAAAAAAAATGCCAACCGGAATTAAGTCTTTCATATAACAGATTAATTCTTGACAAATTGCATTGTTAGTATTTTATTACCATCATAATGTAGGTTGTAGAATAAGAGAAAAGAGACCTGGCATTTTCATTTTGCTCTTTTGTAGACACTCAGGCCGAATTATGATCGCTGCACATGCTCCCACCTTCATGGATCTGGACCAGTGCTGGTGACTCAAGAACTGTCTGGAAGTAAAGCAACAGCCTACCAGCAAGTTCATGGAAGGTTCCTCAGATAGCCCCAGGTCATATGGCTATTGTTAATCTGTTGGCGCATCTCTCTCTGTGGCCACAGGAGGTAGCTTGGTTAGGGCATCTCAAGTTCCCAATAGCACTCCTCCATCGGCTGCTCTGGGCCAACAGCCAGGTAGGCATGCAGTCCCATTGAAATGAGAGTCACTTTCTTATGCAGGTCATGTTGCTCATTGAAGAAGGAGGTTATAAGAGACATGTGTGATCCACTCTGTGCTCGCATGGTCTACTTGCCCTGTAGAGTTCCAGTTCATCCTTGCTGTCAGAGTTCTCTCGTATTACCGTCCTAGTTCCCAGTTGACTTTGATGGCCTATAACTACTTCAGAATCAACACCAGGCATGGAGACAACATCCTTCTGTCTCCTGTTCCACCAGCTACCAGACATGTTATCAAGACATTTCATATGGTAACATCCACAGTGGTTCTGTTAAGATGAGCCCTTCTGAGAATGGTGGGTGTGTTTGTCAGCATGTTTTCATCCTCGATCTCAGTTGTTTTCTGAGATTTATATCTTGGGCTGGGCATGTTTACTTACTTGCTGGTTTTATACTCAAGTTTTTTTTATTACATATAAAGTCATAGCTTTTATTTTAAGTATTCTGTTAATGTTAATTAGTCACCAATAATAATAATAATATTCTGTACTGATATCTAATGCATTCCAGGGCTATAATAAGTATTTCAAATAATGATCTTTACCGCATTAAGGAAATACTATGAAAAATGTCACCCAATGAGTCACATGACTTGATCTGTTGGCTCTATATATGATATTAAGTTTGGACAATGAAGAAGAGGCCAGAAAGTGCTTTGGTTGGTCTGTTTGCTTACTAACTTTGGAGAGAGTCCTGATTCACTTAATCTAATCAGCACATGAATTATAATTTATTTGGCTCCTCGCTCACTTGCATAATGTCCATATTCTGTTTTCATGTCTACTGCAGAGATAGGTATAAGGACAAGTTCTGTCTCTAATATCTGGAGCCTAAGCTTTGATCTCACATGGCCAGTCTTCCAATCAGAATATGCAAAAAAGTTCACTACTGTGAAGATGTCTGCGTCCAGGATTGTATATACTTCCTGTCTCTCTCTCCATAACTTTTTTCCTTCTTTGTTGGAACTATGTCAAACAAACTTTCCACCTCTTGCCCAGTAGTATTTTAAGAAGTGTTTCCATTTGCATTTGGAGTACTCTATCTTTCTCTAATGCAGAATAGGTTTACATCAAGACATGCACAATCTTCTCATCAGGTCTGTCTTTATGGTTTTCAATACTGCGTGGATGAAGGGACAAGCAGCCACTGTTTCTGTCAAAAGTTAGGAGGTTTTGACAGCATTTTAAAATCTGGTTTCTGAATAAGCAGGCTGCCAAGATGAGACTTGATAGCCTGTGACCATATAGTGGGGGAGGAGGTCCCCCTTGGTCATAGACCTAGGGGAGGGGAATAGGGTGAAAGTGGGAGGAGGGAAGAATGGGAGGATACAATGGATGGGATAACAATTGAGTTGTAATCTGAATAAATTAACAAAATTAAAATAAAAAATAAAATCTGGTTTCTCTTTTTGTTTTGTTTGTTTGTTTTGTTTCATTGGTCAGTAAAATATCTGCAGCTTTTGGTATTTTTAAAGTGTCTGTCTGCCTGTCAAAATATCTCCAGGATTTGGTGGCTTTTAAATCTCTATCTATCATCTATCTATCTATCTACTATCTATCTATCTATCTATCTATCTATCTATCTATCTATCCATCATCTATCTATCTATCATCATCTATCTGTCATCTACTCATATAAGTTCCTAATTATTAGAATAATTCTGTTAGATCTGGTAGCTAGTAATTATGTTTACCTGGGAGATGTTTCTTCTTAGTACTTTATATCTGTTTCTCACAATGCTTCTCAATTAGCCTTAGAGTATCTGAGATTAGGGTAGGCTCTAGGAGAAGGCTGAATGACTCGCAGTCATTAAGCATAATCACAAGATTCAAAGTGAATAAAGGCACATTGAAAAAGATTAACACTCAATAAAATCTTTCCTTTGAAATTCCGTGAAAGAACAAAGAACGATGTGTGGGAGGAGGATTGGGGTGAAAACGTGATCGGCTTGGATATACTGTGTGACAGTTACAAATCTCTGGTGCACATATTTATTACAGCTAAAGTACAACGTTGCTGTATTCCTTTATTCATGGAATGGTTTTGAATGCATTTCCCATACACAGGGTTTTCCTTAATTGATTTATCATAAATACTGAAGTGGATTATATTTTATGGGTACTTCCTGCTCTTCATTTTTTACTACAGGCTGCATTAAGTCAACAGAAGCAGTATAAAGCATTACTTCAGCTTAAATATAGCATGAGACTGTAGTTTGCGAGACAGTCAGGACCATCCTTCAGAGCTTTGATTTCTTTGTTTTGTCTTTTACATGGTGGGCTTTTGCCTCAGAGTGAAGCTGTGAAGTGTATCATATAAAATGGGAAAAATGTTTCTGTCCATATCATTGGATACGGACTGCAGAGCAGTGGCTGGGAACACGGGCTGTTATAGAACGCAATTTCAGAACAATTACTGTAAATAAAGTTCAAATTTCAAGTTAGAACTTAACCTACTTTATTAATTTTTTATTCTTAATTTTTTAGAAGCATTCACTTATTTTAGATTTGCAGATCAAATAAAATTTCCAATATTAAGTTCATTAAAATTGAAATCTCCATTGTAAGTTTAGCGTATGTAGTCGAGGATTCGTGCCTATGTTTTACAGGATAAGGAGGGTGGATGCAGGAGTGTCAACTGCTTAACCAGTTCATTTTGAATCTCTTCTCAGCTTTCCTTACCTCTTGCCCAGTGACTTCTGTAATAATGTTTTCTAATCTTTCTCTGTTAGTGACCACCCGTGGAAGGAGACTGGACTCTGAGCATTCTGCCACCTCCTCACGCAGCAGAGTTTTCTAAATTGAGTTCATTGCATGGGTAATTTCTTATAACCACAGGGCCCAGATATGGCTAGATGGCTGGGAGAAGATTAATGAAAAGCAGAGGCTGGACAAAGAGGAAATGAATGAGTGTACCACTGCCTAGTCGAAGAGAAACAGATGGATGCCCAGACGAAGGGAGGCGATCAGAAGTTTACTCACTCAAGACTAAATAATTGATATGGACGAAATGCCTTGGCAGTCAGCAAGAAATCCAGATTTCAAGCTATATTGGCCACTGTGTTGGTGACTGTGGGGTTTGGATGGCTCTTTTGAATGAACGACGCCTACCTTTCGAGGACTCTTAATGGTGTGTTCAATTTCAATTTAAGGCATTTTTATTGAGCTTTTGAATTATTGATCAGGATGTGATGAGGGATGCGCTTACAACCAAGTGTGAAGTTCCTAGCTAGGTCTGTCAGGGCTTATCAGAGGCAAAAGTTCAGCAGAGAGAGAAAAGGTTTTTTGTTGTTGTTGTTGTTGTTGTTTTTTTTTAAATAATACTGTTTTTAAAACATGCTCAAGGGAAAGACAAGAAAAACAGTCCAATTTAAACCCAAGGAGTTGGGGCCATTTTCATTTGGCAGTAGCTATGAGGAGTGAAGTAGGGAATCCCTATCCCCTTCTGTGTAACAATTAGAAAACCAGAATATCACCAGAAATTATAGAATTCAAAATCTGAAATTTTTTTTTTCTGATGGGAAGAGATTTGTGCCACAGCAATAGGGAATTTTACTCAAAAGCAAGGCACTGAACTTTGGCACGTGTCTTTGGAGCAGGAAGACTTGGGATTATGAAAGCCGACTCCTCATGCTTCCTTCCTCTAGGTGTGGCAGTTACTCTGAAATGGGGACGGATATGGGATGGGTCCTGGCTTGAATGACCGTGACAAGCCACAGGGAGCTACAGTGTGTGCACGCAGGGCCCAGTCACCAAACAGCAGCTTTTGTAGCTGAGCACAAAGAGAAAAATAGATTCCCAACTGAACTATTTAACCAGCACATTTATTTTTAAACTGCAGTTGAACTGTCATTTGGCTAGTCATACATTTGTACATAAAGCATGGTGAAAACATAAAGGCTTTATTGCTAAAACGCTGGTAAGCGATTGGTAAAGAGATAAATACAAACATGGCTTGTGAACTTCTCGCTCCCTATTCCTCCAAGCCCTTGGCCGGCTCTCCCTTTTGCTCAGCTCACAGTGTCATAAACCCAAAACAATAAATGCCAATGTTCTCTTGATTGCACATTAGCCCGACAGATATTTTATTGTAACTAAATAGGCCACCATGAGGACACCAGTGGCTCTGCTGCTGGGTTTGGCAGGAAGTGGGGGAACGGAGAGCTTGGCTTTGCTTGGGAGGAGGAGAAGGCAAAAGCTGAAGAGTGAAAACGAAGGTGAAGGCGGGTGCAACCCTACAGCCTCTCAGCGTGGGGACTCTGCTGCCGTAATAGATGGCTATGTGTCAATGCGCATTAATATTTGATGAGCATGGCCGTATTATCTTTTATGTGCACTTCCACACTGTTGTGAAGCAGTGAGGTTGCTTTAGACAAGGATTTATATGGGCAGGTGCAGTGGCTTTTGCTTGGTGAAATTAACACACATCCTGCTCTTAGGACGTCAAAGCGGATGCTTCTGTTTATATTGAATAAACAGGCAGAGGCTGGGTCCAGCCTTCTTTAAAACACTATTATTTTGAGTGCATAAACAAGGCTGACAAAATAGTTTCTCCTAAATGGCACACTGATATATTTTGTATTCTGCTCCTTGGAAACAAAGATTCAATTTCTGTCATTATAAAAGACCCCTGAAACAGTTCTGGAAGTGAAAGCGCATGCATTGTGGAGAGACCTAGGAACAAAACTGAAGAAAATGCTTAGATTCACAAAGGCTTCTGCTCATTTTTTAATTTCTTTTTTATGAAAACTGAGTACAAGAACTGTGAAGCATTATTTGTTCACATAATGGCTGACCACATGTGCAAGCCGTTAAAAGGGCATAGCGCCCCCCAAATCAAAACAGACCAAAAACAAAAACAAAACAAAATAACAACAAACAAACAAACCCCCAAACATAAAAGCCAGTGGAGAGCGTTCTCCAGACATGTCTCAGCTGTCCCATCACACTGATTTTCTTCTCAAGTATGATAGTTCTGCCGTGTCAATAACATAAATAAGATTTTTGAGGAAGCCTGAGGGAACCCATGCTCATGGGAGCCAGCCCTTGACAAGGCAGAAAGTAAAACTGAGAGAGACTGGTGAGTTAGGCTCATGAGGAGAACAGGCTCCGGAATGCTAAAGGCGGCCTATTGTAAACTTGCCACATTTGATGAAGACATCACAGGCCACACCACCCACTTCTCATTCTTCACAGCACTTCTCAATATCAAAACCAAAGTCCCATTGACTAACTTATTTATTTATTTATCTATGAGTATAGATTCAGTGCTAATTCTAAGTAGCATAGCATATGCAACAAAGAAATGTCAGGTTACATGTCAAGGGAGTGTTATCCTTAGGAAGGGTTCGTCTACAAGATAGTGTGAATGTCTGTGACTCTGATGGCTGATCAGTAAAAGTGATGGGCAGGACAAGCTTTGTGGAAACATGGGTCGTGTTTATATACCATCATTTTGGAATCCTTAAAGATTATCTTCAAGTTTTGTAAATAACTTCAAGAGCAGCAGTGGATCGTGCATATAAATGAGAGAGACATTTGCCAGACTTTTCACAAATGATGTGTTTAGGGCTCCAAGCACACAGAATTCCCACAGCTCCCTCCATGATGGGAGTTTGTTGATACTCAAAACAAATATGAGGTAGGTGGATTAGTTCTATAGCCAATTAGTCGAATATGCTGTCAACTTCAAAATGCCCATTCTGTTCAAGCCAGAGGTTACTTAAAAACATGAAAGGTCATGGCCTAAGACATGCAAATGACAAAGGAGCCTTATTCTGGTTTGGGTGTATGACTACTACCACGAGCTGGCCAATGGCTTAGGCTGCAAATCATGATAAAGACAAAAGGAAAAGATTGTGCAGATTTTGCTCCTTGTGGTAGTTAGGTGTTTTGTTAACTTTAGGCCTTTTCCAGGTTAGGAATGTAGGCATGGCAGGTTGCTCCGTTGTATTACCCTGGCCCTTGAGAAGAGCCAAGAAAGGATGAAGAGGAAGAGGTGGAGAAGAGACAGACAGAGAATGCTTTTATAACCTAATATTGGAAACAATGAAATATTGTTGGCTTTTATTCCTGGGTCTACTGGAAAAGGGATATGTGAAATCTCTAGTTCCAAAGTACAAAGGAGATATTGTGAAATATTTTTCTTATTTCTTTCGCTAATCTTGCACTCTTGAATTGGTGTAATGATTTTTGTTTGCTAGGTCATTATGAATAGAAAAAAGTTACAGTTGCTAGTTATTATTCTTTTTATATTGTATATGGTAAATAGTTGATTTGTAAATGGAACCGCTGAAATTCTTCTTCTTACCAGAAAGATGGAAACTACTATCAGAACTCTTGGGTGTGTTTATTTCACATCTTGATATTCAGATTCTACAATCCACCAACCTCCTGACTTTTAAACTGCTCAGTTGGATGATTTGTTATGCAACGATGGAAACTGAGCACAGTGGTACTCAGTGAATCTCGAGGAAGCACCACCCAACCTAGGCCTTTGTCGTAACATTTAGGAAGTGTTACCAATGGCAAAGATTCTGAGTAAGGATCAGTCTGCACTTCTCCACCCACTTGTTTCCAGGGTCCCTTTAGGATCCTAAAAATCTATTAAAGACCACAAGGGGCCTCTATTTAAGTACATTACATGTTTCAATGTTTACCAAACGTAAAATTAAAACAGGCCTTGGAATTTCTAAATATTTACATTCATTTGGACACAGTGATATCTCACTAAGTGTTGACATAGATACTATATTTTAATGAAAAAAGGGATACAATTTCTAAAAATAACTTTGGCAAAAAGAATGGCAATGTGTAAATTTTTGAAAATCCCTTTAATGTTTGCCTTAATAGAAGAAACCTGGATTCCATCATCTTTGCATTGAATCTGCTGAATAATAATACATTGGAAGTAGCATTTGGAAAACTCCACTGTGTATTTGTGTATGAATGAGAATGAAAAAAGTCAAAAAGTTTTGCAGGCCTTGGACTACATATTGAGACCAACTGATCTAGGGCCTGAAGATGAAAAGGTTTGGAACACAAATGGGTGAGAAACACACTATTGAAAGAGAAGCAAGTTTCCCTTAAACACTTTTATATATACACAATTGTTAGGACTGGGCAGGAATTATCTGATGTTCACTCAAAAGGCACTTTTCTCCTCATCTTTAACAAGGATGCTGGCTTCTATGCAGCCACCGGAAACTTCTCTACTGAGGTGGCACATAGCAAGTGGCCTGTGTCTCCCTCGTGCTTGTTATCAGCACACATACATAGTACAACCAAAGCAACAAAAAATCATATGTGTTAGGTGATGAGAACAATACAGTAGCTTCTTTTATTTTTTATTTTTTTGAAAAAGAGGTGTAATCCATCCATATGCTGCTATTATAGCCCTTTGCTTCAATGGAGAAGCTGGTCTGGCTCTAGTGTGTCACGGACAGAGACGGAGCATTGTGTTTCACTGAATTAACATGATCTCCACCTGCCCGGCCCCTTACTGTTTAAGTTATGTTGATTCAGGAAAAATATTAGTGAAGCTATTTAACCTACGGGCTGATAGCCTAGGTGTTTCCATTGATACTTAGGAAACCAAGTTGAACAACGTGGATTAGCCACCAGCTAAGGCCTTGAAATAAGCACATTAAACATATGGTGCATCTCAACTACATAAAAATAAAGACTGATGGGAGGGACTATGAAGGTAAAATTTGCAGGAGTTGGACTCTGCATAGAAGTATACTGGTATGCATGTGTGCCAGAGCAATGGAGAGAAAGTTTTAGCTGTGCCGTAGTTAGTTGCTTGCCTGAGTGACAGGATGGTGGCACAGAAAACACTCTATGAGTAATAGGTTTTGAGAGTGGTCCGTGATGGACAGGTGGAATAAAGGACATACAAGATGCACACGGCATATGGTTGGTGCTGATGAAAAGATTCATGATGCAGGACAGAACTGATAGGCATTGGACTTTCTTTCTAGTCCTGCACAATTTTTACTAACATTTTGTCTCCTTGGGAAATTTTTCTTGTGTCATCCCACCTAAAACGAAAGCACTTATTTCTACTGAACTTAAGCACTTATTTCTATTAAACTACATACAGCTACTTTCTTATTGTATTTTCTAATATGAAGCAATCTCAGTTCAGCAACTTTCTAATCTGTTCATTCGCCTCTGTAACTGCAGTGCCTGTGGCTTAGATTCTCAGTGGGTATGTGTCAGGTGAACGCATAAGCACTCAGAGTATGAGTTATGCTGGAAAATCATCTGTCCATCATACACGTGCAGGTGGAAACCCAAGCCTTGGGGACAGACAAATGCATCATAATTCAACACCCAAGTTGCAAATATAACACCAGAAATGTACTGAGCACCAGAGTACTCTGCCCTAAATCCTGTCTGGGGGGGTTGGAATCCAGCCTCTCACAGCCCTCTGGGTGGGTCCTGCTGCCTCTCCCATTTCACAGGCAGTGGAGCTGAAGATCAGAGATGCTGGGAAGTCGAGTAAGAAGACAGAGCTCGTGAGGGTGTAGGACAAGCTGTTTGCAGTTCCAGGGAGGGAACCTCTATCTCACAGATGCAATTAAAAATTATTCTCAGGCACGGTATGCAATTTCAAGGAAGGTGATCCAGATATATTCTTGTTATTTTTTTGACTTTATAAAAGGTAAAAAGAAAAATGTTTCAAAGAAAACAATCCCCTGGCTTTGAAATTGGGTCATTTTGATAATATATGCACTTTAAACTGGAAAGATGAAGCAATGAAAACTTTGACAGTTAAAAATAAAATTAACTGTTCTGATAAAATGACATGGCATTGTCAGTTCTAGCTGGGGCTACAGTGAAGTGACCTAGAGGGCTTTGTGGGATATATGACACTAGACAGTGGGAGAGACACTTCCCTTTAAGTCATGTATTGACTGTGAGTTAAAGTTCAGTAAGTTAGGTCAGCCATGCCATCCTTTTCCTCATAAAGCCTCAAGGATGCTTTTCACAAAGTAAATGACCATGGTCTACTTAAAACAGTTTCAGCCTAAGGGGTGGTTTCCTTCTTTTACAAAAAAGCAGGCTCAGTAAAGATAAGGACTCTTTTGGCTTATACCATTTTTTACCTTACACTTCTGGACATGAGATAAAAATTGAAGATCAAAATGATTCTTTTATCAGGCCTTCAATTAAAAAGTGTCATGACTTCCTCATTATTCTGTATAAATCCTAGATGCGAATTTCAACAAGAGTGGGTTATTATGCTGAGAGAAATATGAAGTGTATAACCTTGGGCAGATTATTTAACTTTTCTCTGCTTCACATTTATAAATCGTAATGCAAAGTGGTAAAGCTGTTAAGATCTCCAAAGTTCCACACAGCCAGCCTTAAGACATTATGCCTACTTGAGAAACTATTTTGTGATTTGGTGAGGAGCCTGGGTTCTGGGCCCTAATGGTTTCTAAACAGTCCCATCCCCCCACCTCATTCATCAGCGTACAAGAGGGTAGGATGTGATTAGGTAGCTATGAGTCCTCTCAGCCTTAGTTTGCTCAGCTAGAGAGTAGGATACTTGTGGGGTCTATTTGATAGTAAAAAAACTCTTATCTGCAATATGAAAAGTTGATGTTGAAGGCTCTTTTCTCCAGTCACAACAATAATTTTCTAAAAACTTCAGAAGGATGTGGTTCTTCTTGTTTTGAACAGTCTATACAATATTAACATAATCATTTTAAATATAAGAAATAAATCAAGACAGTAGTCATCTTTTTACAACTCCAATAATGGGTTTGAATGTTTTCATTCCTTTCAACTCTTATCCGAGGTGGAGTAAGTGCTAAGACTCAAGGCCTATTTAAATGGTTGCACTGGAGACAACATAGGAGGTAGTTCTTTGTTGAGTTATCATACTATGCTGCAGTCCCAGGAATGAAAAAACAAAACAAAACAAAACAAAACAAATAACACTAATCCGCATCACAGTCTGAATAATAAAGGTATACTCAGAAGTAGAGCTCCACAGTAGGGTACTATTCTTACTTGGTTTCTGTTGCTGTGATAAACACCATGACCAAAGCAACGTGGGGAGGATAGGGTTACAACTCATCATCAAGAGAAGCCAGGCCAGGAACTCAAGGCAGAAGCCTGAAGACAGGAACTGAAGTAGAGGCCATGGGGGAATGCTGCCTCCTGGCCTGTGGCTGCTGGAAGCATGCTCAGCCTGCTTTTTATATATCCCAGGCCAGACTAGCCCGGGAGTAGCACTAGATCCTCCCATATCAATAATTAATGAAGAAATCTCCCTGTAGACAGGCAAGTCTGATGGAGGCAATTCTGCAGTTTGAGTTCCCAGGTAAGCTTGATGCATCAAGCTGACTAAGACTAACCCAAACAGGTGTGGGCCTAGCATGAGTGAGACTGTGCCTTCAGTTATACACACCACAAGAAAAAAGAAAAAGGACCTAAGCAAAAAGAAGCACCTTCTAAATGAAGAAATTCAAAGAAAATTAGGCTCATACCAATGGCTCTTATTATCCAAATAATCTTAGAAAACAGGTATCCAAATTATCTTCCTATAGATGACAAACTTGGAAATGCAAGAATGCTGCAGAATTTGCTCTAAACTACATAGAAGAAACTGGCAGAACTAAAATCTAATGCCAGAGAAACAATCTGTATCTCAGCTCTTACTTAAACTGCTGTTAAAAACTCAGGAGCTTTTGATGAGGGCTGATGCTCTCAAGACACCAAGATGCTTTGTTGCATGGATCTAACCACTCAACCACCTGTGTGACCTTACCTCCATCCATTTGCCTATTCAAGCATCTCTCTCTACGAAATACAGCCAGCATGAGCTCTGGATTCATGGCTAGTGAATAAAGTAAGGCAGATCTGGCAGATTTAAATTCTGAGTCAGTGTGATCATTGCATTCCTGTGATTTAGGTGCAACCTAGTCAAAATTTGAGTATACACTCTGGCGCTGCCTTTTTCTGAGGTGGTAAAATTTCTCTTCTTGTGACAGAAGACTCCTAAGAGAATTCATTTTTACTACTTTGTGCCTCTCCTTTCCAAAAAATGAAGGAAAATTTATGAAACCACAATTACTCATTTTAGGTATAAGAATTGGTAAGTAGATTTTCTATTTAAACATCACAATAAGATATCCAGTTAGGGTTTTGATACTATGTCCATTTAGCCAAAATAATAGTAGCTTACAATGAGCCCCCCAGCTTTGGGTCCTTGGCAAGACTTAAATCTAATCACAAGCAGTTGGTTATCACATAGCATTTGTGCCACTATTGTACACCACATGGGCGTCGTTGGCCACACTGGTCAATACTTCCGTTCGCAGTTGCCACACTGGTCAATGCTTCCGTTTGCAGGGTTCCCAGCTGGGTCAGACTACCTACTTCCCAATCACCCACAGCAGCTTGTGTAGCATCTTCCAGTACTATGAAATCTGGGAAGCAGGAAGCTTCCTGATCAGTACCAACTTGAATTCTCCATTCCCTATGACTAAGGTATACGGTACATTTAGCAATATAGTCAAAATACACTGTGTGAAATCCCCAAAAGTATTACTAAAATATTTTTTTAAATTTACAAAGAAAATTTAAATTTTATGTAAATTAGAGAAATAATTGTCTTGATTACAATTTCAAGCTAGACATCTAAGTGTCTTTGTTTTTATTTATTTATTTTTATTTTCACATCTTTTTTTATTAAATTTTTTATTTATTAATTTATTCTTGTTACATCTCAATGTTTATCCCATCCCTTGTATCCTCCCATTCTTCCCTCCCTCCCATTTTCCCATTATTCCCCTCCCCTATGACTGTTCCTGAGGGGGATTACCTCCCCCTGTATATGCTCATAGGGTATCAAGTCTCTTCTTGGCAACCTGCTGTCCTTCCTCTGAGTGCCACCAGGTCTCCCCCTCCAGGGGACATGGTCAAATGTGAGGCACCAGAGTACGTGAGCAAGACATATCCCACTCTCCATTCAACTGTGGAGAATGTTCTGACTATTGGCTAGATCTGGATAGGGGTTTAAAGTTGACCTCCTGTACTGTCCTTGGCTGTTGCCTTAGTGTGAGCGGGACCCCTGGGCCCAAATCTGCCTATCATAATGTTCTACTTGTAAGTTTCTAGGACCCTCTGGATCCCTCACCTTTGCTATTCTCCCATGCTTCTCTCATTTAGAGTCCCAATAGGATGTCCTCCCCTCTGTCCCAGTTTCCTGGTAAGTGAAGGCTTTCGTGGGACATGCCCCTTGGGCTAGTATGCAGATATAAGTGAGTCTTTCTGCTTCTGGGTTAACTCACTCATTATGATCATTTCTAGCTCAATCCATTTATCCACAAATTTCGAGAATTCCTTGTTTTTAATAGCTGAGTAGTATTCCATAGTGTGTATGTACCACAGTTTCTTTGTCCATTCTTTTACTGATGGACACTTAGGCTGTTTCCATGTCCTGGCTATTATGAATAAGGCTGCTATGAACATGGTTGAGCAAATTTTCTTATTGTATGCTGGAGCATATTCTGGGTATATTCCAAGGAGTGGAATAGCTGGGTCTTGAGGAGGCCCTATTCCCAGTTTTCTGAAATAGCACCAGATAGATTTCCAAAGTGGCTGTACTAGTTTGCATTCCCACCAGCAATGAAGGAGTGTTCCTCTCTCCCCACATCCTCGCCAGCATGTGGTATCACTTGAATTTTTGATCTTAGCCATTTTGATGGGTGTAAGATGGAATCTCAGAGTTGTTTTGATTTGCATTTCCCTGATGACTAAGGAGGTTGAGCATTTCTTTAAGTGTTTCTCAGCCATTTGATACTCCTCTGTTGAGAATTCTCTCTTTAGTTCCAAGCCCCATTTCTCAATTGGGTTATTTGGTTTGGTGGTGTTTAATTTCTTGAGTTCTTTTATTTATTTATTTATTTATTTATTTATTTATTTATTTATTTATTTATTGTTTTTTGTTGTTTTTTGAGATAAGGTCTCATGACAGAGGCCTGGTTGACCTTGAACTCCCTACATAAACAAGGATACTCCTGAAATCACACACTCTCCTGCCCCTCTCTTCAAGTCCTAGGACTAAAGATGTGTGGCAGCATACCTGACCCAAAACACAAGAAATTTAAAATTGAGTTTCTGCAAATTTGAAGAAAGCTCAAAAAGAGTCCCTTTCCTTTGTACTTCTCGTTTCTTCCTCCTCGCCACTCCCTGCAGGGAGAGCCACGGACATGGGCAGATTCCTGGAACAGAAACGAACTTCCCTCCCTTTTTGTCCTCTTTTCATTTTGCTAATCTCCACATTGGTGAGCCCCATATGGGAAATCAATTTCTGCTTCCTTCTTGTAAGCCAGGTTTTATCTTCCTAAATACATCCTTCTCCTCAGAACCCAATCAAGCATTTGCTCTCTTGTGTGCGTAAATTGTTGTCCTACTTTTGCTTTGGGCTATGATCATTTGTTTCTCTTTCTTTCTTTCTTTCTTCCTTTTTTTTTCTGCATCATAGGCATTATGTCCCTAGAGATCTGGAAGAGCCATTCTCTGTCCAATTCTGATCTTCTGATTCTCGGGCAAGACAAACTAGTTTGTGTAAACTCTATGGAGAGGGAAGGAGGAGGAAGGCAGTTGGTCCATCTGAGGGGCCCCCAGGCTTCTCAAAGGAGAGAGCTTGGCCTGCTTTGCACCTGGTGAAGGGCACATGTGCACATCAGCACCCATGCAGCGATATTTCCAGGGTCCTGTGTGAATAAGCGTGTTGTAAGTTGACCATTATTGTTCGTCAACTTGGTGTCTTCACTATCCTTTAAGATTATCAAACTTTCCGTTTCCTTTTATCACAGGACTGAATCTCCCCTTCCTTCCTCTCCAGTGATGTTCAGTGACCAGTCAAGGTGGGATGCTACCACAGCCATCAACAACCCTAATGCCACAGTGGCTTCATGTAGCCAAGACCCAGTTCTCGTTTCAGGACCACCAAGCAGCCAGCTATTGCAGCACTAGTGGTGATGATTCCGGGACAAGGAAAATAAAAGCCTGCTGAGTCTTGTGCTGGCAATCAGATACTCAGTCACGGGTCAGTCTTGTGCTAGTCTAACTGCATGGCTCCATCCACAAAGAGGCCAGGCAGTAGAATTCAGTCTCTTACCTGCATGTCAGGATCCGGAGACGTTCAGCAGCTAAACTGAAGAAAATGGAAGATGACAGTGCTTTTCCTCGCTGTCTTATCTCTAATATTTTCACCTTAATACATTCAAATATTATCATATGTAATTTACTTATTTATTCTTTATATTATCCCAGTATTTTTTTTTAGTAACCATTTTATGTCATTTTAGCCCAGAGGTCTAGGTGCTTTTTTCCCTCCCCCCCCTGCTACCTCAGTACCTAGTCTCACTTCTCCCCTCAAATCTATTTTCTTAATGAGGTCACTCTGAACTCCTGCAGCCCTTTGTGTCTACATCACACAACTTAACCTTTAATTATTTGCCTCTTGGGCATTTCACTTGCTTCTGGTTTTTATCAGTTGACTCAGAACAAAACTTTCTCTTCCCAGCTTCCTCTTTCACTGCAAACTGGCTCTCCCACCTCATCCCTGACAGCCATCCCATGGTCTTCCCCAGTGCTCAGCAGTGCTCTCCCACCTCATCCCTGACAGCTGTCCCAGGATCTTCCCCAGTGCTCAGCAGTGGCCTTTTTGTGTGTCTTTGATTGAGTCACTAATCTCTCGCTTCTCACAGTGGTGAAGATTCCACGCCCTTCCCCATGCATCCCATATTCTGTGCACCTCAGATGGCAGAGACCATGAGGGCATGCTGGAGACTCAACACAAGGCCATGCTTCCCTCTTTCCCTTTGCCTGTCCTCATTCTTTCCCCTATTTGTCAACATTCATTTACTCTTGTGCCCTGTCACGAGCCAAGTGTTTTCTTGGAATTGCACTCGTTACCAAGGAAGTCACAAATTAGATGTCTTTTCACTCCAGGATGCTATGCTCCAGGTAAGGCTCACCTACATCCACCACGAAGGAACTAATGTTGGTGTGACTGAATCAAGAGAAAAGATTCCCTCGTATTTGAGAAAAGGCAGTGTGGGTGGTATTTCGGGGTGGAGTGGAAGGTGTCAGAAGGAAGAGAGTAGAAATTGCCAAACCATGTCTCTCCAGGAACGAAACATCAGGGGGTTCTCCTGATCCTTGCATTGAACTTGTTTATCAAGCAGTACTATATGTTTCATCCGTCTTCAACCCTCTTCCTCCTTCTCTGGGTAGAGGACACATGAACTTTGGTCCTTGTTTCTTCTGGCATCAGACTCATCCTTCCTCTCATGCCTTCGAACCAGGAGCTCTCCTTGTGGAGAACAAGTCTTTACAGATCTTTTCACAGTCGACTCTCATGTTCCATTTGTCATGATAAGTGTTAATTGTCAACTTGACAGGATTTGAAATGAGCTAGGAGACGGCCTCCTGGTGCACCTATGGAGGATTATCTATCCTATCAGTATGCCAGTCAGGGGTTCTGTTGGTTAGGTTAGCTGGTGTATGAAGACCTATCCTAAATGTGGGCAGCAAGATTCCCTGGGCTTTGGTTCTCAGCTGCACAAAAAGGAAAACGATAGCTGAGTGCTGGCATTTGATATTCCCTGTTTTCTGACAGCAGACATTGTGATTGATTAGCTGTCTAGGTGACTGCCACCGTGACCTCCCCACTACAGTGGACTTTACCCCTGAGCTGTGAACTAAAAAACAAACAAACAAACAAAACAAAAAACCCAAGCCAAAACACCCTTTCGCCATTAAGTTTGTTTTGTGGGGTTATTTTCTCACACAATAGGACAAGTAGTTATGACACCTCTGAAATGACAGTCCCCCCCCCCCCCGAAACAGGTCCCTAAGGAGCATGTAACACCCTCTCTTCCACAGTCCATCTCTGCAGAGCCCTGGTTGCTTTTGAAAACACTTATTACCCAAGAGTGTAATGCTTGTTAATTTCTTTACTGCCTGCTCCCTGTCTCATTTTTTCTCAGGATGCAAATTCTCTGAATGGAAGCTTGTTGTCCATGCTTCGTATACCACCTGACTTAGCATCTGTGCTGCATTATATCTCCTTATGGAGAGGGGCTGCCCAGAATCTAACATTTCTTTCAGGCACCACTGCCAGCCTCATTACCGAGTTCTTTTCTTTTAATGACACTTTTACCATATAGTGAATATTATAGCCAGTGAAATGTGAGTGAAAACATGGAATGTCACTTCAAAGACTACATGATAAAAATGCCATCTAGGATAATTCTCTCTCATCTTTTCTTTATTAAATGAATGAATAGGATTCCAGTGAGTCAAGAAAAGGCAGGCTCATTCTAAGTAGGCATATCTGTCCTGAGTTGCGAACAAAACTGTGTGTGTGTGTGTGTGTGTGTGTGTGTGTGTGTGTGTGTGTGTGGTGTTGTTACAGCTCTTAGAATTTAGTGCTTACCTGTTATAGAATTTCACAATACTTAGCCTAATTAATTAATAATGATAGCTCTCCTTGATGTGTTCTGTAAATAGTACGTAGCACCTTCTCTCCCACAATTCACCTCTTCAGAACAGTTGTTGCTTTTGAAAACATCTATTGATTGTTCATTTCTTTATTGCCTGTTTCTCTCTCAGAATGTAAACTCTCAGGAGAGAGTCACTGGAAAACTAAATTTCTAGCATTCAGTTACATGTACTTTGCTAACACTTCAAGAGCTATAAAACCATAAGCTGTCTTCTGAAAAGGCAGTCCTACTGTGTAAATTCTATCTTGATATCTACACAACAGCATTATAAAGTTTAAAGGACACGAGCCTTCTAATTAGAAATAGCTGAGGTTGAACTCAAATGTGATTTTGTGTAATAGCATATATGCCTTTTGGAACTGTGAGTTCATCTTTTTACATATATGGAGGAATATGATATCCAATGCATGGCTCTGAGGTTGAAGATTCAACTCGAGAGTGAATGTGATCGGTTAAATCATATATTCATTTCTGTTTTCTCAATAAATGCCTTTCTCTTGCCTACATTGTGGAAGCCTTCTAATCTTTGTGATGAAGATTAGAAAGACGTTTTCATCTTCAGTAACTTAAACAACAGCTTTATTGTCTTAGTTATTAATAAAATAAAATATTTGTAGCAAAAACTAAGTAAATGGCATTCTATTGTCACAGATGAAGTCATGTAATTCTCAAGATCTTCACAAATGGTTTGGAATAGAGTACAGAACGGTTAGGGCATAGCACTCTAAGAACACCTCAGGAGCCTGGGCTTCTTGCCTAGTCAGCTTCATGAGTAGTTTGTCTTCCAGCAACTGTTTTCTGTATATGGAGATCACAGTGCATGGTGTATTGGCAGAGATGCCTGATGTTCTGTCTAATTTCTGAGGCCACGCCTAAGGGGTACAAAGACGTGCATTATCTGTCTATTCCACTTGTTTGAATCCTGAACTGAGTCACATAAAGATAGCACAGAACATATCCAGATCTTGAAGAAATCACCTCCGCAAAGCCACACCTGATAACCTTACAGGGTTATAACTAATACATTAATTTCTAGTGCATATAAGCAGCTGATAATCATCGATTGTGTTTTTCATTTCAGTCAAAATACACAGAATAAAAATTGTTGTGGATCTCTCAACTGGATTAAGTGTCTTGACAAATTTCTTTATCGTTTCTAATTACAGTGGGAAAATTGTTTCTTTTACCTTTAATGCAAGGCACTCAGATAAATTTTATGACTAATTATAATAGCTTCTTTAGCCATAGATTTTCTTATAATTACTTTCTTTCTTGCCTTTCACCTTGCTCCTTTTCTGAAGCATTGTTTTGTTATTCCACTCAAAGTTTTCCTCTTATTTAAAGAGCTTTATTATATGCTTGCCTTTATACAGTGCCTGCTTTAAGTGCTTTGCAGAGGCTCCTGGTTTCTAAAGGGATGACTATCTAATATCAACATGTTATTTCAACTAATGTATGGTTAAAATACAGAGCAGGGAGTGCTGTGTTTTTTTTTTTTTTTAGAAAGTTGTTGGAAATCTTAGTCCTCAATGGAAAAAGAGAAACAGTGACCCTGGGACATATGTGCTGCCTAGGAGGAAATGCTTGCGGTGTATTAAGAATCCATGTGTATTGCAGTAATGGCAGAACTCAAGGAAACCATAGAAATTATGTAAACCAGCACCCTTATTTCCAGCACTGTACCTATGTCTACCTTTAGTTTAAGGATAGGCATAAAACAGCAACACAGACTAAAACTATGGAAATAAAACCCTGTATGTAAGGTTGACTTTTTAAGAAGGGGATCATGGGAGTCAGGAAAATTCAATGAAGAATCATCTTTTTCATGGAGTGTGCTAGAATAGACGCATATCATTTGTGAGAAATGAATGTGGTGTCAATTCTGGAGGAGAGAGACTTAGGAGGAAATGAGGAAGAGAATAAGTTGTATCAGTAGTCAAATAATCTTATGAACATACTAAAATCATTGGATTGCACACTTTTGATAGATTTCATGTTGATTGTATTACACACATACATTTTTATATGAAAACACAGAAAGCAAGACAAATCCTAGGAGTTTATCTAAGGTGTGGTCTCAGGTTCACAGCCCTGGTCCAGGGGTTTTCTTTTGTGTCATTTTCCTGTGGTTTATTTGTCAATAGAGATATACAAAACATTAGTATTGAACCGGTCATATCAACCACTTATGTAAAGAAAGGATCTGGGGAATACAAATGATATGTTCAAACATTTTTAGGAAATTAATAGTATAGTAATATTGGCATATTGTTAATTGTACTGGGGAAAGTGGGTCAAAAAAGGGATGAGCTCGGGATTCAGTTTCTTAGTTAGTGAAGTTAAATGGCTTGGAAAACCCTTTTTCTATGTATTCTGAAGGAAAATTGCTATAATCATAGACTAAGGTTGAAAATCAGACTGAGAGCTCCATCCTATGACTGACTGAATTACAGTTCTAGTCTCACAGAGTATCTACCAGGATCTAGTAACAGGCATCGACTAGAAAGAAATGGCATTTGAAATTTAGAATGCTGACACATGGGAGAAGCTTTGTACGGCCAAGGAAGCAGAATCAGCCTATTAGGATGAGTCTTTGTTTGTTTTGTTTTGTTTATTTGTTTGTTCTTTGTTAGTCAGAGCAGCCTCTCCATCTCTAAGGAGGCTAATGCTAGAAACACTGTTGCTGTAGAAGACAACACAAATTCTATTCATTGGCCACCAACACTGACACTTGGCTACTTGTCCAGGTCAGTCTTTTCTGTCACCAACAGGACAGGCTTGGAGCCTACCAGAGATATCCTCTTAAAGACTCCACCCAGCAGGGGATTGAAGCAGATGCTGAGACTCACAGCCAAACTATGGGGTCATATGGAAGAGTTGGGAGATAGAAGGACCTGGAGGGGACAGGAGTTTCACAAGGAGACCAATGGAGCCAGCAAATCCAGGCATAGGAGGCGGGGGGGGGGGGTGCTGCAGAGACTGATGCACCAACCAAGGATCATGCATGGTGAGGACCTAGACCCTCTGCTCAGATGTAGCTAATAGGCAGCAGAGACTCCTTGTGGGTCTCATAATATGGGGAATAGGCGCTATCTCTGACATGGACTCTGGTGTCCACTCAGATGATAGGAGAGGGGGGCTCCTCCTTTCTGAGGAGTAGGGGAGGGGTGAGGGATTGAGAGAGTGAGGGGAGACTGGGAGGTGACGAGGGAGGGGGCTACAATCAGGATGTAAAGTGAATACATTAAAAATAAAAAATTTAAATGAAAGAAAAACAAAAACCAAACAACCCTCCCCCGAAACCCAAACCAAGCAGACAGACTTCTAGGCATGTCTGTGACATTTTCAGAGAGGTTTCAGTGAGGATGGCACCATTTCTTTGGTTGTGGGCTCAGATGGGGATACACACACACACACACATTATAATCTAGAAAATGTAAAAAGCATTTACAAGAGGAGAAAATGATTTGAGCATAAGCATTAATCACAGTTCCTTCGCGGGGATGCTATGTGGGCACCTGCTACACACTTCTACCATCAGGTAATTTGATTAAGTTGAATTTCTTTTTCATGGGATCGATATATTAAAACAGATATTCTAGATATTGAATTTTCATCCTTGCATATAGTTTCCCCGCAAAGTTTCAGTGGACTTATCCCAAGGCCGGTGGGCTGGAGCTGCATAGGAGGGCAAGCTGAATACCTGTCAGAGAGCAGAGCAGAGAGCAGCCCTTAAGAAGCACTCCTTTGTGCTTTTGCCTTCAGTTCCTGCTTGAGTTCCTGCCCTGTCTTCCTTTAAGGATAGATTGTGACCTGAAAATATAATCCAAACAAACTCTGTTCTCCCCAAATTGCTTTTGTTCAGCGTTTTCATCATAACATTAGAAAAACAACCTAAAAGAGTATTCCATACCACACTGCTTCTAACCAAAATTTTATAGCAAAAAAAAAGTGTGACAATGGATTTATTAATTTTAAAAGAACCCTGGAGCAAGTGGGTTAAAAAAAAAAAAAAAAAAAGAAGGAAAGAGATTTTTGATGACTCAGTGAAAATGGTAGCTAACGGCTATTACTTTGCCCTGAGTCAATATCTATAGTTGGTTTACATAGTTAGGATCACTGTTTGAGAAATCACAATTTTGGGATAAAAGTGACAGCCTTAGTTTCAGTGACTCGCTAGTGTTTATTTTTCTTAATGTGTTTCAAACATTATGCTCTGATGACCCAGAGTTCTCACTTACAAAAGAATGAATGTACCAAAAGACATGATGCTGACCAACAGAATAGTAAGTTATGGCCATTACCTGGTCTCATTGGTCTCATGCCTCGGAGTCAATAGATAAAGGAGTGAAGTATTATGCTGACTGCATTAAATGTCTGACTCTCAAGGGTAAAGTGCTTTACTAGTATAAATGGGAAAAATAGAAGAGCCTCCGGTGGTCTCCTGATGACTACCATGCTCTGCGAGTAAGTCAGTGAGCAAGCATAACCCCAATCTAGGCAGAAGGGCAAATGACTTGTAGCCTCCAGGAAAGTTTGGTTACCTTACCAGGTAAAGAATGATAACCAGTTAGGTACTTGCTGAAGATAAAGAAAGCCCAGCAGAAGGAAATGGTTATAAGCACCAATTATGACTATGTGATTACTCACGGAGGTTAGGACTACAATTCTAATGATTATTTTCTCATTTTGTTTTTTAAAAATACAATAATACCATACTATGTCCCTGGCCTCCAGCTCATCAACTTCTTGGTTTTGTAGGTTTTTCTTTTCTTTTCTTTTCTTTCTTTCTTTTTTTTTTTTTTTTTTACAGTTAACATCTTTATCTACCTGCTTATCTATCTATCTGCCTACATGGCCATTTATAGTCAACTGTTTGGTGTATTGACCTATCAACCTATCTGAAGAATTATGACCAATATGTTAATATATGATCAGTTTAGGGATTTTCTTCTTCCTCTATTTCTTTTTAGTCTCCCAATTTGAGCATCCAAGGTTGATGCAAAGCAACTAGACTTCTTGTCTGTCCTTTCCCCTTAAATCAGCCTGATTTCTCATGAGAATTAATCATATTCAATCAGAATTAAATGGCATAGTGCTATAAGACATACTATTCTTATTTTTATCATAAATGATACTTGAATGTTTTAGTTGAATGTTCAAAAATTATACGCTTACGCATAGGTCTATGGTTTTAGTAGAAATGTGTCAATATTTCCTAATGTAAAGCTATAGTTTCCATTTTAACTTTCTATCCATTGTTGCACACTTCTCTCAGACATACTTACTTTAATATTTATTGACTTTAAGTAAGCCTTTATGGCTAGTTTGGACATAATATTTCTTTATGACTTCATTCCAAAACAATTTTGGTTGAAGAGATGAGCATAGAGAATGGTATGAACTGTTAAGAGCACTGACAAGGCTGCAGTGGATAAAAATAGCACCATGGTAAATAATGCACAGATGATCATTTATCTCAAGTGCATTGTCCTCATTTCTTCCATCTCATTCACAGCTTAGTGAAAAACGATGAATCAGCTCATTCCTGATTAATTTTCTTTTGCACTGAGGGGCTACAGAAATTCTTGTTTGCTTCCTCCATTTCTCCCTTCCGGCCATCTCCTTCCTCCCTTCCCTCATTTTTTTCCTTTCCTTCTTGTACGAAGTATTTAGACCTTCAGCAATACAGGTTTCTCTTGTTTGAGTGACTCTGTGTGTGAGCATACGAGTATATGTGCATGTGTGTGTGAGTGTGCATGTGTGTGTGAGTGTGCATGTGTGTGTGAGTGTGCATGTGTGTGTGAGTGTGCATGTGTGTGTGAGTGTGCATGTGTGTGTGAGTGTGCATGTGTGTGTGAGTGTGCATGTGTGTGTTTGCGTGTGCATGTGTGTGTGAGTGTGCATGTGTGTGTTTGCGTGTGAGCGCATGTGTGCACATGGAGGCCATAAGATAATCTTGAGTATCCTCCTCTATGGTTCTTCATCTTATTTCTGAGGTAGGTTCTCTTCCTGAACCTAGTGCTCACCAGTTAGCTAGACTGGAGGGAAAAGGAACTCGAGCACCTCTCCAATGTCAACTATCCCAGCTCTAGTGCCACTTTGCTTGGTTTTCACATAAATGTTGGGAGTCTAAACCCAGGCCTTTGTTTTCACAGGAGGCATTTTCCCCACTGAGCCATCTCCAGTGTTGATTTTTTTAGTTGGGTGTTGCATGTAATTTTGTAATTTGTTCAGTAAAGTAGTAGATGTTATAAACTCTGCTCATGAGGAAAATATCAGCAATAATGGATGTGAGCTATTGAGGATAGCTCACTGATTTGTTGCTTAAATGAAGCAACATATACGTTACTATTTGGAATTAACCACTGAAGACTATGATAAGTTTTACACAATTTAATATAGCTTTGGGCAGACAGTTTCTCAGTAGACAATGCTGGTTCCCTAGAAGGCTGCTTCTTATAGACTCTACAGACACAGACAGTAGACAGGTTTCTGCACACAAACTCCCTCTTCTCTTTAAGGAGTACAAAAAATTTGTCTAACACAGAGCACATTACGACGTCCAGGCCAATACCCTTGAATCAATTTAGTGCTGAAATTTTTGAAAGAAAAATCAGAATTGGGTCATTGAAAGTAATTCAGCTCTAATTACTTGTAGCTATGTGCCCAACTTTTCTAAAAAAGATCCCTGCCACCCCTTAAAATAATCCTCAGTGTATGTATATATATATATATATATACATACATATATATGCATATATATATACATATACATACATATACATATATATATATATATATATATATATATTGAAGAAAGACAACTGCATTGATGTACAAAATGTGTTTAGATTTTTTTTATACAGCACACAGATACATGGGAGACCATACCTTAGCATTTTAGTAGCCATCTTGGAAGAGATGCCACAGGACTACACTGCTTACATTTATATTTTGTTGAAAATCTCTTTGCTAAATCTGCAATATTACTATAAAAAGATATGTTAGATAGAAACATATGAAACTTATGTCACAGTTTTAGTCCTAAGTTAAAAGACTTGCCTATGGGGACCGAAGCCTTGACATATTAGACCATTTTTATTTTTTACTAAATATGCTGATTTCTTCTTTCTTTTCCTATTTGTCATCATAAACATTTTCCCACAGCAGAAATAGACATATAATACAACATATAGTATCATATAGTGTATGACAATATATCTTATTTCACCCGATGCAAAGGGGTGGATGTCCCCCCTCCCCACATCCCCGGTAGCAAGCAACAAAACTCAATTCTGTCCCTGAATTTTTCCTCACTTTTTGCCAGTTCTATGAAACACTGCTGAGTGTGGCACTCCAGTGGTTGGCACTGAAACACAGGCCAGTTGAGTAAAAGCAGCTTCAAAGGTAGGCTGTGGTGAAAATACATCTTTTTGAAACCTCCAAGCTTGTTACCCCATTTAACCACACACAAACATAGCCATAGTAAAGATACTGGCTATCTTTAAGAATTTAATACCCTAACCAAAAGTCAAGCAGATAAAAATCACACAATATTGATGGAAAATGAGAAGAAATACTGTATATAAACTTTCGACTTCAAGTGTGGCATGGTTTCCAGAGGTATGTTAACTGGTGAGTTTTATTGTTTCAGACGCATAAGATTTGTTATTGCATTTCATCACGAGGCGTGAAATCCTATGCTATGTACATGCTACCAAAGAGGCACATGCAGCACATGTGTGTGTACACATATGCATAGGCTTATCTATGTCACTGAAGACAATACTGAGAAAACCTGAGCAATAGTGAACATAAAGACATCTCTAGTCAACCTGACTGGCTCATATCAAGGCTCTTCTTCCTGTTTGTTGGCTTCAAAAAGTTTTATTTTCCTTTTTGTGTGAGCTATAGTTTCCGTTCCATAAAAAACATCAAGTAAGAATTATCGGTGTATTGAAATTCAGAAGATTGGTGTGAAAGTTAAAAGACTTCATAAATCTAAATATTTAGGGTAGTGGCATAGCACACAGGAGACACATTGGTGAAAGTTCTGTCTACTCTGAAGAATATAATGAGATGCCTATTTTTATTTCTAAGAAATCAGCAATCACAAACTCTAGAAGGAACAAAGTGTGGGGGTTTGTTCAGTGTGTACCAAAAGTTAGGCAATATTATGTTATTAATATTTCACTGATATTACAATTAAGATCAGTAGAAGACTCACAATCTGCGTTTAGAAATTTGTTTCCTTTGTTTTGCCATTTACACTTTTAAATGTTGATTTACAATATAAGTTACATGATTTATTCTATGTGGCCAAAATAAATACTGTTAGCACATAGAAAGCTTTGGAGTTAATCACTCCTGCAGTGCACAGTGCTCTACTCCAGACACAGTTTCTCACTCTCATGTTGTAATTGGTTTGTTAAACACTTGTGATAGCTAGCAAAGTTGAATATGGAACCTAGGAAAATATCAAGAAACTTGAAAACATAAGTAGAAAGGCCAGCTCCTTTTGAATGAGGCTAGGTGGGTAGCTATTAGGGATTGTTCAATTTAAACATTTTAAGTAACTTCATAAAACATAGTCTCCTGTCTTTCAGAAGGTGGGGCAGCAATTGGTGTGCCAGTGGTTGTTGTATATTTGACGTGTCTTTACTAAGCTACTTTCCCAGATGACCTTTGGTCTTTTTGCTTCGGTTCAGAATTTAGACTACTTGCAGCATATGCAGAGGAATGTGTGGGTCAGACACAGGGCAACTGTTGACACAAGGCATTGGCCATTGACTTGTAGACACCATCATACTGACTATGCATAAAATACTGGTCTAGTATCATAATAATTACACTTGTAAATTTTACTTAATTATGTGCGATGAAGGCAGGAAGATGCAGGCTCTATCTGTCTATCTATCTATCTATCTATCTATCTATCTATCTTACAGATAGGTAGACAAATACATAAAAGAAATAATAATAAAAGCTCAAACATTTACATGTGGCTCTTCCTTTGCTAATAGATACAAGTTTCTTCCACTTGCAACCATGAGAGTAGAACAACACTTCCTAAAATCATGATTGATTTCCACTCCTGTGAAACTTCCCAGGCCAGGAGCACTGAGTGAAAGGTACGTGTTCTTAGCCTTCAGTCCACACCCATTTATATGAATAGAGACATTTGCAGCCTTTAGAGATGCCAGTCATTTAATTTACCCTCAGAATGAGAAGCAAACAAAGAGGCATGACAGTTAGACTAAGAGAATCCCAGACAGCTACCATGAAAACCCTTGCGACTTTTCCTCAAAAAACCGTAAACAGATCAGCTATAGAACCAAGCTATACAGTTCCTATGTGTATTCCCAAAGACTGTACACCCTGCCATATGTGCTCATTAGTGTCCATAGCACCTCTGTTTATTATAGATGGGATATGGAAGCAGCACATATGTCCAGACAGTGTTAGTTTTACGAAAAAAAAATCGATAATAAAAATGTTGTACTTATACATAATGTAACCTTATCGAGCTGTAAGAAAATGGAAATTATGAAATTTGCTGACAAGTGGACAGAAGCAGAAATGTATATCATGAGGTCACCTGGACCCAGAAAGCCATGTGTCCCATGTTCTCATTCATGTGTGGAACCAGCATCTATTATTTACATGTTATTGTTTAATCTGTAGTGTGTATAGAGTCAAGGAAAGCAGACAAGAATGAACAGGGGTGAAGGGAGTAGGAAGAAAGACCTTATGGAAGGGAGGATGGTAGGACCCAGGTGACATGAAAGGAAAAGGGGAGCATGAGGAGGGAGGCTCACGTAGTCTTTGCCACTGCTCTTGACTGCCTACTAGAGGCTGGAGGTTAAACAATATTGCTGAAGATTGTACATACTTTGGTCACAGACTTAGTCAAATCAAGTTGGTACTGACCTAGGAAGTTTTCTCCATTTTGGATATTTTTCACAGTAACAGAAGGTGTTGAGCAGGCTACTGGGGCAGAAAGGGCATCAACAGTCTTATCTACCTGTGAGCTAAAATAATGATCATGATTAATAAGTATGATTTCCTAGATTCCATGCACAATCCTATCTGATATTTTCACCCAGAAATATTCTGCTTGCAGCAGGGGGTCTAGTCAATTTCAGCCAGTAGCAGCATTAAATGAAGCCATTTTCTATGTTTACTAAGAGGTGTCTTAATTTACCCTCTCAAATTCGCAACCTGAATGCACCGAAGTCAGCAGGATGCAGTGTCTAATTTACTTATACGTATGGTGAACTCCAGTGCCAAGGATCATCCACGGCCATTGCCCTGTTTCAAATATTCATGAGTTTCCATGGTGCAAAATGCATTAAAGGTGGGACTGATGCCAACAACACATGGTCTTCTGAGCGATGAGGAGCCTCCTCTGATCAAAGAAGCAAGATGTTAAAGACTTCAGACTAAACTGTCTTTGTGAGAGACTCTCATGAAAGAAATGCCAAATTGCACACCCTATTCCAATTATAGAACACGAGTGAAACAGCAAAACAAACAAAAACCCGAGATGCTCACTCTTGTGAACTCATGGTACGAGGGCTGGTGTTGCTCTGCCATTTCTTACCAGTGCAATCTATCACTGTGCTTTATACACACGTAGGATAGTATTTCAATACTGCGAAGCATTGTTAGTGCTTTCAGGGACCAATGATGGGCACTAAGAAATTAACAGCACTTAAGCCTATATAATTTTGCCAATAGCAGCTTGTGGCATGTAGCAAATACTATAAAAGCAAAGCGAAGAGGGTGAGGTGCTTTAGGCAGGCACATGAAACACCCCCATATAATAATTGAGCTTCTCCCCTTACGTTGTTTGTTAGCGGCTGCACCTGCTTTTACACCTGTCCTCTTGTTCTTCATCTATTCTGACGCTCTAGAAATAGCAGACACTCAGCCAGTTTCAAACCCAGCCATTCCTACGACCAGGGCCAGCTATCAACTTGCTTTTTAAAAATACATTAAATCAAGTACCAACCCCAGGGCTCTGCACTACTTTTGATTGACAGGACCAACAAAAAGTTCCAGGCTAATTACTTCTAAGGACTAGTTCCCAGTGCATGGAGTTCCTAGTGACCTACTTTGAAATCACTGAGATAATTTATCAGGTGAGATAATTAAAGGAATAGAGAGCAGTGTCTAAAATGAACCCAAGTATCAGAAATATTTGCTGAAATCATAAGTTCTTATTCCCACTGCTCTCAACTTGGGCTTTATTACTTTGCAACGAGTCAATTTTCTCTTATTTAGGAGCCATTCTTTCTCTGTATAAATTATATCTGGCAGGGTGTATTTGAAATTCACTTTGTAGTTTAAATGCATAAGTTTTGACTTATTTCCAGTGTAGCTGTAAAGAGAATCATCTTCTAAGTCCTTCCTGTTTTTCTTCCTTGAACTCCTCCCATGAACAAGCACAAATGTTCCTTTCTTCGTATCAGCGTTTCTGCTGTTCTGAGGTCCGTCCTAATAAAGGATGCCCTTGTTCCGTCATGGGGCACTTTGCAATGTGGACGGTCTCTACTCTTCCTTTTGGAAACCAAATCCTTTCTTGCACAGAGAAAAAATACCTAGAGCTGAAGACACTTTTGTAGCAAAGGTCTGGCTTTCATATTGAGAAGACATCATTTTCTAAGTTTTGCTGTCTTGATGTTTTCATAAGAAGAAAAAGGCTGGAAAAGGACCTCCGAATGAAATCTCAGACCATAACACTTTGTGCTCCATTAGATTATAATACATGTTCCCTCAGAATATGAGTTTTAAGCAGCACATGATTAATGTCACTCCCATCAAGACCGTTTTCTATTATTTTCATCCCTTTATCCAGCTCTTCCCCATCCTGTTTCTTTAATTTTGTTTATTCCTCATTTGCAGTGTGGCTTGCTCCTTATCTCAGAACCTCCTCTAACTAGGGAGAGGTGACCAGCTGACTGCACACCACTGGCTTATTAATGCTAACAAATTATTTATCTTTCTTTTGGAGGATCTTTGAGGAACTAGACTCAAACCTGATGGTAGACTAAAAATATTCATATCTTAGGCCAGGTTTAAAGAAATATCAAGATTAATGTTATAATTTTTATGTGTGTCTTCCAGGTATAATAATAACATTTGTCATTAGCATTTATTTATATCTAGTTATTATTTCGCAAGGCCAAGAGAGAAGGAATTTGTATGCATGAAACTGTATTTTAGTTATGTCAAAGGAAGACCTATCACAAAATATTGTGCTGTATTCATTATTGTTACATATCCCAAGAAGAATTTTTATGTTGGCAAGGGGATGCAGACTTACTTCCATCCCAAATTTATAGTGTCGGAGCTCCCCTGCTATCATGAGGATTCTGTACAACAGTCTGGTCATATCACTCCCTGAGTGCTAGCTATCTTACTTTATAGTCTCTTTCATCCCACGCCTACTTAACTTCATTCATTGTTTTATTCTCATGTCCTTCAGCTGTTTCCAATCTACTTCACGGTCAAAACAAACACAATATGTTAACATACAAAGATATTTAGGTAAATGAAAATCAATGCACTTTGTGTCAGCACCACTCTTTATTGCTTACCTCGGACATTTTAAATACACTCTACTTCAGCATTAACAACTTTCGCTCTTGTCTGGGAATCATAATGATGTTCTTGGCTCACTGCCCTTGCAGACTCTAATCTTCACAGCTATGGCCACTTAGTCCCCATCTGGAGGTTCAGGCTTATTCTGAATTTTGGAACTGATCTTGTCCCTAGGCTGGGCATACAAGCTATCCTAGCCAAAAGCTAACTAATCTACTATCTAGTTAGCCTTCCCGTTGGTTTCATTTTGACCTTGCAGTGTATTATCCAGATTTGGCCCATGTTCCCTCTGCCTCTGGTAATCAGGGCTCAGTCCTCTATGGCAGGACACTGAGAGGACCGGGTTTAGTCCCTAAGTAGTTTTCCTGCTTAAGGTCTGATTCCTGGAGGCCCTGCCATGACTACACTATCTCTTTCGTAGCAAAGTTATTTCTGAAGTCTATTTGTCATGCTGTGGCCCCAAGGACAACTTGTGAGCCTTTCAGATGCCACTAGCTTGGCACAAAAAACTCCTTGAACTTCATTTATACGATGAATCTGAAATTTTGCAATATACAAGAGTTAGTGTTCCACTGGCTTGGATGTTTTCCCGTTGCCCACTACAAGCATTTCCTGAGTCATTAGCTCTAACCCACAGCGCTTAAGAATCACTTCATATACACTGCCTACAATCTGGCAATTTCATTATTTAGGGGGGATAGCAAAGAGATATTTTAATTACATCTTTGATTGAATTGTCATGCCAACATTCTCCACATACTTTCTCTTATACTTTGTCTTGTCCCTGCCACTTAAACATTTCCTTTCTTCTTAGTAAAATAAAATAGTCTTTATTGTACCCTACATCGCTATTTTGGAAAACATCTGATAAAAGCATGTTCAAATGATGAAACACATAGTTAGCAACTCAAAACTTTTAGATAATGGTACAGTGCCAGAAAGTGTAACCATCAGTTAAAACTGATCGTTATAAAGATGAGAAATGGGAGAAATAAAGTAATTCTACAATCCTCTGCAAGAGAAATACATGGTCTTAATGGCTGAGGCATCTTTCCAGCCCCCATCCATGTACATTTTTAAAAAAAAAAAACCAGGAAACAATAGAAAAAGCTTGAAAATTGATGGGAAACTAGAAATGAAGTCAATGATTCTTTTCATCAGTCATTTCCTTTAAAGTAGCATTTCCATAATCATGTAAGAATGTTCAGAGAAATAATAAAGTTAAGTTCCACTTCACTGAAATTTTGATTTATTAAGTTTAGGGTTGAAGCTAAAAAGTTGGTATGTTTAAAGAATCTCTAAAGAAATTCTGGTAATCTCTCACACTTGAGGCTATACATTGAGTAGCATCAGGATGCATGGGGTGTTCTTAAGAAAGTATGTATCAGTTTTCCTCAAGACGCTTCAGCTAATGTGCACATCACAGATGCAACTGCTAGCTGTCCAGTCGCCGAAAGTGATAAATCTGGAAAGCCTACTGATGTCTCCTCTTATGGATGGATGGTTATTCTGTCTGGCTAGTTATTGGCAGTGCTCACACGTACATGTCCAAGTTTTCTCAGACGGAGCCTTTACCTCATTCTGCATTAAAATGCACCATAAGTGCCTAATGTTTCATTCCTGCCAATATGTATCATTTTTCTTTTTATTTAAAAAGCACTTGTTTTTAGAATAATTCTTTATACTAGTATAAGCTGTATCAAATGAGTGTTAACAGTTCTTGGTAAATAGTTTTCATATTGAAGAGTATGAATGGTTTTCTGTTTTCATCAAAGACACAAAGTGTATGTAAAAAAGAAAGAAAGGGAGGGAGGAGATGGAAAGAAGAAGGGAGGGAGAGAGGGAAGAGGAAGATAGATTCAGGAATGGGGGAGGGAGGGAGAGGCAGCAGAGGAAGGAAGGAAAAGAAGGAAGGAGGCGGGGGAGCGAAAGATGGAGAAAGGCAGGGAGAAGGATGGAGGGAAAGAAGAAATTGGAGGAAAAGGAGGAGGAGGAGAAGTGAGAAGAGGAGGGAAAGGAAAAGACAGAATGCTCTTCACTTTCCAGATATGGAAGACTGTCTATGACATCTATGGACGTTGTTAAACGGCCAGGGCAGGACCAGTTCATGCAGATGGTACAGGAGGCTAAGTCATGGACACCCATTCAAAGTAGCGCAAGTTATAATTTATTCATCTAACTTTATCAGAGAAACTGAATATTCTGCAGGGAAAAGAAAAGTCCAATGCAGGAGAGCAGCCCAGAGGTGGTGTTTTGTTTTGTGTTTTCACTCTAGTCTTGCTAGCGTGGCTGTGGGAGTGCACATGCGTCCTCTCTGTAATCTGCAGCTACTCAGACTCATGATCCTAGAAATCACGTTAGCCATTGCTGTGGTTTGAGCACTCTCTCAATACACGTGTTCAAATTCTCCACACCAGATTGTATTAGAAGAGATGGCTTGGGGAAGGTGATTATGTCATGCATACTGAATTACTTACTTTCTAATTAACTAATTAATCCTTCCATAGAAGAAGACCAGAGAAGTCTCCTGCTCCTTGTATCATGGGCTGCAGTGAGGTGAAGGCTGTCTATAGGAGCCAGCCCCTCAGCAGATGCTAAGCCTTCTCCCAGATATATCCTGAACTTCCTAGACTCAAGAAGGATTGGAAATAAGTTGCTGTTGTTTCCAGATGCCCACTGTGTGGTATTTTTGGTAATGCAACCCAAAGAAACTTAGAAGTCATGTGGTGTTCCTTGATGACAATTTTAATAGATATTCTAATAAATATGATTTCTCTTCCTGTCTAGTAAGACTGACCATCTTGGGGTCCTTCGTGATAGTTCTGTGTTTCCTCTGCAGACAACTGCTTGCCTGACCCATCTCACAACCCAGCTCCAGAAACTTCACAGCACTTACCCCTTGTCACCTTGGGTAGTCAGAAGAAAATGAAAGTTCTGGCAATGTGTCTTTGAAAGAATAGCTGATGAATAAAACAATTTAATTGCTGACATCATTTTAAGAAACCAGAATAGCATCTTACCAGACGTCCTCAGCATCTTCATCACACTCGGCACCAAACTGGCAAATGTCACAGGTGGATGTCTCCTTCTGGCTGGTCTCTCCAGAACCTTCATGGACTGTGGGACAGAAAGCATACATAAGGCACATGCACGCAGGAGGACACAGTAATGCCAGTGCTGTGAAACTCTCTGTCAAAGCTGCTGCTTCCCAGGAGGTCACTTGCTACCAGACTCCAAGAAAATGGCATATTTCTCTCCTTTCTGCTCATTAAAAAATACCAATGCCACTGTGGTACTCACCAGACCAGAATGGATACTTCTGTCTTTTTCTATGTGACATAGCCACAAACAAGAGGGCATATAGGGGTTTTGAATACTGCTTGGCTAATAAATAGACTGCATGGAAGTTATTTCATTAAGAGAGACTTAGACTGGTCTGTGAATATTTATTAAACATATTTTGCATTTTCTTCTGTTTTTCTTTCTTTCCTTTTTCTTTTCTTTTTTTCTTTTGGTCTTTCAAGACAAGGTTTCTTGGATGTTGGCTGTCCTGGAACTCATTCTGTAGACTAGATTGGCCTAGACCTCAGAGATTCCCCTGCCTCTGCCTCAAGAGTTGTGGGATTAAAGGAATGTGTCACCATTGCCTGGCTACTTTGCACTTTTTATTCCCAAAATTCCATTTTTAATTCAAAGGATTGCAATTTTTAAAATATTTGGACTAGTAGTCTTATTAGATGCTTTCATTTCTCCTTTTTCTCCTTTTTGTACTTACAAAGAAAACATGTTGATTGTAAGTATTTAGAGAATAATTTTTAAGTTTCCTTCCCTCCCTCCCCCCTCTCACCCTCTGTCTCTCCTTCTCCCTCTCTCTCCCTCTTTCTCTCCTCTCCTCCTCTTCTCTCTCTCTCTTTCTCCCTCTCTCTCTCTTGTGTGTGCACATGCATGTGCGTGTGTGTGCGTGCATGTGCGTGTGCATGTACATGTGTGTGTGTGTGTGTGTGTGTGTATGTGTGTGTGCCTGTAGCAGCCAGCTGAGGGTATCAGATCACACGGAGCTAGAGTTACATGTGAGCAACCTGGTGTCAATGCTGAAAACTAAATTCTGTCTTCTGGAAAAACAAAAAGGACTGTTAGTTGTTGATCCATCTTTTCAGCCACAATTTTTTAATTTTACATAGTTATCTTAAGTTATGAACATAAAATGTATTTAAACTATTAAGATAGCTAGTGCTTAGTATTGATATTGGTTCATCTTCTTGACCATTTAAGTATGAACTTGGACACAAATTAGCAGCACAAAATAAGCATAAAATGATGTAGGATTAAAAGAACGCACTGTAGTAATTTGATTGCAAAGACTCAGCCACACCTCTGAGCTGATAGACTAGTGTATATTCAATGACAGCAGAAAAGTTGAAAGAGAAGGTAGCATTATTTAAAAAAAAAAAAAAACCGTGATCTAAGCTCTGCAAAGACAATCAGTTTCCATGGACAGGAGACACACTTTTCCCTAGTGTTCAGACACAAAACGGTTTTTAAAGAGCCGTTCTGTGAGACTTCACATGATTTCAACAGAGAAGTGGCATGACTACACAAACCTTTTTATAAAAAATAATTGATTAACATTCACTCTTAGCCGGTTACATCCAAACTTGTTTTCTATCGTTTCTTCTCATTTTCTCATCACTTCTTTGGCAGTGAATAACTTTTTAGTATTTACAGAAGTAACTGCCCTCCCTGATTTTAATTTATTGCTGTGAAGAGAAATGATTTGCTGAATAAACAAACATACACGTAGGTCCCAGCATGCCTATAGGAGAGTCCTGCTCTAGATCTCTGCCAGGGAATCTGGGAATGTACTTTTTCCAAAATAATCAAGGTTTTCTTGTGCTTGGTGCTGTATCGTATTCCTATGCTATCTTTCCATTCTTTCTGTGCCAAGTAGTCTTTACTTGTGTTTAAGTTATGAACGAAAGGGGTCACTTTACACGGCCAATGTATTGATGATACTGCATGTAACCTAGATGTCTTAGGGAAAAATTTCGCTCTGAGCTTCTGAGGAAGAAGGATTTAACCCTGATAAAAGCGATAGGACCACTCTAGTGCAGTGAGGCCATTAGAGTGGACCATGAGCACGGGAAAGAAGCTGAGGCCTTCCCTCAGGGAAGACGGGGAGCTGAGGTTGGTCTCTTTATTACTTTCTTATTATTAATGCAACACAGAAGCTGCTAATGGGAGTGAGCCTTTTAGTGTTAGCAGGATTAGCAGCTCCCAGGCTACAATTTCCCATCACTCAGGATGCATACCACAGTGAAGGGAGGGTGCTTAATGATGGGTGAAAGCACTTAGGGGCAGGGCCATTGTCTTCAGCAGCTGAGATTCTGGGTTAGGGATCTACTGGAAGAGATGGATGGGTAAATTTTGCCAACTCAGAAAGACTGGCCATGGCTTTCTGACCTGAAGCCACACTATACCCCATGAAAGGGCTATTTTGGTAGAAAAGCTATGTTTGGCATTTTTCTCACAAGGAGGAGTAACTCAGAATAATGTGTAGCAGTGTCCTGTCATGAAAAGCACAACAAATAAAATGCCATCACATAAAGTCATCCACAAGAAAAAGGAAAGAAAATATTTCCTTTCTACCCCAAATACCTGTTTCATCTTTGTAAAATATTAGCAATTAAATCAGCTCACTTCTAATTAATCCCATGAGTATGGGTTCTTAAGTAGGGTTGACCTCAGAAACTATGATAGATTTTATTTGTTTATTTATTTTCTTATCTTGGAGGTACTGAATTAATGGCATAATTGGAAGCTAAAATACACATATTATAAAAGCAAACAACAAAAACAAAGCCCCAAACCCAGGCCACCAAGTAAGATTCTGTCCGAGGCAAAACCCAGATGGCAACAGCAGTCCTAAGCACTTCCATTATCTGGTGCAGACTTCTGGCCCTGGAAACACACCAAGGCCATCTAGGGGTGCAATAAAAATGTAGAGTCTCACTTAATAGGGGTGGAGAGTGGCTTCATGTTCTTAATTTCTTACAGCCCCTGAAGATGGGGATGCAGTTCCACATACCACACTTTGAGGAGAATGAGCAGCACCACACATCATTTCAAGCCACAATGCATATAGCCTATTAGTGGGCGGTGAAGCTAAGTGGGCCAGAACCAACATCTTTACAGCTATGTAACAATCTACACTAGACTAGGAACCATCAGTGTGTCTTATTTAGCCAGAATAAGCTTTGCTCTTAACAGTGCTCTCGCCATACATATGTATTTAATAAGGGCTGAGAGATGAACTGTAATTTCTAATAAAGGTCACAGACGTACAAGCTTGTGAACCCCTAATTTTGCACCTGTTACAAGCTCAGGGGCTGTGCACTACGTGAAACTGTTTCCTCTTTGCCTGTTTTCTACATTGCCAGAAAAGCAGAGAAAGGATAAGTGTTTAATTCATTGTATCCATAGAACGATTGTATGGGAGCAAATTTATTTATCCCAAAGTCTTAACTATGCACTTACACTTTAAGCTCTTCATTTTACGCTGCCGAGTAGAATAATTATTTCGTTTTACTTAAAAGAAATGGGTTTTAACAAGTGGTTGAAGTGATTTAGAGGGGCAAGAGAGACTTAGCTCCTGAAAACACCGGGCATTCAATACTCTACTGTAGACTGAGAATCTACATATTCCACTTAGGGAAGGTCAGAAATGGAGAGCTGTGAGAATGGATTCAACCCTACAAATGTCCCTGCCCTGGCAGCTTCTCCCGGGGGCAGCTACATTCCTTCATCCTCACTCTGTTCTGGCTGGAAGCAGCTATCTACCCTGGTCCTATGTGCTGACATGGACCCAGAGCCCACTTCTCTGCCTACCTCACCATCACACCTCTGCTTACAGGGCTCTTAACCTGGGCAATGGATTAGTCAGACAACTTGTCAGTGTCCATTTTGCTGAGAAGGAGGCAGAAATGGACACTTGGCAACACACTCATATCCTAAGGCAAGTCTGTGAGTTTTTTAAAATGCATACGCAGTCACAGAGCCATGGACTCTCTCAGTACATTACCTGTGCTCCTTCCTCTGTGCCCACAATTCTTGCTACTACCTTGTTTGTATGTGGGCAAGTAGGAAAATCTGTTCTTTGTCACTGCAGCCCAGTTGTAACCATTCCAGAATATCATATTAATAAAATAAAAAAAAAAGAGAACATAGCATCTCTGGGTTGATCTTTCAATAATAATTTTGAAAGTCAGGTAGTTGGAGTTTATCTGAAATACAAATCCTTAGATGTTTACTATTCCTTTAAATACTATGTGACAGCTTATCTATCCATTCCCTTGTTGAAGGAGAGGCCAGCATTTGGAGCTATTAGCTAGGGACTCTTATTGGGCAGGAGTATAGCAGCTCTGGAGCTCAATGATAGACTGCATGATTAGCATGCATGAGGCTATGAGCTTCATACACACACACACACACACAGTGGGGGCATTGGGAGGAAGACAGAATGAGAGAAAGGAAAAAGTTAGCAATTAGAATTTGGCATTTATGAATAAAACATCTATACATAGTTTTAACTATTATTTGTGATCCTGCATGGTGTTTGTGTATGCGCACGTCTACATGTATGAAGACAGGTGTACTATACCATGGCTGCCTATGCATGTGCTCAAAAAAACCAATATGAGGCTTTGGCTCTTGCCTTCTGCCTTAGCCAGGCTTTCTTTGTGTTTGTTTTTCTACTGTTTGGCCCACACTTGCTGGCAGGTGAGGGTCCGGGCACTCTGTACCTATTTCTCATGTCCATCGTGACAACAGATGATTGTGTTCTTACATGGCCTATGGGTATTCGAACTTGTGTCCTCCTTCTTGCCCAGAAAGTAAGCTTTATTGGCTGAGCCACCTCCTGGGCCTGCAACCTTCCTGTGAACTACTTCACAGCAGCAGTTTTACTGACACAAGTTAAAACTCATTGTGGCTGATGGTGTTTCACTTTTATTCTCAAATTTGGGATGTGTTATAATATTTTGGATATGAACATTTGCTCAAATACTTATCTTGCGTTTTTTTTTCTCAGACTACCTTCTTATGGTATTTTCTTGTGGTGAGCAGAGTGTTTATTATGATGAAACCAACTTTCTCTTTTTATGACTTTTATTTTTCTGTCACATCTAGAAAGTCTTCTACTCAAAGGTTGTATCTGTCTCTGCTTTTTATAAATTTTAAAGTTTAGTTTTATGCCCAGGTTTGTGATCTACTTCAAAATGAGTTTTGTGTTTCATGTGACGACTGAGAACCTTGTTCCCCCAAGTGTGATTTTTCTCTTGATCTGTAAATGTGATAAAATGCATTAATTTTCACATGTTAAATCAACCTTACACTCTTGGGAAAAATCAAGCCCGATTTAGTATATTAACTTTTTAATATGTTGCTGGATTTCATTTTCAATTATGCTCAGCAATTTTTGTACCTGTTCTGCTTTATTGTAGCTCCACTTTTTCTTTTCTCGTGTTCTGCATGCTTGGCTCAGGGAATGCTCAGAATCTACACTGAGAAGGGACAGATGTGTAGGAAGAGGCTGTCTTTAGCCCAGGGCTTGTTGTTCGCCAGTACAGGTGTGCTGGAGTGACTTCTATTATACACTTGACCTTTTAAATTTTATTTTTTTGCATAATGGTATCTAATTTTCCTGTTGTATTTAGTTCTGCTGTTATTTTTATTATTTCCTTGGTGCTACATTCTTAAGATGCAATGCATTATTTTTTTCAAGATTTTTAAAACACCTTCCTATCTTCTAATAGGGGTGTTTAAGTCTAATAAATTTCGGAGAAAGTTTGTGTTAGCTGTACTCCACACATCTTGATAGCTCTGTATTTTCCTTAAAAGCATATATTGCTATGTATGCTTTGGCGTTTCTTCTCTAACCCATGGATTAATTACTATTTTGTTTCTTGAGTACAAAATACTTAAGCATTTCAAAGATTTCCTGCTTTATTTTTGATTTACTACCTTCAGTATTTTTTCATGGGTAGGCTGACCCTGACGTCGCCGAACTCTTTAAGATTTGCCGACAGTACACATTCTACATGGAAAACACTCTGGAAAAATCACACCTAGAGCAGATTTCATCATTTCTACTCACTATTTCTTTCTTATTTCATAATGAAAGGATTGTACGCTTCATGCCACAGCTGTCTGACCTGTAGCTCTATGATACCACAAATTGCCTTTTGACACTAGCTGGCATTGAAATGTGAGCATAATTGAGAAAGCACAACTGAATAGAAGTTGTGAAAAAGCCATCATGTGGATTTGTATTTTCTTGTTCTTTCTGTTTGTATAAAAAGATACATTATAAAATATGTACTGTTCTCTCAGCCAGTTCCAGAACAAGAAGATATATGGGACAGGGCCACAGCTGACCACAGCTAGAGAAAGAAGAAATATGCCATTGACACTGTAAGCTTCTGAGAGTCTGAAGTCATTTGTAACTGTAACTTTACCTAGGGAGAACAGACTAATAAATCACAGGCTGGTGTTATTAATAAATTTCAAAGAAACAAGCATTTTTTTTTTACTTCTCAAACTTCGCTTGTTTTCCTTATCTATACAATTCTAGCCCTAGTATTTTCCTCCTCATCTGCCTTTGTATGTTTTATCATTCCCTTAACATGCTCTACAATGGTTAGAACATGTTTCCTCTCTTGTACTTTAATTTTCCTCCAAGATCATATTAACTCTGCCAGTCAGTGTATAGCCTCCATTTTCCTCTATGCAGCTTTAGGTTATCATTTTGATCCACATATAATATATGTATTTTACATTAAGTATAACATCAGCATTAAAAATAACGTAAACACATCCAAGTAGAAACCTGTTCAAAGTGTGAAATAAAGAAAACGATCCCTTAAATTATCAGATAGCATCAAGAAAATAAAAGAAATTTTTGTGGTTGGAAATGTGTTCAAGCTCACCCAAACTATTATGAAGCTGAGAAAAAAAAGATCAAATTTTAGATACATTTTATGGAAATCCCAATATGATTACTTTTCAACACTTATAACAATGTTTTGCTTCATTCTGTTTGTTAGTCAGTAGGAACTTGATACTAAAGTAATTCTTGGCAGATGTTGAAGGATTTTCTTAAACATATATATTGTTAATGAAAAGTTTCATTCAGTGTATCTGTAATATCCAACATCATTTTGTTTCTAAAATTATAAAGAATTATTTTATTTTGGAGTAAGTTTTATAAATATAGAAGTTCTCGTCACAAAATAGCCAAAGTGAGTTTGCCCTCCAATTGTAGACTCCATTTACAGACTATGAAGACAGTTACGCAAAGTCTCCATTCATTCTTTAATTTCTACAACTTATTTTTTATTCTGTGGCTGGTTTACCTCTGAGACATTTCTCTCAAATGTGTGTGACTAGAATGTAACTATTAATGTGGTACATGGGTGCTGTTAACAGTTCCTAGAAGTTCAGAAACTTCTAAGTTGTTTTTTGAGGCACTTGGTTCATTTTTTTTTCCTGGAAACTCTGATATGAATTTTGAATAATAAAAAGGAAAGTATTCTTCACTTCTTAAGCTATGTGAGGCCTTTCATCACTTGTATAGCAACCTGCTACACATATTAAGGACAGGAGTAAGAGGAGAGGCTCTCTGATTGGCTATTGCAGAAGTCATATAGTGTAATTCTTTGTAGGTACTCATGTCTTACTTCAATATGTGCTCATGTTTTAGGGAGAAAATCTATTACTTTTATTTCCATTGAATTTAAAAACATAGAACCACATGCAATTTTAATTTATTTAAATACCCCAAACTAAAGATGGCTAAAATTATTCTCACAAAAAGCACTTTAATATTCTAAAGCAACCTTATGAGAATGACATCATATTTCTTTCAAGGGGGTCAGGTAGATTTCTTGTTGCTTTCTAGGCCTATAGAAGGTTATTTTCAGTGGGAGTTGGTTATAAGTTATTATTAGTCTTATTTAGAGAGAAAACAAGGTTGGACTCAGGGATGTCTCTCTTATCTTTTATCTCCCATTCTTAGATGTGGATATAGGGGATTGAAAAGAAGGAAGGGGAAATATAGAAATATATAGGGAATATAGAACAAAAAGTAGATTAGTTTATCTACTCCTCAACTTAAAGTCTCACTGTCACTCACAAGGTTATTTTTAATTCACTGGTATAAAATTATGTATATAGAAGCAAAATAAGTGTAATTTTAGATACAGTTGTATAGAATTGAAATGTAAGATTATTTTTCACATACATTAGATATATTTCTACTCTAATATGATGCATTGTACCCATATAACTCAACTATAATACAAGATTTACTTCCAATGCTTTGAAAATGCTATTGTAGGCAGTTTAGGATAAATAAATTATGCAGGTTAATTGTCAGTTGATCAAATGATGGTCATAACAGTTACTAGTCTATTTTTATTATTTTAGGTGTAACAGATAGATATGATCCTATAGAAAGATAAGGTATAATAGTTAGACAAGATCTTTAAAGACCTCAGAAACATACAGAATATGGTATTTAAAATGTTTTTATTGTCCAGATATAAGTGAGTGTATACCATTTGACTCTTTCTCCTTCTGGGTTAACTCACTCCTTATAATAATTTCTAGTTTAATCCATTTGTCCACAAATTTAGGGAATTCCTTGTTTACACTAGACCAAAGGGCATGTTCCAAGAAAGTCTTCACTTACCAGGAAAGTGGGACAGAGGGGAGGACATTCTATTGGGACTCTAAGTGAGAAAAGTGTAAGATAATGGAAAAATAGAAGGATCCAGAAGGTCCTAGAAACCTACAAGAAGAACATTATAATGGGCAGATTTGGGACCAGGGGTCCTGCACAAACTATGGCACCAGCTAAGGACAATACATGCAGTAAACTTCGAACCCCTACCCAAATCTAGCCAATGGAAAGGACATTCTCGACAGATGAGTGGAGAGTGGGGTCTGACTTTCACACATACTCTGGTGCCCCATATTTGGCCACGTCTCCTAGATGGGGAGGCCTGGTGGCTCTCAGAGGAAGGATAGCAGGCTACCAAGAAGAGACTTGATACCCTATGAACATATACAGGGGGAGAAGGTCCCCCTCAGTCACAGTCATAGGGGAGGGGAGTAGGGGCAAAGCGAGAGGGAGGGAGGAATGGGAGGATACAAGGGATGGGATAACTATTAAGATGTAATATGAATAAATTATATATATATACATATATATATGTTTTTATTATTTTAAAGATTCATTGACAATGAGACAGGTAAACTCCTGGCAACACCCAGCCTACCTCAAAGAGGATGGTGAGCATCAAAGAACCTCCTTAGGGAAATGGCTTTAAATGTGGCAAACAAGCCAAGGGGAAAAATGTTCTCGTTTCTACCACAGGCAGAATTCTGCCTAAAAGGAGCAAGCTTGGACACAGGCAAAGTCAACAGCCAAATTCTGCCAAGACAGAGTAAGCAAATTCCCAATAGTTCCTGCCTTGCAAATATGCCTGTCAGATATATTGGGCAGAAGGTTGGAGAACATGTTCCAATGTTTTAGAGAATTTTGGGTGACTGTTCAGGTAGCAAACTGTCTCTGTCATTTTCTCATTTGGAAGCTAATAACCTGCACTCCTGGTATACTCAGATAATCAATTTTATTCTTTCTCAAGTCTCTGATGGGGTTGAAGACCAGATAATTTAGTTTTACAATTAAGCTTAGTTGGTTGGGTGTTAAGATGTTTCTAGGTCTAGATAGATGTTTTAAGTTGATAATGATGAAATATGATAGATATTTATTTACATTCAGAATTTTAGATGCACCAAGATAAGAAATATGTTTTCTTTAAGGCTGTCAACTACAAATAGCCAAAACACTAAGAATGTAACAATTATATAATTCCTGATTGTGTCATAGTTCTTCTTGCTATAGGTAGTTTATTGTATATATGTGTAATAATATAAAGTTATATGTAAAAAATAAAAATGTTAAAAAAGTTCTATAGTAACATATTAAGAAAAAATTTAAAGGCTTAAAACGATGCCATTAACAGAATTTTAGTTTTCTACAAGCGAGAAAGTTTGTTAGAACTTGAAAAAGTTTCTTTAGTAATTACATAATTTATCTTCACAACAATGAAAACTAATTTTGGAGAGTAATAATACAGAGCTAATCTATTGAGATATATTTATATTTCTACTACAAATTTAAACTCAACTAATATAGCTCAGTCCTATCTGAGTTGACAGTAAGGACGATTACTTAAACAAGGCAAAAAGAAGAAACAAATAAAATCAAGAAAGAGGAGGAAGGAAGGAAAGCAAACAGTTTGATACAAGGCATAGCAGATTTCACTTAGAGCTACTTGCTATGCCAAACTTCATGAAATGATATTATATCAATTATATGGTAATTATAAGCAAAAATAGTCTTATTATTCAAAGTGTAATTAATACAAACCACACTATGAATATTCATATAAATGGATTTGAATTTTTCTTTAATGAATGTTGGAAAGATGAGAAATTCAGTTTTTTTTCAATAATTTATAAACATTGGTCTGGGGTGTTGTAGGGTATGGTGGTCAGCAAATTGTGCTAGGAAGAAACTGAAAATCTCAGAAGTTACTTGGTGTAAACAAGAAATGTAGGTGAGACTGGTACACAGAGTGGACAGACAATGAGGCGTGATGTAGATTATTTCAGGCCCAGACAAGGATTTCTGCCTGAGTGATCTGAAGCATCAGCTCATATTGAGAGGAAATGCAGCATAGAGAACTTCAAATCTTGCCATGATTATAGGAGTCATGTCTTAGAGAGGAGATTGGATTACGGAGAAGTTGAGTGTTGGTCACAGATAAAGGAACATATTTTCTGTAGAAAGAGGGAAGGTCAAGTTCATGGGGGAGGAACTGACACTGAAAATAGTAGATGAAACAGGTTTTGTTTGATAGAGATTGTGTCTGTACTGTCTCTGTCTAGAGTGATAATCAGTTAATATGATACAATCACAAGCCAAAGGTGTAAAATACTTCAAGAGAATGACTGTGACTAAAAGAAAGACTGATGTCTTTCTATGTCTTTTCTACAAATTTGTCTTACCAATGCATTTTCTTCTCTTTTTTAAAAAAATATTTTATTAATTTATTCATATTACATTTAAATTGTTATCCCATCCCTGTATCTTCCCATTCCTCCCTCCCTCCCATTCTCCCCTTACTCCCCTCCCCTAAGACTGTGACTGAGGGGGACCTCCTCCCTCTGTATATGCTCATAGGGTATCAAATCTCTTCTTGGTAGCCTGCTATCCTTCCTCTGAGTGCCACCAGGCCTCCTCATCCAGGGTGTAATAAATAAAGACATATGTTTATTAAAGCACACTTCTCTATGTTTTTAGCCCAGTATTTTGTGTTCATAGTATAAATGTATTTTCATAATGCACATTTATGAAGTAAAGACTAATTGCCACCTGCATTAGCTTTTACCTACGTAGTGTTTATTTTAGTAGAGCCATCATAATCTAGCAGAAATCTATGTATCATGCATATGCCTTATTTTCTAATTCTGTTACCATTGCATTACTTAAGATCTCTTCATTTTACCTACGTTTTAAAGTAACTTTCTATGGTGCTGATCTCCTTAGTCTTGAGCTTGTCTTTTTCCAATGTATAACCTATGTCCTTGCTGAAATGAAAATCTGATGATAGCACTCAAATCTGGAAACAACACACAATGGTCTACCTGTTTGACTACATTCGGGCCTAGAACTAGGAAAGTTAGGAGCATGTGCACAAATTATTTATCCATTCCCAGATTATCCTGTAATAAAGTAACGGTTTGCTTTGCTTAGCTCACAGGCTGGAGTGAGGATTAAACAGGAGAAATGTGCCAACGCTTTGCACCCTCTAACTTGCTCTGACACCCAATGTGTTAACATTCAGGAAGTGTTGAAGGTGAGGCAAAGTCATTCTCTCATTCCAAGTAAAGATTTTGGAGGAAGTCCAAATGGCTCAGCATCTTTCACATAAATTCTTGGACCGATGAGTAAACTTATTATGGTGCTGGATTAAATTTTTTGTGTGTGAAAAAAGTACAATTTTAAAGCAGCATGGGAAAAAATAGAGAAATAGAATTACTAAATTCATGGAGGAGGTCTTACAACAAAATATCTGAATTATGCTCCTTGGTTAAAGAAATACAAAGCCTGAGGAGGAGCCAGAGAAATGAAAAAAGAATCACTGATAGACACTCTGAACCCAAGCTCTTTATAGTGAAGTAGACCAGGGAGCAAAGATTAGACTAAAGAGATTTTTCTCTATTTTGCTATGGATGAAGACAAGAATGGGATCTAGAACATTCTCCACTTCTTTTAGAGCTTGCCCTCCTCAGGGATTTACTCTTCACGGTTAACCTGAAAATGTCATCATCTAACCTCTGAGTCTACAAGAAAGTTTCAGATAAAATTTATAAAGATAAAGGTTTCTTTAAGCATATAACTTATTTAGTATAAGTAGGCCAATGAAATAAAAGCATAATGGTAAAAAGCCAATTTTGAGAGGCCAGAGCATTTTATAAAGCTGGCAGCTACTGCAACAATTATTTTAAATTGACTGTAACATTTTCCAGCCTCCTTCTGCTATAATGATGGAGTCCTTGGGTTTTGAAAGTAAAATGACCCATACTCTAGGAACATTAGGGGCAGAATGCAGTGTTTATGATGAGGTTAAGTACTGGCCACATCCATGACCTCTGCTTATTTTATGTTGAGATATCATGCTTCCTTCTGACAATAGCTCCTCTGCTGTCTGCTCCAGTCATTTGAGTCCGCTAATCCCTCCTGTAATCTAGTTTACACATACCCCGTAACCATGGTGTGTAGTCTTGACTACTGGTCTACCTCTGAGAACTGGTAAGGACCTCTTTGATACTGCTTCCCTTTGGAAACAGCCAAGGGAGGCAGCCCCAGAACTAAAGACAAAAGTTCTCATATGCCTTAATTCAAATTAACATTTAACATACAGATAAATCCAATCAAGAAGAAAAACATATTCCTTAGTGTGTAATCCAGATGGTCAGATTTTTTTTTTTTTGAGGTCTGAAATAAAACATGGCAATCTAACTCAATCTGGAAAAATATAACATAAATTAACCCAACAAAATGGTCTGTAGACTTGAAAGAGCTAGAAGAGGTTAGAAAGGGACTGAGCTGATTGAACTTTTAGCCATTGACAGTGTCCTTAGCTCAGTGTAAAGCTGTAAAATGAAAAGAATAGTTGTAAAAAAGTATCTAGGTATTGAAAGGGCATGAATATTAGGAGGAAGGGTTTTTTGCTATGAGGTGACTAAGTCATCCAAAAAGAAGCCTACAAAGTTTATAAAACTGACAATGTTTTTGTTTTTTATAATCCTGAGACCAGCTTTGTAAATGTGGTATTTTTAAACAGGTTGCTTTCATTCCCGATCTTCGTCAAGATTTACAGACACTTCAAGATTGAACATTTACACGTAGTATACTATAAGATGATGAATTGGATCATTTTTCATATTTTTTTCTGGCATTAGAAAAGAGATATTTTTAAGTTTGGGGAAAATTGAACTTGTCATAACCCAGGTATAGCAGGGTAAGGCAATTAGGACTTATGTCTCATAGTTGTTTTAAAATTACAGAATTGAAGGACACATTTCAGGTATAAAATATGATATTCACTTGTGAGTGAATAAAACCACATTCATGTACATATTAAATGCAAGAAGCAGAAATCTGAAAGGTCAGAACACCTCTCCTATTGCACCTGTCCTATATGCTACCCTGACACAGCAAACAACAAAATAAAAAATATTCCCATAGAACTCAACTACTTTTTATATTTAAGATGATAACCACTGTTTAGAAGACAAAAAGGATCCCTAGCCAATATAGTGTATTGTTAATAGAAATGTGAACGGCATCTAAGAATACCAGTGTAGTTAAGATAGAAACTATTTGAGTTCACAGTGTCTGTTGCTTAAAGAATAACTTTTATACAAGAAGTTTCCCCAGCCAACAACTCTCCTTTCACCTCTAGCCAACGCTGGGCTCTTTCATGCCTTAGTTAAGCATATCACGCTCTCCAGGATGTACACCTGCTGACATCCCTGTCCACGAGTGCTGTCTCCTTCAAATTGTAATACAGCACAGTGGTGGCACCACAGGCAGCAAAAATGGTCTCACTATCTCTCTACTGCATATTAGGCTTAGTTTTCACTTAGTAGTTGTACTCTAAGATACTTTAAAAAATATTTTCATATTTATTTTATGTTATATGTAACATTATTTTGTTTGCATATGCATATATGCACCATGTGCATGCATGCGGATGTCAGAAGAAGGAATCAGAGCTACCAGAATTGGGGTTACAAATGGTTGTGAGTCACCATGGGAGTACTAGTAACTGACCCTGTGTCCTCTGCAAGAGTAAGTGCTCCTGACTGCAAACCCATGCCTCTCCTCTACACCAATTATCTATATTCTTGGAAATTATTATCTTTTCAGGGCTTGAGTGAGTTATCTGGTTTCCCCATTGTCCAATAAAATCTTAAGGATCAAATTCCACGTCCCTCCCTCTTTCATTTTCTTCTTCCTTCTATGTCTGTTGTGCTGGGGACTGAACCTAGAGTCTCACATACACTCGACCACTGAGCCACATCCCTAGGCCTCATTTGATCTCATATCTATCTTAGCACAAGGCTTAAGGGATAGCATGTAGGAGCACTACAGAGTGGAATTTCAGAATTTATGAGCTGTAAGATGAAGCACGCTTAGATGATTAAACTAAAATTGAGGGGTCTATGTCAGTGTGAGGGTAATGTTAAAAATGTAGCCCCAGAGGTCATTGCTAGAGTTGTCCTCTAACTGTCTACATATATGCATTTTCCAGATGTTCTGTGCAGAGTAGAACAGGGCAGACCTGGGCTATAGCATTTAATTGCAGCTTGCAGGCTTTACAAAACATTCTGTCCCTCCTTTGTTTTTTTTTTTTAATTTTTTATTATTAATTTATTCTTGTTACATCTCAATGGTTATCCCATCCCTTGTGTCTTCCCATTCTTCCCTCCCTCCCCTTTTTCCATTATTCCCCTCCCCTATGACTGTGACTGAGGGGGATTACCTCCCCTTGTATATGCTCATAGGGTATCAAGTCTCTTCTTGGCAACCTGCTGTCCTTCCTCTGAGTGCCACTAGGTCTCCCCCTCCAGGGGACATGGTCAACTGTGAGGCACCAGAGTACGTGAGAAAGTCATATCCCACTCTCCACTCAAGTGTGGAGACTATTAAAAACAAGGAATTCCCGAAATTTGTGGATAAATGGATTGAGCTAGAAATTATCATAATGAGTAGTTAACCCAGAAGCAGAAAGACTTAAATGGTATATACTCACTTATATCTGCATACTAGCCCAAGGGGCATGTCCCACCAAAGCCTTCACTTACCAGGAAACTGGGACAGAGGGGAGGACATCCTATTGGGACTCTAGATAAGAGAAGCATGGGAGAATGGCAAAGTAGAAGGATCCAGAGGGTCCTAGAAACCTACAAGTAGAACATTATGATAGGCAGATTTGGGCCCAGGGGTCCCGCTCAAACTAAGGCACCAGCCATGGACAATACAGGTGGTAAACTTTAAACCCCTACCCAGATCTGTCCCTCCTTTGTGAAGGTCACCTGACAGAGGCAAGAGAGGAGGACAAATCAGGAGGCGGAATCAGAGAATAGTAAAAAGTACCCATTGAAGAGAACTAGCCAGACTTTCTAATGTGTTGGTTGCACATATAAAGTCAATAATCAGTGACACATCTTTCCATGTCCCTGAGCGACCAGAATGGGCAAAGCCAGCTACTCTCACTTAGCATCTGGGGCTCCTGCAATGACCATATAATGAGAGTAAGGAATGAACGTTGGTTCTTCTAAGCCACTAGGTTTAGGTGGATGTTTGTGGCTATGGGACAACTTTGCATAAGCTAGAGCAACTTGAGTGTTAGAGGCAAAGTTTGAAAGGCATGGGCATACATTTTGCTCTCTTGTCACAATTTTACCAGCAACTCCGGTTTCCTCAGCTTCCAAAGTTAACTCTCCTTGAGAGGATATGGAAAGTTAGCCAGCTGTGACCACGCTGAGCAGAATGGCAGTGACACAAAGTCCAGTAGTTTATGAAGTACAGGGACAGGGAACATAAGCAAGTATGTCTGAAAAGGGAGTGGTCTGTGTCACATGTCGTGGCTCTGGTCTGTGGGAGGCTGAGATAGGAGAACCATCATGCATTTAAGCCATTTTCGGGTACAGTATGAAAGTCTGTCTAAAATAAAAAAGGAATAGAAAGTAGCTTATTGATTAATGGCATTGATAGTGGCTTCAAAACAACAATATGAAAGAAAAAGTCTTCTATTCTTGTCTAAGGATGGAATGCAGAAGTGGAGGAAGCTCCAGGAGGCATGTGGCACTCCTGTGGGGGCCAAAACCCAGGAAGAAATTGTGGAAACATTTAGAACATTTGACCCTACTTTTAAAAGATAGCTAATATTGCAAATTAACTACCATAAACTTAAAGAATGTACTAACATCTCATGCCCCTCAACAGGCCAATTTTATTTCTCCACAGTATACAGGGTTATGTCTTAAGATTCCTTCTTAAGAATCATTAGTATTTTGGAAGCTATGTTTACGTACATACTTTCAATGCTTTTAAAGACTTCATATAAAGTTCAGATTTAAGCTGAATCCAGGTATCCTCACTATAGATGGCTGTGAACTGTCATATGCTTGCTGGGAATTGAACTCAGGACCTCTGGAAGAGCAGTCAGTGCTCTTAGCCTCTGAGGCATCTCTCTGGCCCCACAGGTATCCTCAATTGGAAAAGTGTTTATTTTCCCCTATTTTGAAACACACCTTGCTTTCTCATCCAACTTATAACCATACAACATTCACACTTCTTCTCCAATGCTGCCTAGATTTCTTAACGCATATTCTTATTTTTAGATCATATAAGACGAGGAAGAAGTTTTCTCAGAAAAATATGGAGTGTGACTCTGTCTCTACGACTGAGTTTCTAACTCTGTGCTTCTGAAGAGGCATTCTGATGAAACTGTGTATTGCACCCATTTTCCATGGAAACCACCTCCGCTTAAGAGATACCTTCTGCCAACAAAGTCAGGGGCTCACTATGAAGAGGTCTCTGGCCTGTTTTGAATTCTGTGTCACAAGTTTGGGCTGTGTTTCCTTACAAGCGCTTCATCCATTCGCTGCTCCCACACTGCATGCCCAGATGTTCAGAAAGGAAGGGTGGTGGCCTAAAAAGAAACTCCAAACAAAACACTCACTCTTGATTTACTGAGAAGGGGTCATATGGCTGGAGTAGGGACCTATTTGTGTACTGATGGAGGGGTGCAAAAAATAGGGGGAAAGATTCATTCCGAGGAGACGTTACTTATTGGATAATAAGTGTTCTAAATACTGATCTCTATTTTGTACCAGCCACTCCTTGAGGAGGTCCAAGGCAAGGTGAGTAGACTATAAACAACTGTTTCCAAGTGCAACTGGCAGTAGATTGTATGAACTTGGTGGGTGGGAACACACAGCCAAAAGTCTCACTTAAATAGTATGTTTTTAAAAGTAGGTTTCGCATGAGTTCAAATGCAGCTGTGAAGGACTTCTATTTTTGTCTTTTTAGAAAAATTACTTTGATTTTTAACTCCTATTTCAAAACTTAAGACTATATATGATCAGGAGACTACATCCAGACTAGAAGTAAAATTCAGCCTTCAAACTTGAGCACAATTAAGAAGCCAGTTGCATTCTTGGTGCATAGAAATGTACATTTAAAAGCCTTTTCATTTGTTTAGCACATCTGTTAAATGATACAATATCCATACCTATGATTACTCCAGAGATCAAATTAAGAACCATTCCTCATTTGTTGGTTTGTCTCCAAGGAAAACACAAGAAAACAAATGCTGATCAAAAGATTAATGGGCTTCTCCATGTATAATACATTAACGACAGCTCAAACTTTGGGAAACAAAATGAAACAAAATCTCGAGTAAGGTGTTTTTAATAGATTCCTGTTAAATATTGCACAAGTTTTAGGTTTTTGTCACTGTGAATTTAAGCATTTGGATCTTTTCTGAATAACCCTACATCTATCTAAATAGAAGCATCATACACAAAACGTCCTGTATTACAGAATGTATGAAACCCTCAAGATTTAGGTGTTTTCTTAGCATTCAGCAACGTAACTTGCAAATGGGTCAGTACCTGAGAGGGTCATAAGAGATCAGTCATCAAATGCATCAACCGTTGAATGGTACTAGAGTGGGTACCCATAGTAACCTCATGCCTTTGCTTTCAGACATCAAATCTTTCTTCTGACGAGCCAGGGGAGAAGTGAGCATGCTTAGTCGTGTGTGTTGTGTTCACATGTGAGCATCGGCTTGCTTTACATTGCTTCTCATAATTCTAGGAAGGTTTGCGATCATCTTAGTCATGACCATGCACGTTTTAAGACTGCCACACTGAACAGGTAATGCATTTTAAAGGCTTGGCATTAGATGGATTTTATCTATAAATTTCTTGCAAGAGTATTATTGCAGCATAGAAAATGACTTTGGTGGGAGGATCTTAGCATAGTCCATAAATACATACTGAGTGATGACTCTAGTATCTTTAGTTATGTATCTCCACTGGTTAGTATTTAACAAAAAAACAGCCTTTTAACTTGCTATCATAAAATAAATCTCCTTAAAAATTAGATGTAAAATTCTCCATCTGGTCTGTGCTGTCCAATATGTAGGAGTCACAACAGACATGAACTAGGAGGGACATATCTAATAACATGGTTGTTGCCTTGCCCTGGCCAAGAAGACAGATGAGCTGGGAGCTGCTGTATTCAATGTGGTGGCTGTCCCACATTGCCATCAGACGAGTTACTCCATCAGTCTCCCTCCTGTTGTGTGAGGCAAACAAAGACCACAACAGTATTCATGAATGAGCCTGCACACGTACATTAGAATGGGTCCTTAAGTCCATGAAAAACAAGAGATGGCGGGATGGGCATTTTTGTCTTCCCACAAAGTGGAAAGAATACTGCATCATGATTATTTTATGTGATGTGATTATGTATCTATTTTGCCTGTATTGCTCTTGATTAATAAATTAACAAGACAGGAATGCTCAATAAAACACACATTTGAACCATATATCAAGAGCTTGAACACTGCTCTCCCTCAGTATCTCCCTAAATATCATGATAATGAGCATCAACATTATTGTGGCTTGGAGCATAACAGATTAGAAAGAGAGCAGTAAGCACAGGAGAATGGATATGGCTGCAGTGCACACCTTCTGTTCCTCTGTCCAGGTCTCTGAAAGCTCCACCAGCAATTCTATTCACCGTCTGGCTTAGCATGCATACCTCATCAGCTGAGGTTAATTACTGTGCTTAGACTACAGCACTATTAATATACAAACTGTGTACATGTTTGCAAGATGCTTTCTTTGCTCAGGAGCTGACTTCTTCCACACGTAAGCTGAGCGGTGTGAGCTTAAATGAAGTCAACACAGGAGCCCAGGACACATTTCATGTTGAGCAGCTAAAAACTTCTTCCAGAAGAATTACCTTCTAAAGTTACATCCAAGAGCCTCTCATTACGTGCAGTTGTGAAAGAGATTAAAGCGACATGTAGGCACATGGAGGTTTAATTATGTGTGCACATCTAGGAGTGATATGCCCGGGGTCTGCCATTACCTTGATATTTGGGCAATAAGTGGATATCTGAACAAATAAGAGACTTCAGCCTTTGCAGCTGTCACTAACATATTTCACTCTAATTGCAAAATATTTATTTTGAACACCAGAATGCACACTTAGAAAGTTAACCTTAGCTGGAGACAAGACTCTCACTTGCTGACTTTTGCAAATTAACTGGAGTCATGTGAGAGAGAATGAGGATAATATTTATGCTTTTTTTTTTCCTGAGAAGAGAAAGAAGGAAGTAATAAAAGAAAAAAAGGAAAGAAAACCAAAGGGAATCAAAGGACAAACAAGGAGGAAGTGGGTAACAAGCCACTTCCTATAGATAAGAACTTCTCTGTGGACAAGAACCATTATGTCTTACTGGTGTCTTAGAATTCACATTGGGCATAGCACACAGAATTCAGGGTATAGTTATTGAATAAAAAGAAAGAATAAAATCACCCCAAATAGTTATGGTGTATATGTGTTTATGAAATATACATTGTGTTGCTATATCTGAAAAGCCAATGAGTCCCCCCATACTTTTCCTTCTCTTCTGCTATTATTGGAAGGTTTTGAATTCATCACATTATTGATATGGGAGTCTGTACAAGTAAAGAAAGTTCTCTAAATATTTACCTTCTAAAAAAATACAATGCCATTAAAAATCATAATAAAACTTTAATCCAGTGAGCTAGCGCAACCTCTGAACATAGCCTTTCCTTTTTATCAACATTTACTGAACATTGCCTGTTAGAGAAGGTAAGGAAGTTGCATGACAAGTCCCCGATGTGACATACCTTATACTGTAGTGGGAAAACATTTTAACCGTATTTGAATACATTAAACCTATGCACTGTGTACTCTTCCACAATCAGCAATTCTCATTTATTTATTTAGATTAAGTCAGTTCTCACACTCCTCCCACTACCACCACCAAAGCTGAAAGTGATGGGAGACAGAAGTTGAAGGGAATGCCATTGCATTCCTGGAGCCCGGGGTTGGGTGCTCCATCACAAATGTGAGCAGGAAGTGAGCCAGAGGTCTGCAGAGAAAGCAGCAAGGTGTGCAATTAGGTGGCAGCAACAATCAGCCTAAGCTTGGGTGTTCTGTCTGCACATCACCTACTGCATGTCTTCAAATGCAGCAATCTGAGGTTCCGCTTGACCCTCTTACTGCTCTCTGCATTTCCTTTTCTTTTAAGGAAGATTATGGCATCAGAAGATGATAACTAAATGGTAATGTGTCATTGTCCTGATGAGTAAGGTTACAATGCTTGAGACAGAAAGAAACATGTGAGAGGCAGCTGGATGGCAGATCAAAGGCATTTCCCGATCAGAAGGTGAAGAAATAGCAGTCGCGCGTTTCAGCAAACGCACTTAGGAAACCAGAGGAGCTTCTTAGGCATTTATTATAAGCCAATTCAAACCTTTAGGGTTATTGGAGATTTTGTGAAAAGCACCTCTTAACTGACCAACTGTCAATTAGCAAAGGAGGAAATGCCTCAAGTTCTCCATTATGACGATGATCAAATAAACGGGCTTTGATTACTATAATAATAGCGCTACAATGTATAAAAATCATCAGTTTTAGATATGAAAAGATTCATAACTCATGATCATCTGTAAAATCTACCATAGACTCCAATGCTCAGAGACTCCAATTTATGTTTCTTCCTCCAACTTTTCAGGTGGTGTATTATAGCAAGTAACAATTACCATTATAGTTTGATCGTGCTAACCTAATTTTCTGGATGACTTACCAACCTTCCAAGGATGCCTTTCTTCTAATATCTGATCATTATATCAAGCAATAATTAGGCTGAGAAGATATAGGACTTGTAGCACATGTTTTGCTTCATTTCTAAAGTTTGATTACATTCATGTGTGCACACATGAATAAACGTATGTATTTTACATGAATTATACATGTAAATTCTCATATGTGCGTGTCTGTGCATGTGCCTCTCTGTTTTTTTATGTGCTTTAGCAATATACATGCTTCCAAACATTATTTAATTATTTTTGTACCAAATCAGCCCCCTCAACATTTCAAGACACGCATAGTTAAAAGTCAGAATGTCTGTCTAAAATTGATCGTCTTCTTTTTCACCAGACCCAAGCCCTTTAAAATGACCATTCAAAGTCCTGTCCATACATCATTGAGAAGTAGTGGGTCCTGGGACACATCTGAGCAGGCACTACCCTTTATTTGTCCCTTTATTTGAGTAGTCACCTAATTCTTCCAGGCTTAATTGTATCCTGTGAAAAAGTCAGCATAACACATATTGAGGGATTCACAAGATTAGATGTAACACATGAGATGATCCTGCCTTTAACATGATTGGGTCTCAAGTGGGAGAGATGATGTTTTTTTTATCCTTCTAGGGAATGGGTGTAAGTCAATCATGCTCTCCTTTTGGGGAAAAAACATAGGAACTCTTAGGGTTTATGTGGCCAAGCTGTACAACAGGTTCACAAATCATGCCACGTGGCAGGTCCACATGGGAGGTTTTATTGAGGAGGGGTTACAGATACTTTTTCTGGGGATTATGAGAAGAGAAATGGCAGAGGGGAACAAGCCCCCTTATAAGGTAATTCAGCACATGCACAGAAAGAGTACATGTGGCTTAGGGTACATCTGCATCTTGGCAGTTGGTGATGATGCGTCCTGCTGTCTCTGAGTTCTTCTGGGTGGCAGCAGAGATGCCTGCTGTTCTGCTTGTCACCAGGTCCCCTGGGGCAGCCACAACAGTGCCTGATTATTAACAGGCCCTATCCCACTGAGCTGTACCCAGTTCCTGATTTCTTTATACTTGAACCCAATTTTGTGCTATTTCATTATAATTAGTCCTAGTTATTGGATTCCAACAACACTAGAGAGTAAGAAGTTAAACACGGCACTGAAGAAGTATTGCAGATGTGCCCGATGACATAGGTCAAGAGAGTTGTTGGGGGATGGTCCTGCGCACTGTGTATTCAGATGCTGATTTCTGTGTCCTGCGATCAGGATGCAGTCCAGATATGGGCATTGTCATGATCATTGAAGAGTCTCCTGTATCACTGTTGTGTAAATAGTGCTCCCTAATTTTCTGATTGGTTAATAAAAAGCTGAACAGTCAATGACTGAGCAGAGGAGATAGGAAGGTTAGGCTTCAATCCCAGTGAGGGGCAGAAAGATAGAACGAGAAGGAGAAAGAGGGAAGAGGGAGAGAAGGCGCCATGAGAAGGGAGAGAAGTTCACCACAAGGCAAAGATGGAACAGAAACAATCAAGGTGAGATCACAAGTAACAAACACATGGCTGGGAAGTAGTCAGATTAGCATAATTGGGTTACAGTAGATGAATATCTGCCCAGTTGTAGTGCTTAAAGCTTGTTGAATAATTCTAATAGGTCTCTGTGTCAATTATTTGAGGGCTAGGGCAAGTATTAGAAAAAGCCCCTACTAATACCAACTAATTCAATAGAGAGGAATAGAGTTTAACCCTGCTGATTTTTCTGTGTTACCAAGCGTTTGTGTAGACTTAGAAAAAAAGACCTTCATTTGATCTTTCTCAATATTTTAGTGAATAAATCATATTTGGAAGAGTATCAGTTTATGAATAAAGATAATAAGTAAATATTTTATATATAAAGGAGAGAAAGCTCAGGTCTGAAAATGGTATACTGATTTTTTAAAAAACTGAATAAGTATACTGCTCATCTCCTGGCAGTCCTCTGGACTGATTTAGCAGGATTTAGCCAGTGACTGAATCAGTTCTCCACATTCTATGCACACATTGGCCATATCTCTAAAATACCCATTCTTTATTGTGTGGTATGGCAGTGCTGGAGGGATCCATATCAGATCTCAGTTTCCCAATTTAAGAAGCTGTCTTTTAATTGCCAAATTGGCAGTTATTCATTGGTAGTTATTGCCAATGCCATCAGGCTCACATCAACTTTCAAGCACAAGCCCCAATCCTTTCTGGCAGCACAGCCAAAGGCTGAGCACTGCAGAGCTGTGGGGCACAGCCACGTCTGGCCAACCCAAGCTTTTCCCAGTGGGCATTAGTGCTGAAGACACTCAATTCCCCGACCTTTGCGATTTCAAACTCAGATTTGCTCAGTATCCATCCACTGTCTTTCTTCGTTTTCACAAGTATCAACTATGCATCATGGTTGGAAGCCTAGGATATTCCTAGCCCAGGTCTACGTTCTTTCTGCCTTGTCTTCCACTCCTCGAACATACCTTTGTTCTTGTACATTTTTATCAATGTATATTATCTACAGTAATCAAGTCACATGTATAACAACATAAAACCTACCCAAAGTCCTCAACTCACACATACAGCAATGTTAAGACCAAACAATACAAAAATACTGGATTTGAGTTGATCACGTTTGGGACAAAGCTGTGTATCTGTCTTTCATACCTGGACTGACTCCTGATAGAGGCAAGAACTGCATCTTCTAAGCCCCTTTATCTTTCTGCTATAGTATAAGACTGTACCTAAAATGTTGCAAATGAATAAAAGATTGAGGACTAAAATTTACCTATCACAGTTGTATCTTTAAACTTCAAGCACCTTTTCAAAAATAAATTCCTCATGTGTTTATTAGCTTTATAAAGACCTAACACATTCCTCAATACTTTGTCAGCCTCGAAATGAGCTAATGATTATTTTGAATGCATCACGTATCGATACTGACTAGGATGATGTTTAAAATCAACTATTGTGATGATATAAAGGGCATTAACTCCTCTTATAAAAGAGTTTATTGTTATTCTCAGAGCTGGCTTTTGTCTTACGCAAACATATGATAATAGCAGTGGCAGAGGAGAGACTGCAGAAACAAAATTCCACAAATGGCTAAACAACAGACTTTTCTCTAGCATTTACTGTGAATTAGAATATATTAACTCACATCGATTAGACCACATTATGACAAATTGATTATCCTCTTGTCCTTGTGTTAGTCACCTAGGAGCTGATATGGCCCACATCTCCTGAACACTTTTGTAAATCATATATCACTACAGCAGGCTCAAAATAATTTGGAATTTCTAGGTTCATTGCAGCTGCACAGATTTAAAATACAGCAATTTAAAATGGTGGGCTTTAATGTACTTTGACTCTCTTGTTTCCCTTCAATAAAGACTTGAACCCTATAATTTCCCTGACAAATCCAATGTGTACTCATTAGGGCTCTGTGTCATACATCCAAAAGCATTTTCCAAACTCCCCTCTTCTGTTCTTTATTGTATAAAATGTTTTGTAAAATACTGAAGTTCAGGAAGTATCTAAAAAACTCTTGACAAAGAATTGCCATTTATAATTTGTGTTCACTGAACAAAAGTATTTTAAAGTTCTCATCCATTGAGTGCATATTTAGGAAGATAAAATGTGAATATTACAGGAACAGAAATTCGTTATGACAGTGAAGAAAGAAGGACTACCTTGGGGTTGGTATTTTAAGATGTAATGGTGGGGTCTCCAAAATGCAGATAAATAACAGAAAGAGCAAAGTGATACTTCTGTTTTTTTTAGTGGCAGTTTCCTGTACAGCTTTACTCATATTCACAGGAAGGACATAACACTTCATCATTTAGCCTAAAAGTCGGCTCTGAAGGCAGAGACGCTTGTGTACTTTAGAATCAAGCCAGAAAACATAGGGCATAACAGATATTTCATCCTGAAGTAGTTTGAGGTTTGTTTGTTTCACTCTAGATAGGCACAAGATGGGACTCATTTCCTTCCAGCCTTATTAATTCTCATTTAAGTAAGAAAAAACAATCAGATGAGGGATATGACAATTTATTAAATTCACATCCCTAAAATTTAATTTCTACCAAGCTAACTGTGATAGAATACCAGACTTTTCAAAGAATCAAGGAGTTAAGACTGTTGCAAAAACAAAAAAAAAAAACCAAAAAAACAAAAAAACAAAACAAAAAAACAAATGCCAAGAGGCCCTGAGTGATGCTAAACATACCTCAGTGTCAGGGCAGCTCCAGTGCTTTCAACCAGCTCAGTTGCTTCTACTTGTCTACCCAGGGCAGGTTATATGAAAAACACACAACCAAGAAAATATTGAGTCCTCTGCCAGAGCTTTAAGATACATTTTTCTAAGTATAAAAAGCAAGGGTGGGCCACTGCAGTTTTAACCTGTATAATTTGTATTTGAAGGTGCTGCTTTTCCTTGAAATTCTACAAGGAAAAACTCTAGAAAAATTTTTATACATTTTTCTTCTGTTTGTTTGTTTTGTCAAATTCTGATGGATTTTTTTTGTTTTATCTTATTATATTATTTTATTATTGGTCCTTAGACACCTGTTCTGTTTGTTTGTTTTAAATATTTATTTATTTATCATTATGTATATAGTGCTCTGTCTGCATATACATCTGCAGACGCGCTCTTGATCACTGAGCCATCTCGCCAGCCTTTGTTTGTTTGTTAAATCCCAATGCGAGAAACAAGAGCATGGATCTGAATGGGAAGTGGGAAGGAACTGGGAGGAGTTGAGGGGGTGGAAACCTATTTTATATGGGGAAATCTGTTTTCAATAACAAGAAAAAAACTTCCGTTTTATTTTTATTATGTACATATGAGTGTATTTGTGTGTGGGTCTGCATAGGTGAGTGCAGGTGTCGGCAGAGTTTAGAAGAGCATTGCAACCCTTAGAGCTGGGGCTGCAGGTAGTTGGGAGCAGCCTAGAAGGGTGCAGGGAACTGACCTCAGGTCCCCTGGAAGAGCAGCACACCCACTTAACAACGGAGCTGTTGGTCCAACCCAGAGTTTGAAACTCCTAATTCTTCCTTACTGCCTTTCCCTCCCCTACGCCAGACACTGCTACTTCAGAGTAGAATTCCATTCCGCTAAGACCATGGGTGGCTTCAGAGTCCTATCAGCATAGTGCCCCTGTGGCCACAGCTGAGTAGGAAGCATTAGTATGATACATATATGATATATATACACATATATACATATACATGTATATATATGTATATATATGTGTGTGTGTATATATATATATATATATATATATATATATATATATATATATATATATATATATATATATGTTCTTCTACCTGTCTCCTTTCACCTATGATTTTCTAAAACAATCACCCAGTGTTCCTTGTTACCAAAACCAAACGAAGAGGCAACCCCACTGCAACTGTGTGAACCTTTTATCATTTGTTAACTTATTTTCCCTTTCAGCTCCTTCTTAGGCATCAGGCTGTTACCAGGCATGTGGAATCTCTTTAGGAGAAACACCGTGCTGCACACACAAAAAAAATCTTTGCAACATATACTCTGGAATAAATTTTTAAATCAAACCTATAATTGCTTGATTGCTTACTAGGATTTCATAGGGGAAGAACCTTCCAGAGAGTTAGATTTGGTTCAAGTTCACTCCTTTTGTTATTTATATTGGTGTGCTGACCCAGATATCTCTAATGCCCCAATTTTATCCAATCGATAAGTGACATAGCTAATTTTCAACCATGAAATATGTTTTCAATTAAAGAAAAAAGGATATTGAACACTAGAAAGCTAAATAGAGCATTTTATCTCACAAGTTACACTTCCTATATTTTGAAACATATCCATAGTAAAGAACATTTTGGATTGGTAACTATTTTCGGGAGTGAAGTCTCACATGGTTTCTCTGCACTCTTCTCTAATATTGGGGATGTTCTGGAAACCTACAACATTTGTAGGTTTCTTTTTTGTTATTATTTGAAGCTTTAAAAATTGTGTGTGTGTGTGTGTGTGTGTGTGTGTGTGTGTGTGTGTGTGTGTTTGTGTGTGTTACACGTGTACCAGGGCAAGTATGTGTAGGTCATCGGGCAATCTGAGGTTTGGGTCTCTTCCTCAGGTTGTCAGGCTTGACAATAAGCACTGCTCCCCAATGGCCCCTAGAATGTTTTCCTTAAGGACACACAAATCTCTCACAGACACAGTATATGTTGAATTCGTTTACATGCAACTGAGTCCTGGTGTTGCTTTCTTATCCAGTGGTAAACATCACGGTCTTCTTTCAAGCATGCTGCAAGTTCATTTAGCACAGTGGCCGGCAGTCTGGGACCAGGATATCAATTCTGTGTATGTGGTTTGAGGAAAGACTGGGGTCAAGATCTCCAAAAAGATGGTACTAAATCTCCAAGGATTCCTGCTTGTGCGGAAACATTAAGACGGACAGTAACCGTATTGGCACTCACTTCTGGAAGGGGAAGGCAGATGTTGATCAGGAATATGCCCATTTCTGGCATTCAGCAATTACAAATGCTTGATGAAGTGAACTGGGTTGAACTTTTTTGCTATTATTAATTTAGCTTGCATATGGAAAAAAGTTATTGCAAAGTCAAGTGCTAGAGAAATTCCACACAGTGGTTCCCCACATGCACTATTCAGAGATCGGCTTTCCAGCATGAGGAGCCACAACATGATCAGGACTCACTCCACCAACGTGCATGGTTCCACAGAGCCTCATTGTGTGTTGATGGCTCACATTTCATTTACTAAATCGTGAACATTCACATCTGGAATATCTACCCTGTTTATAAAGTTATTGGCGTTCTCTTTGACTTAAGGTTCAACTCAAGCAACTACAGAGTTAAAGGGTGTAGGGCCTACAAAGTGGCCCAGGGCAAAGATCCTTGTTTCCAAGCCTGAGGACCTGAGCCAGTAACTGGTGGAAAGAAAGAACCAATCCCTGGTACTGGTCTTCTGGCCTCCACACATGCGGCTCAGGGACGTGTGAGGATATACGTGTGTGTGTGTGTGTACACTTGTACATACACATGCACACAATAAATAAATAAATGAAAAAATTGCATAAGTGAAGGCTTAATAAAAGAAGTTAATTTCTTCCTTTGATGCTTTCTTTATGCCGGGGATGGGCCTAAGTTGTTTCAAGAATGCTCTCATTCCTACCACTGTCGGACCATTGCTGTCCTGAACTGCACTTTCTGTGCCTCCGTTAGTTAGTTTTTTCTACAGCTTTCAACTTAATAAAAGGATTGATCGTAGTAGCTATGCTTATCCCCCCGGCACACCAAACATGTCACAGTGAGGTTATATTGTTGAGAGAGGTTCAGGTGTGATAAGCACAGGAGTCCATTGTTACCCTATTCCATACCTCAGCTCTGACCTAGAAGATTCCTGTTTTTCTCTGATATGAATTTCTTATTTAAATGAGAGTAAATTTTACTGTGGTGTCCCTTGATTGGCAGTTACTTCCTTATCCACTGATGCAAGCATTAGTCCATCTTTATACTTATTTCAGTATATGTCTTATTCCATAATCAGATGATAACTTTTATTACATGAAAGGTCAACCCTGATAGTCTGTACTAGGTAGATACCTACACAACAATTTCCCTAAAGCTCTTTGGTAATGCTGGTACCCCAAAGTGAAGTTCCGTACTTTTAAAACTAGAGCCAGTTGCCACCAGAGAGGCTTCCTCTGGCAGCTGATGGGAGCAGATGAACAGATTCAATAAAGAATCTCTCTCTGAATCCCGCAGAAGAGGTGGGGGAAGCATTGTAGGAGCCAGAGGTGTCAAGGACATCACAACACTCCCACAGAATCCTGTAAACAGGCCACATAGGGGCTCACATAGACTGAGACGGCAATCCCGGCCTACTTTGGTCTGTGCTAGGTCATCTTCATATATACTGTGTTGTTTAGCTTGGGGATTTTGTGGAACTCCTAAACTGTGGGAATGGGGGTATCTATGACTCTTTTCCTTCTCTCAGGACATTTTTCCTCTTACTGGGGTGCATCGTTCAGCCTTGATATGAGGATTTATGCCTAGTCTTCTTGCTATACCGTATTTGGTTCATATTATTGGGCGTCCCGTATTGTCATTTAATGTGTTATTTAATCAGAAAATGAGATACCACCAATAAAGTGAATTGATACATGCCTCATAATGATGGAGGAATTTTAAAAAAGAGAGTGTGCATCTACCATACCTTGATTTTTATTTAGTTTTACATTAACTCTATATCTGGAGGAAGTTTTTCAGGTTTTTGTCACTGTATCCAGGCATTTTTTTTTAGCTGTCTTGCTTTATAGGATGCTAAAAATGCGACTGCAGCTATTCTGAACCATAATCCTGCCTGGGTCTCCTTTAAATATTTTAAAGTGAAAACAGAAGTAAAAGCTCTTTTAGGTCGAACTATCATCCAATACAAGTAAAGGTTTAGCTTCTTTTCTCGTCTCCTTCTGAGGAACGAAATCTGTATTCCGGATATGAAGCTCCTTCTGAAGTGCTTGGAGAATCAGAGAAAATGGGCCATTTTCATTTTAATGAATCATGCTGGAGAATAAATTTACATGATGTTAATAGTGAGACCTGGAGGATGGTATGTTATAATGCTCATAATAAAGGATTTAGGAACCATGACAGTTCTGGGCTATGAATTCTGGTAAGCCACTCATGTGTGACTTTGGATAAGTTACTTGAGAGGTGGCGCATGCTGAACCCAGCTCTGTGAGGCCAGAAGAAGATAAACAGGCACCGCGCTTTGTTCCCCTTATGCTCCTTCGAACTTTGTGCACAGAAACCATCTGCACATCCTCGGGGACCATTCCTTGTGGGCTGTGCTCCTTAAATGCAGCTGACAGTAGTAAGTGAAAGGCTTTGCTCCAAGGTGGTGGAGTGCAAGCTCACTGCAGCAGCCTCACGAGGAGGTAGAAGGCAAACCATGCCACAGTGAGGTTGACTCCTTGTCTTCCGGCTTCTCACCTGTGGAATCTACAGTAGATTGTACATAATAACATGAAGAGGAAATCCACGTGTACAGAGACCAACGGAAAGTGAACTCACAGAAGGAGAAAGAAGGACACAGAGTCCACAGACAAGTTGAATTACAGAAGTGAAGCAAACAAAGACACGGATGTGTTCACTGGGCTCTTCAGAGCAGACAACCACCATCATTACCTGCACTGGCTCCCAAAGCCCCTAGTGCCCCCAGGCAGCTCTGTGCTTCATAGGGTTTACTTGTATGGAGAGCATCCGTTTCCTAAGTGTGACAGATGCAGGGATGCCTAAAATGGCTGCCGTGTTAAGAAGATTGTCTTATCTTATTGTGAATCTTTTCATCATAGGAAAACGTGGAAAGTCATACAGTACTGCAGACCATTGAAAATACCAAAGGACTTACAGATAACATAATAAATTTGGTATTTTTGTTAAATATCCATCTTTGGCTAATAATAATAATAATAATAATAATAATAATAATAATAAATCAGAAAAAGGAATTTATGAGGGTATAGGAAACACTGATAATTATCCACAGAGAGAAGACATTAAAGGTTCCAGCATATTTACTCAGTTCTTTATTCAACTTGGTATTTAACACCAAACATGGTAGCTGCAAGAAAGGATATGCAACAACCCAGACCAAAACAGCTTAATCCTGTCTGATCCCCCATGCTGAGGTTGTGGAGGTTGCAAGGGAAAAAGAAATGAAACACAGATTAAGATGGAGAGAGAACTCTGTGGAACCAATACTGGTTCCATGTGGTCATGGACCAGGTCGACTCAGGAAGACAAATCTCAGAGTTCTCACATGCAGAATCCAAACATTTAAAACAAGGAAAGGAGAAAGAAAGGAGACTACAGGGGGTGAGGATTAGCAGGGAAGATTGGATGGGGATGAACATGACCAAAGTACATGCATACGTAGATGAAAATGGTAACAAACCCGGTATTTTACACAGTTAACATATATGAATGATATGCTGAAGTGTGTGGATGCTTTTACCCATGTACTGAGTTCCAAAGCTGAATGAGCAGTCACCTTAGGGACAAAATTTACAGGCGCAGAAATATCTGTGGGGCTACAGTTTAGAGACAGCCCATCAAATCTTTGTTTGTTTAATAAACCTAAGGCTCAGTGCCAAATTGGTTAAATGTAGCATGGCCGAGTTCACTCAAGCGTGATACCACAGTGAAATTAAAGAAGAAACAGAAAAGGGAATTGATCCAGTAAAAATAGCTACAATAAAAGGCACCAGATCATATTAGAAACTTTTCTATATTTGATGTACAATATGGATGATGCTCTCACAAATACAGTTTTTGAGAAGTTATTTATGTCTTCCCGGCTGACTCTGATCACTGTATTGTGTCTGTTGACTTCCTGTGTTAATATCTGTATCAATAAAGCCTTATTTTAAATTATTCATATTTCCACAATATGTTTCATCTATATGTTTGAATACAATGAAGAAATTCTTGTTTGTTAAGCCAAGAGCAAATTTACTTCCAGGGAATTAGAGCTGAGTGGCATTGTTTACCTCAGCTCGTTCCTGTTCCCCACTTGAGCCAGGCCTGATTTAGAAAAGACAGACTCTAGTGTGTTTCCTTTCCTCTGGCATCTTGATTCACTGAGGAACTAAGCAATTCAGCATCAGGTTTCCTGTCTAGGGTTCAACAATGAGAAAACTGCTCCCTGTGGGGAATCTGGAAGGCAATGGAGTTGTAAGAATACCAGTCCTATCACTTCATGAAATTTGCCATTGCTCAACACCAATAGGACATTTACCCCATAAACATTAAAGGGGCCTAAATTGTCCCTGTGGATAGGAGGGGACTAAATCCACGCACAAACTCGAGGGCTGGTGAAAGAGTCATGAATAGGAGCCTCACAACTCTGTGGACACTGACAATTTATCGACATATCTTGCATAGACTTTAAAATATGAGGCAACTTGAATTAACTCCTGGAATCCCTGTGTGGTCCTAGATCAGGATGACTGAATTTACAAAAACGAGGGGTCCCATCTAATCTGATTAACAGAATCAGTGAGTGACATACGACCCAGGGGAGTTGACACTGATAACTTTACAGATTTCCCTGGAACTGGTAAGACCTGCACCAGCTGCCCTGAAGGCAACACACAGGCAGCGTGCAATGCAAAACTGTACCAGTTACCATACTATCTGAGAGAAAACAGCTATGTGCCTCTAATCTCTAGGTAAGCTCATGTAGTTAAGCCTGATCAGTGTCTATACTATATGTCTAGTCCTTGTACCTTTTAGTCTTCTGTTCCCAAATTTCTTACCATCTCTGAATGTGCAAAGCTGACCACACACATTTCAAATATCACTTGGAAAATTCTTTGTTTGTGGCCTTGCAACTGTACTTGCTTTTTCTTCCAGAAGCCTTTCTTTTCTGAAGTCAGAGTCACCTCATCAACCCTTTACCCAGGCTATAAACCATGTCTGCTCTGGTTACAGAATTAATTATGGTGCTGTGACTGCCTAACGGTCAGTGAACTCAGCCTACGCCATGGCTGTAGCTCTTAATCGACTTGCCATACTAGGCGCCTAGTAGATCTTTTTAAAATGAATACATGCATTAAAAACGGCGACAAATATGACAAGTGGGGCTACAGCAGCCTTCTGCTCTGATTTCTCACTGTATGTAGGGTATTGAGATATGGTCGCCTCTCCCTGGGCTCCAGCACCATGTTTCCTAACCTCCTTTCCTCTTCTGTTTAAATCCCTTGGGCTCAGGTACAGTCTGTCTCCCCAGCCCCACCCATGCATCTCCTACTTGACCTAGTTACTTTGGAAGAAGAATTAGGTAAGTAGCCTAGGGAGCAGCAATCTCCGTCTTTTTTCTCCCAAAAGTAAGCTTAACTGTTTCCTCTATGTGGAAAAGAATTCTGATCTTGAAATCCTTTGAGAACTCCAAAGAAGGCAAGGTCTATAGAAACAGTGTCTCCTCTCTGGACAAGGCCCCAGTTCAGGCCACTAAGGGAAGATCTGCTCTTAGAGTTGCCTTTGCCATCCCCTTTCCTTTACTCTGACCTAGATGTTGCAAACTACCTTCCGGGAGAACAACATCTTCAACTTGCAACTACGTCCTGTGTCCCAGAGCTGGCCTTGCAGACGGAACACAGGCATGAGTGTGCACGGCTGAGACTGAATTCAAGCTGTCCTTTCTCTAAGCTGTAGGACTCGGTCTAACTGCGTCCACATTTTCATCTCATCTGTAAGGGGGATAATAATATCTACGCCACAGTGTTACTGGGAGCTTTGAATAAGAAGAGCAGTAAGTCAAATGCCAATTGCTTATGGCATGAGCACAAGAAAGCTTAAAAAACTGGTCACTGGTTTCCCTTATAACCAAATTCTTTTCTTCTTCTGTGAGTTGATGGCCTAGCACAACCTGTGTCCATTTGTTCTCGCCTTGAGAAAACTTTAAATCCATCAATTAACATTGAAATTGATCTATGTCTTTTTCTGTAACAACACAGAAATTTGAAACAGTGTGTGATAGTTTGTATTCTCTCTTGTTGTTTCTGTGTGATAAACTTGATTGCCACAACTCTATGGACAAGGTCCTCCTGTACACTGAAGACTTAGTACTCACATACAAAAAGTAAACAGTAAGAACCTATTGACTCAACAATTGAAGGAAATACTGAAAAAGAAAAATTGTACATTCCTTATTGGAATGACTAAGCTTTCCCAGAATTGTTCATAACTGTTCCTGAGTACTAATTTTAATTGTGGAAAAAATGTTGAGAGACCATTCATAAAGTTTCTGGCATTGTGATGTATCTTTAGTCTTTTGCTGTGAAATATCATCATAGCCAAATGCAGTGATATAATAGAATGCAATCTATTATCATAACAAGTTGCTGGGATTCAAATCACTCACCATGGCAGTTTCTTGTCATCTTGCCATGCCCAGGCTCTCCCTCTACAATGTTAGACATAAGCTAATTTACATGTTTTCTCTGTAAAGGAGAATCAAAGAAGTCTGATCATTGACGTAGGAATATTCGGAATAGCTCAAAATTGATGCATCATGTTTGCCTATTACATGCAGGATGCAAGTGAGATGGAGGCATTTGCATATTAATCTATTACAGTTTTAATCAGTTCTGAAAATGCCCTTTTCCAAAGCTTAGATGCCACAGGTAGTTAAGCACCTAAACTACAAATTGGCTGGAGCAGCTATGATGGCCCAGGTGTCTCATTAGTTATGCATGGAATTTTTATGGGATAAGAAAGACTTCTTTGGCCTGACAAGAGGTAATTCATCTACATTTAAAACTGGCAAGATGTTACCACCTTCATGGTTCTAGTCCTATCACTCAGCACACCATGGACTCCAGAGCTCTGTTAATGTGTAGGAAATATTACATGAGGGAGATGGAGAAGTCAGCTTCTGTCGTTTGCACTCAAGCTGCATGCACTTTTTGCTCCGGTCCTTTGGATATTGTGTCAACTCCATGCTCCCAAGACTGCCTGTAAGTAGTGTCACACCTGCTATACGGCTTCAGGGCTCTCAGCAGCCAATTCATGGTAGCAATTGTGGTAAACTCCCTCATGTGTAGCTGTTTAATGCCTAGATGGCTACTTAATGGTTTATATCAAACACCTATTCCTGAATGACAGTTACAAGCCCCAGCTAAGCAGAAGCCACACAGTAGCGGAGACTGGAGAGATCATTAACATAGTACAACAGTAATTGAAATAGTTGTAGTTTTCCCAGCCCCAATTCAAACCTAACTTAATAAATTTGTAGTTGTGTGATGGAAAAAAAATTAAAGGATTAGCTGTCTGAGAGAGAGGGAGAGGAAGATGGAGGGAGGTGGGAGGGGAGAAGGGAAGGGAAAGAGAAGGAGAGAAAAATTTACTTTCTTTGCTTGTCTGCAATCAAGTACAGCAGCTTATTCACACATTTTAAATTAAACTCTTAATAGCTAAACACAAAGAGCAAACACTCGGCAAGTGGACTAGATGCAGCATTTACTGGGGGGCGTTCGTAGCATTCGGACTAATTACGTCACTTTATGAACAAGAAGATTACATTTTTCTGAAATGCAATTTATCTGAAAAGAAAATATTAATTTGGAGGTTATTATTACAGTATTGAATTTCAAAGTAATTCTCTAGCATTTCAAACCCCATGAAATGCTATGTGCCCTTCATGCCAAAGTATCTACAATGTGGGAGGGAGAAAGAGATCAAATTCTCCGTGTCCAGGACTATGGACAGGCTTACATTACACTTCCTCCAGGAGGCATACATTGTCACTACTTCTGAACACTTAATTTTTCTCATGATCATTTTATTACTTCCTCCTAAATATTTTAAAAACCAGATAGCTGCCTTTCTCAACCAGCCATTCAAACAACCCCGATTCGAACTCAACTTTCAGATTTTTCTCTTCATGGAAAAATTGAGTTATAAGAAATGGCATTTTCCTACCCAACTTCCACCCTCTTGAAGACAGCCAACCCCTGACACTGTTAAGGATACTCTGCTAGGCTTGCAGACAGGAGCCTGTCAGAGTTGTCCTCTGAGAGGCTCCATCCAGCAGCAGTTTGAACAGATGCTGAGACTCATAGCTGAGACTTGAGTGAAGCATAAGAAATCTAGTGGAAAAGTCCAGTGGTGGCAGGGGGTGGGGTGGGGTGGGGAGAAGGATAAAAGGACCTAGAGGTGACAAAAGCTCCACAAGAAGACCAACAGAGCCAGCTTACCAGGGCCCAGAGGGGCCTGTGGAGTCTGAAGCACCAACCAAGGACCATGCTGTGGACTGGACCTAGTTGCCCAAATAGATGTAGACCATGGGCAGCTGTGGCTAGTAAGGGGAGCAGAGGCTGTCTCTGACATGAACTCTGTTGCCGGCTTTTGATCACTTATCCCTAATGGAACTTCCTTTCCAGGCCACAGGGGAAGAGGATGTGCTTGGTCCTGATGCAACTTGATCAGCTGGGGTTGGTGGGCAGGGGCTACCTTTTCTGGGTAATAGGAGAGAGGGACGGTGGGACTGGGAGGAGAAGAGGGCTAGGGCTACGAATGGGATATAAAGGTAATAGCAACAGCAACAACAACAATAATAATAGAATTAGGATCTGGAGTGGGTGGAATGTTGTGTATCTGTTTGGTCTGAATTGAAATGTCCTCTTGTGAAGCACTGATAGACGCTCAGAAGACTCAGGAAAGGGCTCTTGTTTAACATCACTTAGCCAGGAAACACTTTTTGGCAGATAGAAGTCTCTTAGGAACCCCAATGTTGCAGAATTTGTGAGTAATTACCAATGCAATGGTGAGTATTTAATTGGTGCAGCTGCCTGGGTTACTTATGCTCTTGTATGTAATCCTTCCCCCATGCGCCTATAAGCAACTTCAATAAACTGGTTCATCAAACTAGAAGAAAAAAAATGAAAAGAAAGAAATGGCATTTCCAAAAAGTTGGCTCTCTGTTTGGCAACTCCTGTTGTGATATCATTTCCTATTTCTGACTGATTTGGTATGAACAAAGTAAAAGCATATCAAGCTTTACCATGTTACTCAGCAACTCAGTCTTTTCCATTTATATCCAATGTTTTTTATATTGCCAGATGACAGTTCATTTTTACTACATGTGTGGTATTGAAGTGTCATTGACATATTATTTGGATTTTGAAGAAGAAATCTAGTGGCCATGTCAGTGATCAAGGAAATAATTTTAGTTTGTCTCTCCAAGGGCTGCCAGTTTTGTTTTCATTGATTAGAAGTTGGTGTTCTAGTTGGCTTGCTTTCTGTGGTTGTGATAAAATGGTGACCAAAGCCAATTTGGGGAGGAGAGGGTTTATTTCACTTTACATGTTACAATTAATCGCTGAAGGAAACCAAGGAAGGAATTAGGAGGCAGAAACTGAAGCAAAGATCAGTGAGGAATGCTGCTTATTGGCTTGCTCAGCTACTTTTCCTACAGAGCTCAGATACCCTACCTAGGGTAGACTTACCCACAGTAGTCGGTTCCTTGTACGTCAATCAGCAACCAAGAAAAGATATGTGCAGCAGCCAATCTCAACTGAGATTCTTCTTCCAAAGAAACTCAAGGATTGTGGCATTTTGTCAGCTGAAAACAACTGTGACGGTTGCCTTGACAACTGTGACGGTTGCCTTGGAGTGAGGTACTAGTGGTACCCTATAGTAGACAGACTAATGCCCACCCAAGGTGCCCATCCTCTAACCCTCAGAACTTCAATTAGGTTATCTTACAGAGCGGGAACTTTTACTTACATGAATAATGATGTTCTGATAGAAATATCATATTTAAGTATCTTTTGCACACTTAAACAAAGGGAAGAGAAGATGAAATTAGTGTAGGATGTCACGAGAATGGAAACAGAGAGGGATAAAATAATATTAAAAAGAATCACAAACTAAAGAATGTGAGTTGCCCTTTGAGCTGGAAGCCTCAAGGAGAGAGGTTTTTCACTAGAGTGTCAATAAGAAAGCAGCTCTTCATGTACCTTCAAGAGATGCTGAAAGACACATCTGGGACTTTAGACCTCCAGAGCTGTAACAAAGTTGTTGTCGGTCAACATGTGGTGATACTTTACAGGACTGGCAGATACGTTACTGGCAGCTTCCTCTTTGGTGGGCAGATGCACAGCTCTACTGTGTGATGAAGGCTTACTCCTTAACTATGGGTCTGTGAGACAGGTGTTCTCCCTGCCATGCATGCTGGACTCTCCTGGACTCATACTTTTCTGAGAAGAAATAGATGTCACACTGTAACACACACATTTTTTTAATCCTACTTTATTTCGGTTTCCTATTTTTCTACCTCTCTTCCAACCCTTACCAACCCTAATCTCTTCCCACACCCCAACACTAGGGAGGAGAGAAAGAAGGTTAGAAGGAAAAGGGGTGGAGGTCTCTTTAGCTACTTCTAGCTGTTTCAGGTCAACATCACGTTTGTTGGGGCAACACTAATATCAGTTGTCAGGATATCCAGCAGTCCTGTGAACGAGCAGTCTTCTCCCTTCTCTGACTATCTCCTTGAAGCATCCTTCCAAAGTGTCCTTCTCTCTCAGAGCATCCTCTTTTCTATCTTGGAGTCCTCTATATTAAACCATCTGCAGATGGCAAAGACCATGCTGTTCTCCAAGGCATGCAAGGTTCTTACCAACTGGCAAAGACCATGTCCCTCTCTGAGCCCGCATGAGACATTTATCAGCTGTGGACAAACTAAAGGCAGCCCACATTCCACACTTGGGATTAAAACAAAAGCATAACATAACTGGGCTTTTTTAAAGAAACCAAAACTATGACTACATGTCCCCCTTTCTGGATTTCATTGTTCTGTTTTTGTAGCTTCCTCCCCTCCTCCACAATAACCACTGTACTCTCTGTCCTGTTTCTAGCACAGCTGATACCAATCCCTTTCATCTTGAGGAATAATTCTATTTGAGTAACCCAGTTACCTAATATTTGTTTAATAAATGGGAGAGTGCATTCTATGGGACGCAACAGAGTCTTTAAAATGCTTTAAATGTAACATTTCTACTGGGCACCATGTTATCTCATCATATTCATGATCAACACCATTAGCAGGCATGTGCTGCACAATTACTGTGAAAACGGACGGGACTGATGTAATCCCAGGCAACTCCTCTGGCAGTGCACTTGGCTCAAGATTAACCTTTTGCCCTGTACAGGGTCCTGCTCTTCTTCGTACCTTGCCTCATGTAGGGGCTTTGGACCCTGGCAGTGAATGTTTGAGAAGCAGGGTGAGGCGGCAAGAGCGGGGACACTCTGGCTCTCAATTATCTGGTGTGGATCCCTCTGTCCTCCCTTTATCAGCAGTGCTATTTGCTTTCCATGGCCTTCCATCTCCACCCACAAACTCTCTTGCTGCATACCCAGCTCTACAGTCCCTTCCAAAATGAGAGAATCTGTGGTTGCTTCTGGAAAGGTCGAAGTCTGGCATTTACAGATAGCCTCTGAGCTCAGTATACAGGGATAGAACTCATTTTCTCAGCTGGTCCTGACTTTGAACCCTAGAAACTCTAAGGAGCATCACATAGCTATCAGGGAAGATTACAGGACCAAGCCTTTCCTGATAGACCCTGTTCAGCAAGGACATGGGGATTCTTGGGAATACCCAGCCTATGCTAAGGAGATCCTAGCCTTCAGCAACCAACCTTTAATCATACCTGGAAGTTCTTCCCCCACCCACAGGATAATTAAGTACTGTGTCCTTCTCGTGATAGGACCCTATGCTACGAGGTACTGTACCACTGCATGTTAATCAAGTATCCTGGTATCTCTAGGCCTAGCAAATGAGACACATTCACCTACAAACCCCTCCCCTCTGCACAAGGCTTATAAACCATGAAAGTATTCATGAAAATGAAAGTTGAGTTGGCTTGCTTTCTCACTCCACCATCACGGTCCGGGGTTTGTCATTTATTTTGGGGGAAGGAATTGCTCCTGAAGAATGCACCTAGCTTCTGGACCAGCTGGGGCTTCTGACTTTTGTGATCTTCCACTGCTCACCCACATGTGGAAGTGCTTTGGCAGCCACTGAAGCACACTCCATCTCGGTAGCATTGGCGCTGACTGCTGGTGAAGCATCCACTGTGCCTGCATCTCAATGCAACTGCCTTCCTGGAGTTCGCCTGCATCCCCTGCTGTGCTTAGCACAGCAACTTAATCAAAGAGCTGTAAGTCTGCAGTATCATAACAGGTGTTTGGAATCCCTGAGTTTCCACTGCCTTCTGATACCTGCAATTTCATTCCACACCCAGTCCTAGTGCACGGGCCTCGCTCTAAGGTGTTCTGGGAGAAAGGGGACTGTTGAGCTTGTCAGGAAGCAAGCAGCACCTGGACCAACCCACCAGCCGAGGAGCAAGAATTGACTGATATTTCCAGTTTTTCAGCAATTCTACCAACCTTTTTAAAAATGGAACACAGGAAGACAACAAAGCAAAGCCAGAAAAATCACCTGTGGGAGCAAATCGAGATGAAACCTGGCAGCTGCTGCCTTTTGTTGTTTGTTTGTTATTTTGTTTTTGTTCTTGTTTTTGACACCTTGAAACAGCATTTTAATTTCTTCACACCTTGTGGTCCCCTCTACAGCATCAGAAACCAAGTTTCCATTATGCCTAGGCCCACTTGGGTACCACTTGTAACTAGTATTTTTAAAGTCTATTTTATTTTGGTTTCTTATCACTGTACCTCCCTTCCAACCCTTGTCCACTCTAATGTCTTCCAACACCCCAACGTGAGGTAGAGGGGAGAAAGAAAGCAAGGCTATGGATTAGCAAGAGGAAAACATATGCCAGATCAGCATGAATGGAGGAAAGCAGCCCGGATGAAAAACTTGTACAAATATTTATGGATTATAGATGGGAAATAGCCCAGATAAGAATGATTAAAATAATTGGTGTAGAATATGGGACTGAGAGATAAAGGGTAGTTTAAAATGCTAATATCTGCCCTACACCAGATAAAATAAGGCTTATTTGAAATACAATAGGGGTCTATGTCTTTTATTGATTATGATGACAGGGTAAATAATAAATTTTTTAGCCATATTTACATTTACTATCACACAAAGGATGTGCTTAGTAGATTATACAATAGATGATGAGGAAAATCAAAATGGAGAGGCAGATACCAATGGTTAGTGACGTTCAAATATTTGTGGATAGCATTTGAGCTGATTTAAGAGCTTTAAGAAAACTACTTCTTATTTTCTGCAGTTTATAGCACTGTTACTTTCTTGTTTTGCAATGTTACTATTATGACTTCTTTACTACAATGAAGGGCTCACTTGCTAGTCTCATTCAGACCTTCAAGGTTCTATATAGCATCAGACCTTTCATCGGGTTTTAGAAACCTTGTGTTGCTTATTTCCCAGAAGTAGCTGTTGCTTCTGAAGTGCTGTATTTAAAAAGTACCACAAGAAGAGACTTGATACCCTACGAGCATATATAGGGGGAGGAGGTCCCCCTCAGTCATAGTCATAGGGGAGGGAAGTAGGGGGAAAATGGGAGGGAGGGAGGAATGGGAGGATACAAGTGATGGGATAACAATTGAGATGTAACATAAGTAAATTAATAAAATATGTTTTTTTGAAAAAGCAAACAAACAAACAAAAAAGAAATCAGATAGATACAAAGATCTCAACACATGGTCATTTCTTCTTTAGTCGGTGCTGCATAAGAATCTACAGAAGGTCAAGCCAGAACTTTCTTGGGACACTATTATTCAATGATACATACACCAGACCCAGTCACATCTTCTCCACCATTTCTGGATAAAGTGTCACACTTGAAATCCCAAGGTGAAACTAACTATGTTTTTGCCTTTTTTTCTTCCCAAGCTCCTGGGTTGTTTTCATACTAATTTTGTTAGCAGAGAAGTACAGCAATTCTCTACAGCCCTAGATGCAACTCATGAACTTTGATATTCTCTGGTCACTTACATGTGCCCTGGCTTATACATGGAGGTCAGAGATCAACCTGCAAAAATACGTTCTTTCTTTACCCTGTAGGTTCCAGGGACTGAACTCAGGTCCTGATGGGCATGCCTTTACATACTGAGCCATCTCACCAGTCCACACGTGGCTCCTTTTGAATGTAGTTGGATGGAATGGAATTTGATGATTTCATGTTCTAAAATGCATGGCCAGGAGGGGCAGTGAAAGACTTTAGTTGGGGTGAAGTTTAGCAGGGAATCTTCTTGGAATGAAAGGGTCAGGTGCCATTGGGGCTTATAATGGATGGGTGGATGTAAAGTTCATGAAACACACGTTTTATTATATGGCTCCTCCTGTTTGTTTGCTTTTGTTTCTGTTTTAGTGTGTAGTACGGACTTCTGACCTACCTGCATACGGTGCATTGTAACAGCACTAAATACCAAAGCAGTGTGCCCAAGCAAAGCCTTTCTCAAGTGCTGTTTCACATAAGCCAGGAGGAAGATTCTCATTCATAATCTGTGTTTCTGTCTCCAACTGTCCCTTCCTCGCCACCCTCTGTGTGTGTTTGCATGTATGGGCATATTTGGTAAAGCTATCGTAGTTTTTACTTTGTCCTTGAGCTATGACTTCTGAGTGAAGAAAGAGTAAAATATAAGTTTCAAATTTGAGAAGCATCTTCTTAAGGAACATTATATTTTATAATATATCGCATTTGAAAGTTTAGTCATGTTTTCCTTGCCATTTAAGCCTCTAAATGTATCTTGTGATTTTAATGTGTTATTAAAAAATAATCTTCCTCTTCCCTCCTTCTAGTAAGTGTTAGATTCATCCTCTAGGATGATTATACTTTCTATTTGTGTCATGATTTGCAAAAGCCATGGCAATCAATAACAACTGTAAAATAATGTGGAACAATTAGTTTTTCTTGCATGCCCATAATTTGTGCTGACATCAGTGGCATTAGGTGATGCATATATCACAGACAGGCAAATTAGGCTGCTGATAATTAAGTTTCAGACTCACTACTATCATTTTGGCAGTTTTTGCCTTAAGTAAAGGATTTTTGAAAGTACCACATTCTAGCATTCTACTGGCTACAAAAATACTTTTTTTCTAGAACCCAGTAACTTTTCAAGTATCATGTCCTTAAAAATAATAAAATGAGTCAGTATATTTGAAGTTTATCCCATAACTGCTTATGTCTGTATCAAGAGGAAAAATATGATTATCTTCATAGCCTCACATTTCACTTGTGAAAGACAGAGTTCTCATATATCTTCAAGTACAATATTTTATGTTAAGAAACTGAATTTAGGTGCCAGGGCTGCAGTAAACTCATACATACAGGTCTTTATAGCCACTGATGGCCAGGCATGTTCAAGGTTTTCCCCCATCCTTTATTTCTTCATGTTAATCTGCTATTGCTTCTTTTCTCTCCTTCTGAGCTTCTGTAGGATTCCTCTTTCACAGTCAGTTCCTCTTGCTTGTACTCAGAAGAGTCCTGTTTCATTGGTTTCCTCTCATTCTACATCAGTGTGAGTTGCAAGGCAATTTAGGGGAGAGGAAGTAGTTGGACCACCTAGAGGTCCATGGTTTTAAGGTGTGGCTTATAGTATGTCAACATTTTACAGTGAAAGTCATAGGTGAAGGAAGGTAAACTTTAAGCATTTACTATTTAGGTTTGGAACTTGATGCTCATTTTAGTAGTAACCCAAAAGCTTTGAAGATATTATGAATTTTAAGAAATAGTTTAGGAAATAATGGAATTCAATTCTTTCACCATCATATTAATTGGAGATAGTGAAGAATTTTGCACTTGTGTCCAAGCCATGTTTCTATGCAGACACCAGGACAGTGGCAACTTACAGAAGGAACGGTTTATTTGGGCTTACATTTCTAGAGAATAAGACTTTATTGCCTTCACTACAGGGCAGATGACAGGAAGACTGGAAACTCAAAACTTAACCACAAATTCAAGGCACACAGAACAAACTTGGTATGGCTCAAATTGTTGAACCACAAAGTTCACCCTCAATGACCTAGACCTCCGAAATACACACAAAGTGTGCCATCAAGTAAAGATCAATTATTTTAAATGTCAGAGATGATGTAACATCTCACTTACAAAGGATGCTCCTACAAGAAGCCTGGCATTAGAATCCATCTTTCCACCAGTTGGTTTTCTTTGGAAGCCCCTCTGTGAATAGGAAGGAACTTATTTTCTGAAATAACTGCCATGGAATTTGAGTGGTAGTGTGGTTTCCTTTCTTTAGTACTTATTTGAATGTAACACCCATGAACAACAAGTAAATACCAACATGTTTAGAAGCCACAGTGAGCAAATAAAGCATGCATATGCATAAGATAAATATTCTTCATAGATTGGAAATAATCCATAATTTGAGATTAAGCTATTTAAAAAAATCACATGACCCCCATATTTGACCACTTTTCCTTGGTGGGAAGGCCTGGTGGCACTCAGAGAAAGAATAAGCAAGATGAGACTTGATAGCCTATGGGAGAGGAGGTCTCCTATGGTCATAGACCTAGGGGAGGGGAATAGGGTGAAAGTGGGAGGGAGGGAGGAATGGGAGGATACAAGTGATGGGATAACAATTGAGACATAATCTGAGTAAATTAATAAAAATAAATAAAAATGTTAAACTAAAAAAAGAAATCACATGAGTAATGTAAAATGTTCTTAGAACATTTGTGGCAGATTTGTCTCAGTCATACTGCAAAGTATGAGCAGGTTTTCACAATGAGAAGAAAGGATGCTGGTAGGAATTGGAGCTGCCACACAACAGAATACACAGTGGCAAGAAAACAGACTTCAGACTTTACTTCTACAGCTTTGAAAGAAGTGGTGTCTACTAACTTTCTTTCCTCTTTATACTGGGTTTGGGTCACCCATTCATAATACAATAATAATATTGAATATTAATTTCCTCACTGTCTTTCTAAGGGACAGGTAGAAGTTTTGCTGAAGGTTTTCAACTAAAGTTAATGTTTTTTTCCACGTATAGGTGATGAAATAATAACAAAATAAGAAATGTGACCTCATCTATTAGGAGAAACGTTAGTGGTTTAAGCAGCACAATTAGAAGAGTGCTTTGGAGCGGGTAGGAACCCTTTAGAAATGAGCACATACAAAGAGAAGACCTTTGCAAAGATGATCCCTTTCAGACTCTTCTTATAGATTTACAAACTAAATTCCATCTTTTACAAATGAACTCAGTATTTTCAAAATCCTAGAACAAAAACCAATTTTTCAACCAGTTGTCTACTTAAGCCTAAGGGTTTTCTTTTAAGCCTAAGTTTTTATACAAGTATTTTCAAAGGCAAATGTTCCTTTGTGCTCATTTTTAGTGTTATGTGAGATAGAATACTTGATAAAGAATGGAATAATCAGATTTGTATATACACAGCATTTTGCAGATACAATGGTATCACCAAAAAACCCACTTTAAAAAAGAACTTAAGTGAATCATGTTGGTTTTTGTCTACAGGCGTTTATTGAAATGATATTTTAAAAATTATCTGGATATCTCTCTGCCTGAGAAACCTGCCCATTTGTTTATTCTAAGAACTACACTGTGTGCATCATGTCCTGCAAGTACAGAAATCTTACAATAGAATTAGGTGGATTTTCTTGTAACTCCAGCCTATTTGTTTCCTAACTCCGGTATCATGCCATCATATCGGATCAGTCTAAACTTACCAAAGCATGTGTTCTTTACCAGAAATGCTTGCAAGAAATTACCTGCCGGTTGAGACAATGGTTGACCTAGACATTTCAAATACATTTTAAGATGCAACAGATGTCTCCCAATGGCCTAGCATCCAGTCTCCTTTCAGAGAGATAATCATTCAACTACTCATTTTTAATCTCCTTAAGGGGTGAATTTAATTACAATTGTGATTTTTGTAAAGCAATAGAAGTAAAACAAATCATCCTTTTTTAGTGGCACTTCACATGTGAAATGATTATCCCTGCTAGTGTTTTCTATTTTGTTCTTTGAGAGTTTCGTACACTTATTCAATAAAATATGATCATATCCACTCCTTATTTACCCCTTCTAACTCCTCCCAAATCTGCTTTCACACATCTTTCTAACTTTATGTCCCCTTCAGTTTAATAACCCATTAAATATAATTAGTGCTGCAGGTATGTGAGCTTTTGTGGGTTGGTCCATCCACAGGAGCATAGGCAACCTCTGAGTGGCCACACCCCCAAAGAAGAATGAGTCTCTTTACCGTAGCAATTATCAGCTGCCAATTGTTCTTTGTTATAACAACCAATGTATAGATTTATAACTGGTGAGTGCTGGAAATACATGACTATGAGTTCTTACTCCTAAATGGATCATTTTTAGCATTTTAAAGTGAATTTCTCTCTTTCCCTTTCTCCCTTCTTATTATCTTTCTGTCAATCATACACATGAGGCAAATGTTCAAGAATGGTGCTATATTCCCAGACCTTAATTTTAGTTGGCTTGTACTAATCTGTTATTGAGGAAAGCATGTTTGGAACTTGAGATATTGGGTCAGCATCCTAAGACCACTGGCTGTTCTTACAGAGGTCTCAAATTCAATTTCCAGTAACCAGACGGTAGTGAACAGTCATCTATAATGGGACCTGATACCCTATTATGGAGTATAGATGATGTGCGTAACAATAGAGCACTCATATACATAAATACATAAATAAATAAATCATGAAAAAGGAGAAGAAAAAGAAGAAGAAGAAGAAGAAAAGAAGAAGAAGAAATAGAAGACATTCATAGCCAGACCTTGTGTTGGCCTAATTTTTTTCTCAAGGAAATAAAGGGATTTTAAGCACAATACACATGATTGTATACATATATTGATCCAAATAGTATTAAGTAATAATAATTCTCTGTTTAATGCAGTCTGGGAAATGGTAAAAAAGAAAACAAGGCCAAGTGCTCGGTCAATGACAGCACCTAGATCCCTTGGTATGCTTACTCCCCCTTCAGCTGCATTCTCAGAAACACACTGTAAGCTTGGAGATAAACACTTGTCAATTTAGACAACAATTCACCAAAACATTTTGAATAAACTTTAGATACAGACGGCGTTTGAACAGGGACATTCTAACCTCCTTAAACACAAGTAACCTGATCAATGGAGGGTATCTTTGTATCTTAAAGAAGCATATGTAAGCTTGTGCTTGTTACGCAATAATAGACCTAATAATATGATAATAAGGCGATTATGTGCTTCCATGACAAGAATATCAAAGTTGGATTAAAGTACTAGCTAGCATGTTGCTTAAAAACAAAAGTAATTTTTTCAGATCAGTTCCCAGTTAAAAAATCTAAATCAATTTGAATGGAATTTTGACATCATGTGTTAAATTTTTGTTGTTGTTGTTTTGTGTTTTAAATGCTTGATCAATATTAAATTATCTATGTTTCAAAACAAACTAATTTGTCATTCATAATGAAAACAGTCTGTGGAAAACGTTCTTAGTAATTCTTGGCAAAGCAAGCTTCAATAACAAGCCTGGGTCTTGCGAGATCAGAACAACATTAGATACTTACTTCCTCATTTTAAAGTTTTCTTAGGCAGAGGGTAGAGGCAGGCACCTCTGTGCTTTCTAGTTTAGTTTCCAGGTAGAGCAGCAGCACGATAGGTACAATGGTGTCTACTGCCCTCCTTTCCAGTGGATGTTAAAAGTAAAGGTTGTAACTCAATAAAAATTAGATAAATTATCAGATAAATAAACTTGTCATTCCTGAAGATTTCCTTACTGGATAAATGACATTTCTGTGCAGAACAGAGGAATTTTGATGGTGGATATTCTGCACTGTAACCATCAGAATTCACCCTGTTTTTGAGTGTATAGTATACAAATTGTTTAGTATGTTAAGAAAAAAATGTAACTAAGTTCTACTCAGTTTAATTATTTTTTAAAAATCCAGTGAGCAAAATGACATGTTTCTCTTACTAAGAATAAGAACTAAAGCATTAGATAAGGTTAAGTTAAATTCAGTACCAGCAAATATATATTTATGCATTTATCTGTCTGCTCTGACCTCAGTCACACCTAGTCAGCTTCCACGCTTAGGAGTAAGTCTATGGACTATAAGTGAATCCACTAAGAAGCTTAGAGGGCTAGAAGTGTAGACAAGTGTCAGAACTAATAAGAGTCTGTGTTTAATTTTAGCAACACATACATGAGAGAGAGATAGAAAGAGGAGAGAGAGAGAGAGAGAGAGAGAGAGAGAGAGAGAGAGAGAGAGAGAGAGAGAGAGAGAGAAATAGAGAGAGGGCTTAGGATATTAGTAATTTTGGTAGCTTTCATATTTACACCAGCCACACACTTTTCCATGTAAGTTTCTTGATATTATTGTGTTTCTTCTCTTCTCTTCTCTTCTTTTTCTTCTTCTTCTTCTTCTTCTTCTTCTTCTTCTTCTTCTTCTTCTTCTTCTTCTTCTTCTTCTTCTTCTTTTCTGTCTCTCTCTCTCTCTCTCTCTCTGAGTACTCAATGGATTTTTTCTAAAGTTTTACACTCAGACCGAAATAAATCCCCTTATTCACAACTGTGGAAGAATAATGTAAATTGTTTGTTGTCTCGTAGATCCAGATGGCCTGTGCACAAAACTACAATTGGCTTCAGTAATTTTGAAAACTGTACTGCGTTAATTAGTAGCTTCACAGGATGCTTTCTTGCCCACTTCCTCAGCATACTTTGCAGTACTGTACCCTCCTCCTCCTCCTAAGTGCCACTCCGTATGCTGAAACACTAAAAACACATGTCCATGTGTGTTCATCTTAAGTTCAGCTTTTACTAACTTTCTTTTTGAGATTGTGTTTCACTGTGTAGCCATGGCTGTCCTAGACTCCCCTAGCAGAGCAAGCTGGCCTTGAACTCACAGAGACCTACCTGCCTCTGCCTTTGCCTCTGTGAGTGCCAGAACTGGAAGAGTGCACCTTCATGCCTGGCTTTTAAAAACTTCTTTAAGGGGAACTGGCCCCATTAGTTTATTTATTTTGTCCTTTAGAATTTATGTCCCCCAAATGTCTAATGACTTTATCAAGACTACATCAGAAAGCAAATTAAACTTGAATAAAGAACGGAGAATCTTACTTCTATTTTTCTGTAACCTTTGAGCACATTATAATGAATACTCTTTTGCTAACAGAGTGGTGACAGTACCCGTGGGTTCTAGAGTGTTTCTGAATCAACACAGTTGACGAATTCGATGAAAAAAGTGAACATCTTTTAGTTTTCCAACTACTTTTACATGTATTACTCTATATCATGGCCAAAAAGTTACTGCATAGTGCTCACAGTGAGAAGAAATGCTAGCCTAATAATGAATTATGATGCTGTCCATATTTCGTTATCAAAGCTAGTAATTACTTTACAATAGCCATAAAATCATGTTAGAAACTCACTAAGTCTCTTCTTGTGTTGTATCAGGAAAGCAGGTTAGCCCAGTTTAATTGAAATTAAATTAAGCTGAGCAACACATAGACTACCTACAGGGATCAGTTTGGCTTATACGCTGTATGTATTTTCTTGATTGGCTTGGAGGCTCACAAACTTATCTTGTTTATGTTGCTGTGTCAGGATTATAACCCTCTGGAAGGTCCTGGCCTGAGAAACTTAGCTTGTCCGTGGGTTGCAGAGGAGTCAGTGACAACTGTTAATTTGCATATTTGTGGTGCATGGACTGGTTCCTGTTTCTGGTGAAAGCTGGACTCATTCATGTGAATTGTGTAGTAACCAGAGATTGATTATTCCCCAGTCATTTCTTTACAGTAGGGTCGCTAACAGAAGCAGGGTCTCTTACTGAACCTCTCTCTGAGTCATTTGTCTAGACTGACTATCCAATGAACTCCCAGGATCTCCTTGTCTCTATCCCCCATGCTGAGGTTAAAGACATGTGGCCCCACACCAAGCTTTTCACTTAGAAGCTGGAATTGAAACTCACAGTCTCTCCAGCCCACAGCAAGTGTCGTGTCCTGATATGTGCTCCTTTTGAATTTACAGCTCATTGCCACAAGCTTAATTTGCTCCTTTGTTAGCACATGGCACATTTGCCCATGGATGAGGAGTTTTACCAGCTTTGTCTTTACTTTCACTTAACACACAGCACAGTTAGAAGAATGTCCTTTTGTGTCTTATAAAGCACAATGGCTTGCCAATGGTTTTCCATATTATGCCGTAATCCGTAAGATATCAGTATACTGTGAAAGAAAATGCTGTGCAATAATTTCGCAAGGTTTGCCTTCCTACACTTTAGCAACCTAGTTTCTGGAAGGTATGAGAGGTTTATAAAACACAATATAAACTAACTGTTAAAGCTGATATACACTGTTGTCATGTACCATGTAGAAATAAAGGAGCAAAGTTAAAGCCTTTACTTGACTCCCTTGCAGCTTTTACCCAACTCTATTAGAATAGTAAATCCAGGGCTAGAATCGTAAGCCCAGGATCCAGACATATCACTGGTACACAAGTCCTGAATGTTTCTGTAAAAAAAAAAAAAAAAAAAAAAAAAAAATTTATCTACATTTTATCTCACTCAAAAAGAAAGATAAATGTCCCTACAAGAGTGGTATATAGTGCCCTAGAGGCTGTATCCAACTCCAGGTTCATTTTCCACACTTTTCTTCCTTCATTTCTCATGGTATAGCCACAGTTAAACTGGTCTCATAATTTCTAAAACAGTACCTTTATTCTCCATATGGTTTGAATGTTCTACTTCTAGACGCTTCGACCATTCCCACTCCCTTGCTCCCTCCCCACATAATCTTTGCTTTAGCAAAGCCTTTATTGACTATCCTACTGAAAACTGCATCTGCATCTACACACACACACGCACACACACACCACACACACACACACACACACACACACACACACACACACACACTCACACATTGAAATACTGAAACTGTATCTAACCAAGTTTCCTCTTAACCTGTGGTCACTTTCTGGATCTTAAGGATGGATGTAATGGCATTTCACTACTTTAGACTTGGGGCTTAATGGAAATACCCAGAAACTGAACTTCAGTCTCCTATTAACCGTACTCACCACACTATAATTCTGCTTCTTCTGGATGTGGTTTTTTTCTTGACCTAATTTCATTTCCTAAAATTTCTAATGAATGTCCCTTGACATGAGGGAGATCATGTATTCTGAAAAAAATATCCTAAACTGTATAGAGGTGAATTTCCTTTCACCAGATATATCTCCTCACCAGTGACAAGATTGTTAGACTCCTCCCATTTCCTTCTGCACCGCTGCCTAGATCTTAGCCTGGATATAGGTTTTTAAATTTATACGCAGCTTCAGATATCTGTCTCCATATGTTTTTTATAAAAACAATTGTAGTTTGTCTTAGTTGCATGAGGCCATAGAACTAATCTTTTTATATTTTCTGCTACTGACTTTGAAGAATTACATAAAAGCAGAACTCAGTATCTACTTCTGTTTTTTAATTTTGTTTTTGTTTTCTTGAGACAGGGTTTCACTGTGTAACCTGTCCTGGACCTCACTCTATAGACCAGGATGGCCTGACGTCACAGAGATCCACCTGCTTCTGCTTCCTGAATGCTTGAATTAAAGGCATACAGCAGTAGCACTTGGCTTGAAATTTAATTCTTGAGAACTACTGTTTTGATTTTCTTGAGATTATAATATAATCACATATCATATATATGTGAATGTAAAATATATATCATAAAATTTGTGAATACTCAGCCAGGCAGTCATTCTATTAGCATTTAGAGTTTGATTCCAGGATTCTTCTTAAGAATCAAACTAACCATGAGGCCCTTATAGCATATAAAGAAATTTCTGTTGTAGCCTTGAGGTCAGAACATGCTCAGTGTGTTTGAAGAGACAACAGAAGGTGTTGGGGGTTGGTCTGGGGCAATGCAATCATATACTCATTATTGGCCCCCAAGACCTGGTTGCAGTTGGGAGGAGTACATCCTCACATACACCAGTCTTGGTTGTGGAAACCTTGCTCTACCTATCTTAAAGTTAATTCGTTAATAAAGTTGCTGAAGCCTGTAACTAGGCAGAAGAGAAAGAGGTGGAGTTTAGGCTCCTGGGCTTGTGGTCACAGAGAGACCAAGAGACTGGGAGCAGAAGATGTAGCAGGAGGAGAGGAGACCAGAGAGAAGGAAGTCACCATGGGGCAGTATGGAGCATGAGCACATGGCCATGAGGGCTGGCCTAATAGAACAGAAGCAGCCTACACAGGAACAATTAAGGCGAGTTACATAGGGGGGGGGGGGTAACTGGGAAACAGCAAAATAGTTAATACCTGCCAAGTTACTGGGCTTTACAGCTTTTATAAATCCAAGAGGTCTCTGTCTCTATTATTTGGAACTAGTTGGAATAAAGAAGCTCTTTATACTCTGATATAAAAATCTCCCGCAAGAAGGAAAAAGAATAGCGAGTGCTAGGAGATAGAGTAAGAGAAGTGGAGAGAGTCTAGGATATCATACTACTGTGATCTTTATGATAAGACCTTTGGCTTTTATGCCGAATCGAATGGAAAGCCAATGGCTGTCTTAAAAGACTGATAAGTTCTGACTTATTCATACAGCAGCATTCTGGTAGGTGCTTCAGGAAAAGGCAAAGGAAAGCAGTGACAAAAGCAGGAGAAATTCCAAAAGACAGTTTCAGTCTGTTGGAGGAGGCCAGACAGTCAGGGTAGCACTACGTTTTGGTGAGGAGTGCACTGGATATAACTTATAGGTAGCTTAAGATGGAGTTTTCCAATGCATGTGAGAGAACAAAGTTAATGATGATGCTAATTTTTTTTTTCATGAACAACTGAAAAATGCTGTTAGAGTCAGAAATTGGAGAGTAAGGTGGGTCAATTTGGAAGGAAAACTGAATAATTGCCAGTTAGGTTATGCTTTCTTTAAATGAATGCAGAACACACCTTTGTGAGATTTTCATTTAATGTCTAAAGATGTAGGTCAAATATTTATAGCCCTGAAAACTCATTACACTATGTACTCTAGCTTAGTCTTCTAACTCCTATTCCAATATACAAAACCATTAAAACAGTAATTAGAAAAACAGAACATGTTTATTGGCAAACATTCTAATGCAAAAACTTGACAATTTAAAACCTCATCTCATCTTGTAGTCATCTTGGATAATTTAAATGGATGAATTAAATATAACATAAATTATTCAACTGTAAATGATTTAAAAGCAAGTAGCACATTCATTTCATCATTTTTCCCCTTAGAGCATTTTGTTAGAATTCAGCAATTCTGCAATTAATTGTTAGAACTTTCTGGTCAATACATTCATTTCCTGTCATATTAAAAATATTTGAACTGAAAATCTACTCTCCATGTAGTATATTGAGCATTTCAAGTCTTGACAGTTTAATTCTGTAATTATCCTGTGAAAGGCAATGCTTTCCTTTGTACCTGCATCATTTCTTTAAGTTAGGTGTAGGTAAAAATGTAACCTCGATTGTTCTCTCATGCTAATGGAAGACAAGAAAATATGTGTGAATATTGTGAAGAGATTGGATGTGGAAACCTTGCATTTATTATTCAGTAAGGCTGCTTTTGGATTTTACCACATAAATCCTTACCAGTAGCCTTTAAATATTAAATTGCAGTCAAATAGGTATCAAGCAACATACCGTTTAACTGACCTGTTAGAAAGGACATAGTGTTTCCATATTATCTTACTATTTATAGCTATGGTAGTTATATAATCATGCAATAGATATATATTTCATGAAATACTCCAGAAGGACATAGCAATTTTTACATATTCCATCCTATATAGTATATGCTATTTTACAACAATATACCACTTTTTGAACGTATGTACCATAAAATAAACCTGTATTTTAGGAAGATATTTCACAAATACTGTAGGCAAAATTAGAAGTAGCCACTATTTTGTTGAGATCTTTTCTTGGCAGTCACTGGGATACTTTATGTGTATTATTGAATAAAAATTTCTTCCACTTTTAGATGGGAGTTAAAATGGATCTTGGCATATATGGGTTTTTACTTGGTAGTGTAAAAAGTAATTTATTCTTGTGAATTTACTTGTCTTTCATTACTTCATACAATTGCCATAACATGAGATTAAAGCAAAATTGGCCACAATTCATACATTTCCTTTCTCAAAACACTCACACTAATTAACACTTGCCATTTTTAATAGATGCCCATGATTTGCAAATTTTTGTTAACTCTTACTTAGCGAAGAATATACTTTACTGTACCTAAAATCATCTTTCATAAATTATATATGGAAATGTGGATTTCAACTCAATTTTAAATGATGACTTTATTTCAGCATCCACCATCTATGTATTATCTATTGGGTTTGGGAAGTTTCAAGATAAAGAATATATGACCCCAGAATCCAAAAAGCTCAAATATACAAAAAATACAGCTCAGAAAGGCTAACAGTAATTCCAGAATAATGTAGAAAGTATATTTCAGTAATGATGGGAGATCTCATTGTAGCAAGGAGGTGGTAAGAGTTTGCATTTGTGGAATTATGTAAAGTACAAATGGAGAATTCTGACTTTGTCTTCAAAATTGGAGCTCACAAATGAGTGGGACTGAGTACTTGATAATAGAGAACATCTAACTGAAAGAATTGAAACAAAGTAAAAAATGACAAGTAGAGGGCCTGGGTAGATAGACTTCATTTTCTTCTTACTGGGGAGCTAAAATGCTGTTAGAAAGGATTAAGCATCTTGCTAAAGTATACATCGTGTAGCTGTGAATTTAACATAGGAGCAAGGGGTTGCCACTTCATATGCTGATCTTCTGAGCCCTTGATTTCCAACTTCCACAGGACACAAGTAATCTTGATATTTTGATGCGGGGAGGGAGAGACCGAGGCGCAGAATAGTCAAATTTTGTTCTTTGAACTAGAAGATTCAGTCATCCTAGGTCTTATCCAAAGTTTCTTTAAAAGGTTGTTCAGTATCTTAAAATGCTCTACACTATTTAATTCTTACCATGAGCACTGCTGCAGCACTAATGTTAGATGCCATCCCTTGTGGGTAATTAAAGACTACAGTGAGGAAGATGGCTTCTCTAAAACACATCTCTTCAACATATATAGCATCACGAAAGCACAACACATCTCAACACAGAAGCAAGGCTATTTGTCTATACGGGGAGTGTAGACACAAGTTATTCATGCTAGGCTTACAAGGCCCAAAGTTTGTGGTAATTTTACAAATACAATAATTTGTGACTTCATACAGGTGAAAGTCAGTATATATATGCTTTCAAATCGTATCTGACTTTCTTTTTTTTTTTGGTTTTTCGAGGCAGGGTTTCTCTGTGTAGCCTTGGCCATCCTGGACTCACTTTGTAGACCAGGCTGGCCTCGAACTCACAGCGATCCGCCTGCCTCTGCCTCCCGAGTGCTGGGATTAAAGGCGTGCGCCACCACGCCCGGCTCTCGTATCTGACTTTCAATAAAAATGTCCTCAATGCATTGTAGATCAGCCCAGGGATCACAAGGTAACACGAAGTTATAAGAGTGTCTGTTAATTCCCTCTGCTCCTCATCATCTATTCCTCTAATTATTCACAAAATATAAACCATTTGCCTTCTTTTTTGAAGACACAATTTCTGTTTAATAATTTCATGATGACTAACTGTTATAAATTAAATTTGTTACTATTGTTCTGTTATGAAGCAGAGAAAAGGAGAAGGTGGCTTATCACTCATCCATTCTATGTGACCCGCTGTGTTCCTCATTCAAATAGGCCCATTTTTTAAAACTGATGATTCTCACAGACAATTAACAATCCACTCATTTCCAGAGAGAGATTGTCAATGTGTTAAACAGGCTCAAAATAAACACATTTGGTCATATCAAAAGACACAAAGAGGTGGCTAACTAGTGATGAGTTATTGATAAACTAAGGATAGATAAATGAAAGTACATGTTATACTCCACAAGGCTATTAATGCAACACAAAGCAATGAAGGAAAAAACTGTGTTAAAATGCTAAAGTTTCATCACAAAAATTCATGTAAGGCTATGCCATGCCTTCTACAGACTGACTTTTCTTATCATTGAACTGTTTTATAAGTTTGATTTTTAAAAATTATTTAATAATTTTGTTTTTTACATTACACCAGCTTCTACATAGAAATTCTAAATTACCATGCACTAAACTAAAACCATTTATATCTTGAAAAAGAATTAATAAAGGTAACCCCTGTACTTAATGATCATGATGTAAATTTTGTGGGGATCCTTTAGACAGTGATGGTTCTTAGGTAAACAGAATTATTATACTGTATATTTTGGAGCATAACACGCACCTGACCATAAGATGCACTCAGTTTTTAGAGCAGTGAAACAAAAAAAACAGTGAAACAGCAATTGCACCATAAGGTGCACCTCATCTCCACCTCCCCACTTTTGAGCCGGGAGGAAGTGTGCCTTGTGGCCCAAAAATATCGGGATTGGGAAACTTTCATTGTGAGTGAGCATTAAAAATACTCAAAAATATTGCACAATGAGTCAAATAGTACATTGCAATGTAATTGTCAAGAGCCAAAAGTTAGAAATAACTAACTCAATTGTCCGTATGCTCAAAATTGAATAAATAAAATGTGATATGTATATAGAGATGGGTATCATTTAGCTATAAACATGATGAAATTATGATTCAGGATAACGCAAAGGTAAAGTATTATCCCACATAAACATAAACCAGCCACACAAGAATGAATCTTGCATGATTTTCCCTGCATGAGTTTCTTAGAGTAGACTCCACATAGTCAGACAGTAGATTGGAGGTTACCAGTGAGGAGTCATTGCTTAGAGAGTGTGGCTTGTGTTTAGGATGTTCACAGGTTCTTATGATGACAGCCTTGTTGATTGTGTAATGCTGTGTGACTAAAATGACTGAATTCCTCACTTGATAGAGTTAACCTGGCTGATGTTACATTACATATAGTTAACTTAATAAAAGTGATTAAAACCATGAGAGCCAGTATTTGTGATATATTTTTACTTATGGATCTTAGATTGCCTTTGAGAGAGCCTGCAGACCCATACTGTTGATACACACACAGCCCACTGTCAGCAAAAATCACTGCAAATGTCTCTTCACTACATTACATTGCTGATGTCACATATTAGAGACTTCTGTTACTTCAAGATATTTTCCTCCAATGTATATTGATTCTTACAGACTTTATTTATAACTTCTTACAATTGTCCTGCAAATGCTACATTTTAATCAACAAAAATGTTTCATTGCTGATGTCTCTGGACTAAGCCAACACTTTCCTCTTAAGATCTCTATTATTAGTGAGGAAGAGAAAAACTAGACAGTTTCTAGACAGACCCGAGAGCTAGCATGTCTTATCTAATGACTGAGACATATGATGGAGAGGCAGGATACCAGACAATCATTGGAATGGGTTACCTAGCTGAGGGAGAAAAATCAGAAAAAGAAATGCGTGTCCCTAGAGGACCTCTCATACCTTATGTATGCATAACAAAACCAGAAATGTTGCTATTGGAGCTATGAGAACATAATAGATCAGGCAAGCCACAGAAGACAAAGAAACATTTTCCAGAAGCAAGAGGTCAATGGGCCAAGTTACTGTAAGGTGTCCAGCTGAAGAAAAAGAGATACAGCACAGGACCCCCAGGTTATATGTGATGTCATGGACAGATGTTTCTAAGGCACCCATTGGAGTGAGTTTAGAGATGATTAGAAAGTGAAGCAGAGAAATTCAAAAGCATAGTCAAGCATGAATAAGAGACAGTGAGTGGGTGCATTTGGTGAGAGAGGAAGGAGGAGCTTCGCAGTTTATCTATGATGAAAATATAACTCGACTTTATTCTTTGCAGTTTAATGGCTTTCTTAGTATCCAAGACTAAAACATTGACTAACTCCATTCTACGTTCTCGTTGCATAACCACCGATGTACAAACCCAGTCCTGGCAGATTTGCTGCTATCCTTGCACATCCATTAGTGTCACGCATTCATCGGCTCCTGTCACTTCGCGCAGGCTAATAAGACCTTAAGATACTTTGTCTGTTGTTTGAATATCATGTACCCTTTTCAGGAAGTATCTATAAAATATGTAATCTTTTTTTGATGTGCATTAATATGCGATATTATGAAGTAGGACTCAATACTACCATGTATTAAATGTATTTGTTGATTTCCAAATATTGAGGTTAAAATATTATTGAAGATATGACACTGTAGTAAATGCTGGATGAGATTGGGCAGCCACCTCATTCTTCCTGTCATTGTTCACAGTTATATTACTGTTAGGCAGGTTGAATGAAAAAAAAAAAAAAAAGAGGTCTGTATGATTGAACTTTCCAAATAAATTACAAAGTTGTATAAAAAGATGAATCTGTTTAATATATTCTTGACTTGGTTGTCATCATATATCTTGTAATAAAAAGCTAATTTACACAAATTAATAACAGACCTATGATTTTGCAAAGTAAGTGGATTCGTGGATAATAGGCCAGATATTTCTGTGGGTTATTCTTCATTAAGAAATTTATTTCCTCTAAACAGAAATAACATAGAATAAATATGGTATTTAATCCTATTCAATCAATTCTTAAAAACTCTTTAGGTTATTTTGAATATATATTTTGGTAAAGACAATTATCATATTTACAATAATAAAAGAACAAAAGCATTATTAAGGTAGGAAATTATAAAATGAACACAATGCAGGCTCTCAAATAGAATATGTGGCTGCAGGAAGGCAGGTAACACTAGAAGGAGCTGTGAGCTTAAGGTTCTGCTGTTATTGTCATTGATTGGTTCTAAGAGAATCTCAGATATGGGCAGGTAATTGATAATAGAGCTGAAATTCCTGCCTGAGTCTTTTCATCTTAAATATTAGCACTCTGCTTTGACAATATCTGTGACCCAAACTGACACAGGTTTATATTTAGACTTAATCTTTTATCATCAGAATTGTGTGAGTGTGTGCATTCATGTGTGCATGTGTGTATGCCTGTGTGTGTGTGTGTGTGTGTGTGTGTGAGATCAGTCTCAATACAAAGTTTAACAACAATAAAAACACCGAAGAACACAGCTGTCCTTTAAATTATGATGTTACAGTTTTTAACAATATATTTTTACTTTATTATGTTGCTAAAGCTACATGCTTTCAGTAGAAGCCATACTTCAAAATTCAAAGTTTAAAACTGGCTCAGTATAATAACTTCTGGTATGATGCTGCTGCAGCCAGTCTTAGAGTCATGAAAAAATGACTAAGGTGACAGCATCCTCTATTGCTCAGTGATGGTGCTTTAAGCATAGGTTTACCAATCCCCTTTTGGTAATTGCTATTTTCTATGTGCAATAGATCTGTCAGAGCAGAGCTCATCATACATTGAAAACATTGTAAAGTAAAACCAAAGCTCAGAGTGTGGAATTAATATTTCAAATGTATTCCACATTATTAGTGGAAGTAAAATTCAGATATTACCTATTTTTATAGATGACTTTATACTATTTAGTATCAATTTGATCATTATACTGTTTAATCTTCAATTATCAAAATGTATTTGGAATAGATGAAATTAAAGAGGAAACATTAATATACAAAGATGATATGGAGAAAACAAAGCAAGGATATTCATTTTTACTGCTTTTATTCTAAGTAGCACTTGAAGTCTTAGCCTGAGAAATAGGACAAGAAAAATTAGAAATTAAGAACAAAATCCCATTTGTAATCAGATAAAAATATTTAAGACTAAATGCAATCAAGATAACGGTATTGGAAGCTTGATACACTGAAAAACTGTGAAAATTTCTGAATTAAATGGGAGAGACATTAATAATTAATGTACCATGTTCATGGTTTAAAAGAATTATTATTTTCAAAATGTTCATACAACATTAAGATTATTCAATGACCAAGTTTGTGAATCTCATGTGCATAATTGATGGTTAAAAAATGGTAATATAATTTTGGTAATCAGGATACAATAAATACATATATGAGTTCATCACATATATACTTAATATATTAATTTTACTTGTCAAATATAAATTCATACTACCTAAAATCATCTATAGATTAAAAAATCCTATCAAACTTCAAATGCAATGTTTCACAAATATAGAAAAACAATTTAAAAATTCACATAAACCCTGATTTCCTAAGACAATATTTGTAAGAACAAGACAGAAGTATTATATACTCTAATTCCAAATTTTATTTCAAGGCTACAGTGATCAAAGCAACAGTCCTACCATGAGTCAGATAATAAATCAATAATAATAGAAATAGCCAATGAATAAATTTTTAATATACCATCAGTTGATCTCTGATAAAGGTGTCAAGAATGTAGATCCTAATCAACCCTAATAACGGATTAAAGACTCATAGAAAGCCTGAACTCATGAGGGCTAGAAAAAAACTTACATGACTTTGTTAGCTAGAAATGTAAGGAGGTAAAATAAACAAATCAGGCTACATTAGTCTAAGAAATATCTGCATAGCAAAACGTACAGTCATTAAGGTGAAAGGCAACCTACGTAATAGCAGAAAATGCTTGTAAAGTGTATACTATAAGTAGTTAATAGACAAATCATAAAATATAATTCACTTCAAGAATAATAAAATAACCAAAGTTTTTAAATGGGCAAAGAAGCTCATTTCCTTAACAGACATATACAAATGCATGAAGACGTGTTTGACATCATGACTCATCATAGGAGTGTAAATCATAACCTCAGTGAGGCATCCTGACTTTTATGAATGGCTACTGTCCAAACACGAAAAGACAGTACATATCAATGAGGTGATAGGGAAAAGAGAGTACACCGTTGACAAGGATGTAAATTGTCACACCTATTATAGAAACCAGTATGAGAGTTTCTAAAGAAATTAAAGGCAGAACTAATATATATTTAGCAATCCCTCTTTGGTGCATATAGCCACCCCACAAAGAAACTGTCATCTGATACAGAATTTCCATGCTGACATTTTCTGCAGAATTTCTAGATAGCCGAGACATGGGAACAGCTTGAGTGACTGACAGCAGATAAAGGGATGAAACAACTGTGTGTAAAGGTTTATAATACTTTTAAAGGTGTGTGCTGAGAGTAGATAATACATATTCTTCACACATATACAAATAAATGCTATCTATGTAAGACTGTGAATCTTTAATCATCTGGATTTTGCTATTTATTGCATACCATGTGGATGCGCCTTTCAAAACATTGTATGCCTGAAATGTAAACTGTTTTTACTTGTGAAGTATGCCTCAACAAACCTGGAAAAAGTAAAGTTTCCTTGTGTTATGTAAGATTATATTTTCTAAATACTGATAACAATGACACATGAGGACATAATTTGTGACATATTATAGTCATAGAGAAAATAGATTTAAAGTCTTCTTGATAACTGTCTGAAAAGATATCAGGGTTTCATTAAACAAGTAACTGCTTACATAGAATTTCCATGACTGGAGATTTAAATGTCTATACAATATATTTTAGAAATATTTTGGTATAAGAGGACTTCTTTTGTCACTGATGTAAGTCAAGAGAAAAACACCAATTTCACCTTAATAGCAGAATTCTTAGAATGTCTACCCCCTCAGTGGGTTTTGACTTATAACTGTTTTAAGATTTTGAAGACCTTTTAAGCAGGAGGTCAAATTATCTGTGGCACAGTTGTCATCCAAAATAAAACATTTATAGTTATTACTATTACAGTGAATATTTTTTCTTTCCTCCATACCTAATAGCATAATGTTACTAAGTTCTGCTCAATGTATTTTAGAGATGCTTGAGATCTGCAATCCTTCTATTATTTTTAAGTGCTGCTGTATAGTGTGATTGCCATCAGACGGAGGCTATAAGGATATCTGTAATCAGAGGTAGGGAACTGATTATTTCAGGACTATTAAGAAGTCTGTGTTAGCATCACATAGCACAATCCTTAGATATAATCATTGTAACCTATATACTATAGTAGAATTTACCAAGACCTGTAATTGATAAGTACACTTAAAATTACCAACTACCACAGACTCACAAGAAATTGGAATTGTCAATAGTTAAAGTTGAGTTAATGATACGTATGGGAAGAAGATAACAATTTAGCTAATTAAAGCCAGGGATTCAAATAAAGAGGGGAAAATAATCACAAAATGTGTTTATGTTAAATTCTTGTTTTCTATCAACAAAAGAAATGGGCAACAAGATTAATCAACTGGAAAGAAACTGCTTTTATTCCTGTACAATTTTCATTCTTGAAGCTCCTGAGTACCTTTCTGTGTCTGCGTGAGCTCCTTGGTGCTATTCTAATCAAAACAGAAGGCTTTCACATAGAAGGTATCAAGACTGAGAATAGAGAGCTTTGCACACGTGACCGATCTGCATCCGTTGTGTCTGATGCTCCTCAGGCGACTACTTTAGGCAGCTGTTGGGTTTTCATCTAGTTCTCAGGAAGCTGTGGTTCGAACAGGCAACCACTTTACAGCAGGCGTTTCAGAAATGACATAACTACCCCACCATGAAAGCTTTTAAGAGAAACAAAGTTTTGACACAGAAAATTGCTTTGTGTTTAAGGGATATATACAAGTCACAGTGAAATAAAACGCCTTTCCGCCTCTATTCTGAAGAGCCCTCAGTATGTGTTCAGAAGCACCGTTATGCCAGGAACATTGACAGTAAACATCAGAAAGTGACTTGCTGAGTTTAATTATGTAAGTTGTTGCAGGAAGCAAAAGTGTATTCAGCCTTCATACACCTGAAAGCAATTGGCAGCTTTTAAAAAATTATAACAATTTACTACCTGAAGTGAATTTCCCTGAGCATTGAGTTGCTGCTTAAAGCGGGATACATAATGTGTATATGTGTACATATGCAAATATGTATATATTATGCGTTATTATAGTATATTGTATATACTATATATGTATTATACATGTCTGTATATAACACACATACTATATATTATACATATAATATACATAAGTCTGTTCTAGACATCAGCTGTCTTAATATAAAAATTTTAATGTTTTTCGTTTTTTTGTTTCCTAATTGTTTTCCACAATCTTGTATTCTGGTGACTAATTCTAGAAAATAAATTCAAATGCTTATTTTAAAAGCCCTGATTTCTTGTTTTACTTTTTAATCAAAAGTTTTTATGAACTCTTTATGCATATTATATGCTATCATAACTTTCGCATCTTTGCAAATGCCTCACTCTATCCCAGATGCGATAAATATGCTTCCTTGTCCTGAGTGTCTCATCTGCTTTTGCTGGTAGAGCAGAGGTTGGCAATCTTTTTTTCTTAGGTACAAAACAGAAAGTATTTTAGGATGTATAAACCAAGAAGCAAAATCAGGGAAATTATGTTCTTATGTGATAAGATAAAAAAACCTATCAGACAATGATTTTATTGATAATAACAACAAAAAATATAACTGGTAAGGTACACATGCTTCTGGGAACCAACTCCCACCCATATGCTTTAAAAACACTAATGTACTCTGGTGCCTCACATTTGACCATGTCCCCTGGAGGGGGAGACCTGGTGGCACTCAGAGGAAGGACAGCAGGTTACCAAGAAGAGACTTGATACCCTATGACCATATATAGGGGGAGGTGATCCCCCTCAGGAACAGTCATAGGGGAGGGGAGTAATGGGAAAATGGGGGGGGGAGGGAAAAATGGGAGGATACAAGGGATGGGATAACCATTGAGATGTAACAAGAATAAATTAATAAAAAACAAAACAAAAAAAAACACTAATGTGACTTACTAGGTCACAAACCAGAGACAAAGAAGTAGAGTGGAGGCTAGTTGAGAGATGGAGATTAAAAGGTTTGGGAGGATGATCAAAAGGAGTAGGAGAGGACAAGAAAGTCTAAAGGAAACAGGGTAATAATTGACTGAAATATGGTATATATTTGTATAAAATGTCATAATGAGACCCATATCATATATAATTAGCATATGTTAATAAATGAATTTCTAAAACATTACAACCTCTCAAACAAACAAAACAAAATTCAATATATAATGACAAATTACAGTAAAGTTTTGTAGAATTCAACTGTGTCGGTACAAAAACAGAATTTTCTTAATTGAGACTCAAGTTCACTCTCCGTGTAATCAAAACTTAATTGTCATAAAATCTTACATCTTATGTCTTGATATATCTCTCTTCATCAAGATAGGCATGAAAAACACTTCTCTAAGTGATTGCAATTGAGTCTGTTTGTGCTCTGGGAAAAGGGCAGAGAAGCCTACCAGAGTCATGGCTTCCTGTGCGAGGGAAGAGCTTCTTCACTGAGTCATCAGCTGTCTTTGAAAGATCACGATTGCCTTGAGCCTCTACAGACCATGGCTGGACCATGACCTATGCACTTCTGGGACAGTTTGTGGGATGTGAGTGTCACTCTTTGCATTGTCTTTGACAATGTTTCCAGTGTTGAATTGACATTGACTGTCAGCCAAACAATGCAAGATGGCTTTGAAACAATAACGTTAAGCCTATTTTTGCATATATATCCTGTTGGTATTATAACGTCAGGTATAACTTATAAGAAATATTATCAACTTTATAACAACACCTAATGTCTAAGCCGACCTGTACTAAGTCACGGTGGCTAAGGACTGGGCTTGACCATATTGGGGTGCTGCACAGGAGCTTCTGATGCCATTGCTCCTGTAGGAGAGCTGGGTTGGTTGTGTGCTGGGCAAGATGCAAAGAATTGTCATGCAATCCTCTCCTCCACAGTTTTTCGACAGGTATTTCTGAGTTGTTACATTATTTGAACTCTATTAAGTATCGGAGAAGTAAAAACTATCTGGTGAGGGAAAGAAACAGATTAGCAGATGATTCTGACATCAAAAGAAGAATTGGTGAGATGTGCTATAGAAGCAGAGAAAAGTGGCTGCTTGGCTTTGCAAAGAAATGCAAGGTTTCAAGTTATTCTGTTGTTTACGTTTTTGTGAATGTAATGCATGCATGACATGTAATTATGCCACGATCAATATCAGAGTACAACTTTTAGGAGCTGGTTCTCTCCTTCTACCATGTAGGTTTCAAGGATAACACTAGGGTCCTCAGGCTTGGTGGCAAGTGCCTTTACCTGCTAAGTCTTGCCTCTGCCTTGAGATATTTATTCTTGGCCATGATGTGTATCTAGGATTTTATTAATGGAAATGGAGTTCTGGGCAAAGGCATAACTTAGTATATGGAAGAACAGAGTCAAAAAGATCATTCAGAGTCAGGAGATGTGTTTGATGATTCAGGAACAGTAGGAGCCTGTGGTGATGAGAGAATGCATCTGCACAGACAAGATGGCTTAGGGTAGCCTATGCCACTAGGACTTCATACACTGTAAGGGACAAACAACACCTAGCGATTCTTTTAAAACAAATTCTGGGGAACTTGGATTTTTAAAAACTCCCTTTAACTGAGAAATAGAAACAAATGAACAGAAACATCAAAACCTTAGGCTCTACAGGATGTGAATGAGATCACCTTATTGTCTGGCTTATTTTTTACTTAAAACCAAACCGTGACTTCTAGCACTATCCAATGTCTGCAAATGACCGGACTTTAGTCTTCTAATGGATAAATAGTGTTCATGGTGTACATATGTCTTATTTTATTTTGTCCATCAATTGATAGTCACTTAGCTTGCTACTATTTCTTGGCCATTGTAAGTAGTGTTTCAATGAACATGGAAGTGCAGATGTCTCTTCCAACACACCAACTTTATTTCTTCTTCACATTTACCTGGTGATGGGAATTCTGTATCATATGGTAATTTTGCTCATTTTTTATTAGATTTTATAAACTCTTCCATCATTGTTGCACTATTTTCCAATCAAGGGTGCATCCATGTTCTCATTTCCTCACACTGTTGCCAGCACTTACCTTTAGTCTTTTGAGGGCCACCATTCTTACTAGGGAGAGGTGACATGTCATTGTAGGTTTGATTGACATTTCCCTGGTGTTTAATGATGGTGGTTCAGTTTCATGTGTCTCTTGATCTTTCCTGTGTATAAGACTTATTTTATCTGATTCTTTTTACATTTTTATTGAGTTTTTTTTTAAAAAAATTCTTATGTATTCAGGATACTAATCTTGTTACATGTAGTCCACAAATACTTTGGAGAATTGTTGAAATGTGAAATCTGACTGAGCATGCCTGGTTCCTTCTTTTCTAAAATTCTGAGGAGACTGCATGTGGTAATGAAGCCGCTGCTCTGACGACCTCAACTTCCCACTGTGTTGGGAAGGCTGGTGCTTCATATGATAGCGAATTGGATGCAGTTTGTATTTTTTTTTCAAAAGGAGCTCTGGCAAAGTTGTATTAAAGGAAAACCTTCCTGGTTTACTTTTCTTTTCTTTTTTTTTATATCCCTCAATTATTTTATTTATTTATTTATTTATTTTTAATTTTATTAATTTATTCATATTACATCTCAATGGTTATCCCCTCCCTTGTATCCTCCCATTCTTCCCTCCCTCCCATTTTCCCCTCACTCCCCTCCCCTATGACTGTGTGTGTATTTTTATTTATTTATTTATTTTAATTTTTTATTAATTTATTCTTGTTACATCTCAATGGTTATCCCATCCCTTGTATCCTCCCATTCTTCGCTCCCTCCCATTTTCCCCTTACTCCCCTCCCCTATGACTGTTCCTGAGGGGGATTTCCTCCCCCTGTATATGCTCATAGGGTATCAAGTCTCTTCTTGGTAACCTGCTATCCTTCCTCTGAGTGCCATCAGGTCTCCCCCTCCAGGGGACATGGTCAAATATGAGGCACCAGAGTACGTGAGAAAGTCATACCCCACTCTCCACTCAACTGCCCATTGGCTAGATTGTGTGTATTTTTAAAGGAGCAGTAACACGTTAAACTTTTAGAGCTGCTTAAATAAAGCTCTACCTTCCAGAAGTGTGAACCACATAGAAAAAGAGAAGCTCAGGGAAGCATCCATGAAAGAAAACTCCCCAGAATCAAACACTGTTGACTGGATGGTGGTCAGTGATTCTAAACAGTCAGGCAATAGGTTACATGAAGTTTTTTTCTCTCAAGCATATGATAGGCATTTGTTCTTTGAGAGTAGCTTAGTTTTCCTAAAGAGCTATACTTTTTAAAAGGCCACTTAAAAATACAGTGTATAGTGTTACGGTATATGATTTCTGCAGTAATCAATAGGCAATGAAATAGACTGTGTCGTGTCATTTGTTTATACAATGACAATTTTGTACAATTGAGAAACTGGATAATAACCTTCATAGAATAAGAGAGCACAAAAATGCTGCATAGAAATAGCCATCCACTTAAAAATTTATTGAACATACTATTACATTCCAATAGACTGATAGAGCAATGCTTGGGTTCTGAGATTTACATCAGCCATAGAATAAAGTTGTTTATCACTTTTCCACGTGAATATTAAGTCAACTTCTTCAAAATACCCAGCGGGGGGAAATGTATAAATCACGACATCACTACACTTTAAGTTCACATTAAAGAAAAAATTGTTTAACCTTTGACCAGCTACTTGTAGTCCACTCATGATGGCTGCTGTTCTGTAGTTTCTCTGAAGGAAAGACTTGCTCTTTGGTATGTTTACTAAGGCATCTGCTGTGATGTGCCAACAGCATCCGCTTTTCATATTGCGTTATCTTACACTAAACTTCTGTTGACATGCTAATTTGATCTTCTTTTATTTAATTTAGTAATACATTTAGGATTCATTTCTAAAGCTAAAAATTGAAGTAATTGTGCTATATTACATAAACAATTAAAATTAGTGGATCAGGAGGGTCCACACATGTGTTAATTGTAGAGGCTAAAATTGTGACTTGCGACGTGTATAGAGAACTGGCTTTTTGTAGTTTTGTCTGCGGTGTTTGGAAAGGATTATATTGTAAGTCCCAAGGATCAGTATGAGAAAGATATTTATGGATGCATCATATTTGCTATTTGCAAAATAACAGTTTAAATTTGACCTGGCTACGCCACTACAAAGGACCTTTAATGTAAGGCTTCAGTGTTTGAATGTTTGCAATTTTCCATTAAAAATGATGCTTCCAAAATCAATATTGTTGTTTATAAACTAGTTCGCTGAGTTATTAGAAATCACAAAGACATTTGAGCAAGCTGATGGTGAAAAGAATGCTAATCAATTTTCCTCTCTGGAAGAAGGTTTTTGCAGCTATTCCTGCTTTGTTAATATGGAGTTGGTTCATTTGTAGACTGATTTCATTTTGATTCAGCCGGATTATAAAGAATAGGAAGGTGCTTGAATTCCCAATTTACTCCTTTCTGTTGTGACATTTTCTTCTTTCATTCCATCATCTCCATTAGTTTGCCAACTGGCTCTGACAGGAGTGTAAAACTACAGCAAATTGTGACTTCAGCAGCATCCCTCCTGCCAAGACGGGATCATCTACTCCTGTAGATACACCTTCCCCTCTTTCCTAACTGCGGCTGCGTTGCTGGACCGTAAATCTCATCTATGTTTATTCACCTGGCTCCCATCATTTCTATGTCAGCCTGCTTGAATGTATTCATTATGAATACAAACGTGTACCCTGCAAACTGGAAGGGATTTGAGGTACAGGACCACGGAGTGGCATGTGTGCTGTTTGCTATTTATGGCTTCATTTGAGCTGATTTATCTATCTTTCCGATCTTCCCCTTCTCAGCAGTTATAAACAGCATCACTCCCTTTCTTTACCTGAGAGCTGAGCCAAACTTCTCTCTGTAGAGGATGCTGTAACAAGGCCCTGGAGCACACCTGACAAAGGGCTGGCTGAAAGGATGCCTGCACCGTTCTTCTGTGATTCCGAATGCTTTTACGTTCTCTGAGAAAAATTAAGACTCCTGAGAACAGTATCTGGATCCCCCAAACAGTGGTGAAACTGGCAAGATCTTCAATATGGATAAGATCAGGAAGTCTGAAATTTATGGGGCCAACCACAGAAAAATAGACTGTACGCATAAACATTTTCAGATGACATAATGTCCGGATAAACGGCTAGAAAATAGGTTTCTTGGGTGACATCTGGCAAATGAAGTTTAAACACATAAGGACACGCAAGTAATTCATATTGATCATAAAGCTGAAAAGAATCACAGACATGCCTTTCTGCTCTTTCAAATTGGCCACACCTTCAGATATCTATTCTCCAAACTGTCCTTGCTGCTTCCCCAGAATATCCCTCTGGGAGATGTTAGTTATTATGTAGAACAATTGAAGCCATGCATGGTACTGCCATTGAGTAATATCCAAAAAGATGCTGGGCACAGTGGTGCGTGTCTGTAATCCCAGCACTTTGGGGGAGGCAGAGGCAGGCAGATTGTCGAGGCCAGCCTGATCTACAAAGAGAATCCAGGGCAGCCAAGACTACACAGAGAAACCCTATCTTGAAAAATCAAAAACAAGGGGCTGGAGAGTTGGCTCAGTGGTTAAGAGCACCATCTGCTCTTCCAGAGGACCTGGGTTCGATTCCTAGCACCCACATGGCAGCTCACAACTGTCTGTAACTCCAAGATCTGACACCCTCACACCAAGGCACATAAATTAAAAATTAAATAAAAATATATTTAAAAAAAGAAAAATCAAAAACAATGAAAAATAAAAATAAAGTCCAAAACGATGTCCTCTATTAGGTAGCAAGACTGTGCAGTCTCTGAAAATCTATAATGACAAAGCTTCTCGTCATTTACTGGGGACACAGGCTCTTGTCGCTCATCCTGTCCCCAAACTCATCATTTCTATGAAATTCAGGGTAAAGAATTATGATTACACAAATTACCATATCCCTTAGGTTAATAACATCTTTCCCTTAATCTTAGGACTAAGAGCAAATAATTTTAAACAGAGAGACAAGTCTTAAAATACAGGTTACAGGGGAAGGTTATGCAAAAAAGTGTACCACAAGAGTATTTTTAAACTACTACATGAAGCTAAACAAACTCTGAGTCAAAAGCACGCAGCTCAATTCTCACAAACAGGAACTAGCCTCTAAGTTCATATATCATTGCAAAAGAAATATCTTTGGTTTTATAACCAGATATATTGGCTATTTACATGTAGGTATTATTACAAAATTAATTTTTAACCTAATAATAAATATGTTTATTATTGTCTTTTAAAAAGTAACCAAAACTTTTCTGGGGATACTGTTTCTTTGGGTAGGCTTGTCTGCCACTCTTTAGACCAGGCTGGCCTCAAAAATCAGAAATCCACCTGCCTCTGCCTCCCTAATGCTGTGCTACCACTCAGCAATGAAAACATTCTCAAAGTTAGGCTAACTATTCATTTCACATAAGATATGGCAAAAATAAAATAAAACATTAGAGGGAGCAATCTTAATAAAAATTTATTCAAATATGTACAAATAGCCCCAGTTAACTCTAGGTAAAACTTTAAAATTCAAGTAGCTATTTAGAAGTTTGAAAAAGAAGAATGTAAAAAAGTAGTCCTCTTCACTTAAATAAAAGGTGGGTGCTGCAACCTCTAGCTGTTAAAGCAATGCATCTGCTCTGATTTTTCTAAGACATTTTAATCTTCATTCATTGCATACAGTTGCATAGTATATTATACATGAAAAAAGTCCTTAATATGCTGTGTTAATTAATGTGGTGATGGGGAAAAGGACAATCTGAATAATTTACCATATCTTTTGTGTAAAAATATTCTCAATTGCGAATCCATTTGCAAAATGTATGTGATGACAGGTTGGATAAGAGAAAACCCTGTAAATTATTCAGTTGTCTCCAATACACAGAAATAGTTTGTGGGGATCGTTTTGTGGTATGCTTCAAGAAAACTGTATCAGGACTAACATGTAGACAATAAAACAAAAAAACAACTGGACACTGCCAGTCCCAAACTCCAGGTGTAGACTGGTATCTTGTCACAGAAGAATCACTCTAGTTCTCCACTGAAATTAGACTCAGAGGAAGACAAGGGGCAGTGACTAATGCTTATTGAATAACTTGAAGTTTAATGCCTAACATTCATGTTCCTTTCTCCAGGGAGTCAAGTTGGAGAAACTAAGGCTCAGGGAGACGTCCTGACTCCAAGCGACTTTGTATCATCTACATCAGCATGTGTGTATGTGTGTGTGCATGTGCCTGCACATGTATGGTGCCCATGTGTGTTCCTCTCTGTATGAATGTGAAAGCCAGAGGATGACATCAAGTGTCCATCTCTGTCACTGCTCATCATTTTTCTCTCGGCACAGAATGTCTCACAGGAACTGGGGACAGGGTGGGAACTGGCCAACCCTGGAGGTCCTCTTGTCTCTGACCTATCCATGTCACAATTGTGGTTACAAGCACATGGAATTTTATAAGTGCCTGGGATCAGAACTCAGATCCTTGCCCTTGAACAGCAAGCACTGCTGTGTGCTGCGCCCTCTCCTCAGACCAGCAAACCAATTTTTATTTATTAGCAAAAAATGACACACAACATGCCTGTGCTGAGCTCTCTGCTCTCTGGCTGCCCACTTATTTATTCCCAGTGCAGGCCATCGTATACAGGGCACTTGGACCGTCGCCGTTTAACTATGTGTGAGTATGAAACTACAAGGCACTCTTTTTGATAGTGCTGACCCTCAGTGCACCAGTGAGGTCACTAGTGCCAAGTAAATGGTCCTTGATGCCGCCCCCGCCCCAAGGGTTCTAACAAAGGACACTCTTATGGCTTCTCCCTCACGATGGTGAGTGGATTGCTTCTGACTATTTCTAATTCTCTATCAACAAAGAAAAGGAGATATTTGCCTGCATCCTTGTTCACTATGGCAAAAATTTAAAGTCTTTATAGAAAGCTGAACATCAAGGAGTGATACAGGGTATTTATCAAACACCATGAAGCAGCCAAGCCCAAGCTGTCACCTGAATGAACCCTTCGTAGTCATAGGATGGTCCCTTTACAGTTGTCACTGCAGTCTTTTCTACTTTCTCTCGGACCCCTGGGTTCTCTAGCTCTAAAATAGTAAAATTATTACACAGGAGAAACAATCGAGCAATCATCAATGTAGTTATTCTTGGTGCAAACTGAATCAGAAGTCATTCTCTTTTTTCACTTTCTCACTTGGCACCACTAAATTGTGGGGCAATGTCTGAAGCAGTGTGGTTAAGACACGCCAAGAGCACAGTTGGCTGTGACTAAAGTCAAAAATTGACCAACAGTAAAATTTCACAAGTGTATTTTACAGCCGTTGAAAAGTCTACTCCCTTCTTAAGCGCTAAAAATAGCAGTTGGATAAATCTTGGCCATTTTCCGCAAGGATCTTCCTTTGTTTATGGGCAATTCTTCCTACAAGCAGTGACGCTGAGCTTAGAACCAATCCTTCAAATTACTATATAATTTTTCTACCCAATGCAACTTTTGCTTTTACAATCTCCTCATCTAAAACTTATTTTTAATGTGATATGTGGAAACCTATTAATTTAAAGTTTTGAAATCTGCAGTTCTGTGTGGTTCAAAGCATTTCCTAACATAAAGTTGCAAGTCCTTGTTTGCAAAATACTGGTGATTAATAGTCCACTCTTCGATTGCCATTGCAACTTTTGGTTCCAGATCACGAAACTTCCAGTCTTTTATGTAGCTCATTAAAATTAAATACAAAGAAACTGGCTCTGTCACAAATACATATAAAACTGTATTATTTTGCTGTTAGAGACAAAATCTGCTTTTAAAAGCTAAAAGAACTATTCTTGCTCAGATGTCTATATACATTTATTTTCTACAAATCCCTCAACCTTAGTAATATTCAGGTACTAACAGATGATATAAAAACAGCATTAGAGCAGCCTAACATTTAAAATGTTCTAATAAATCACTAACCCTGGATCACTTTATTACTTCCAGATTCCCGTCTTTGTTGCCCATGATAAGCACACCTTCACAAATCCTTCTACAACCAAATTCAAAATATGATGCTGAAATGATTGCTTGAGATTACTGAAGAAAATTAACATCAGGACAAGAACACATTTGATATTTTTCTAATCTCAAGAAGGAAGTAAAAAGCCTTCATGCTTTATCTTCAAGTAACTTACTTTCAGTGAGAAAGAAATGCTGGCATAGGCGGTGTTGGTGAGGTCGCACAGAACCACCATGGTAAGAATCTTATCAGGTACGATATGGTAATTTTTCTAATAGCGTAATGAAGTCTGAAGCCTTCAGAGAGATGAGACTCTGATAAGAATGGCTTGAATATGTGCTGCTCAGCAGCTTCCAAGAGCGAAGGGACAAAGCAATTGCTTCAGCAGAGGCTGTAGCTCAGGGAAAAAAATGCACTTTGGTTTCAAGTGCAGCAGCACTGCCTTTGGACATCCCCAAGAGAGAGTGGACGTCTCCAGCCTGGTCCACAAGGGCGGTTCTGGGTGACTTGTGAATGTGACACATATCACAAAAGTGTACCTACCAGTAGGCAGGATCTTGCTGAGTGTCAAGTGTCTGAGTGTTCAGCACAATCATAAGCTGGCCTGGCCTGAGGCACCTCCATTAGATCTTGGAGCTTTTGAGCCAGTTTCTCTCTGTGAATCCCTCTGTGGTCTCCTGTGGAAATGTGCTGAGAACCCAGAGATCCTTCCACAGACCAGTTAGCTGGCTGCTTGAGAGTTCTCTAACCATACATTCTGGCTTTGTATTAACTTTTCTTTGAAAACTTACTAAGTCACTCATTTGGAGTTCTTTTTGTTTCTCTGTCTTTGTCTCTGTCTCTGTCTGTCTCTGTCTGTCTGTCTCTGTCTCTGTCTCTCTCTCTCTATCTATCTATCTATCTATCTATCTATCTATCTATCTATCTCTGTTTGTGTGTATGTGTACCCATGACTATTTGGCCATTGGAGTCAAAGAACAACCAGTGAGTCAGTTCCCTCCTACCCTGCAAGCCTTTGGGATCCAACTCAGGTTGTCAGGTCAAGTAGCAAGCATGTTTATTTGCTAGACCATCTCTTCTGCATGTAAGGTTGTCTTAAAAGTATAAACTTCTGGTTCATTTATAGGAGAGTATACCAAGAAGCCTTGACCCTTTCTGTCACCATCTGAAAGCATATTCAAGAGACAGCATGAGAGAAAGGCTTCTGGCCATGATGCCCGTGGTTCAAGGATGAAGAATATTTTAGAAGAAAAAACCCCACCCAGGGAAACCTGACAAGCCATCAGACGACAACTTGGAAGCCTTGTATGTATTCTTACATTGTAGTAATATTAAATATAGAAACTGTGCACTGTAGAATAAAGGAAACTTGCTATTTACAGTGAAGAATTTGATAATGTCACTCCCAAACCCAGCTGGGAAATTTGGGTTGAATGTGTGCATCATCGAAGAGTATTCCCTTGTGCACATCTGTGGGAAGAGCTGAAAAGACCCAACTTCTGGTGGGTAATTATTTTCCTCTTCAAGTCATTATGTTTTTAAACAGATGTACTCATACCTGTTTACACTACTTTCAAATGTAGAAAAAGGGAACAAACAACTAATTTAAAATAGATCCACTTGGACTTAAGACTCAGCTATACCACTCCTGAGCATATACCCCAAAGATGCTCCACCATACAACAAGGACATTTGCTCAGCTATGTTCATAGCAGCTTTATTCATAGTAGCCAGAAACAAGAAACAATTCAGAATGTCCCTCAATCAAAGAATGGATAAAGAAACTGTGTGCAGGTTAGCAGCTTCCCAAATGAGAAGATGGCTGCCTGAACAGTCACCCAAAAGCCTCTATGTTGGAGCATCATCTTCAGCCTTCTGGCCCAACATATCTGACAGACATATTTGTGAGGCAGGAGCTACTGATGACTTGCTTACCCTGTCTTGGTAGAGTTTGGCCGTTGATTCTGTCTGCATCCAAGCTTGCCCATTTTTAGGTAGAATTCTGTCTGTGGTAGAAACGAGGACATTTTGCCCAGTGGCTTGTTTGCCACATTTGAAGCCATCTCCATAAGAAAGTTCTTTGATGCTTCTCTGTATACTAAGGTAATTAATTTTATTCCTTCTCAAGTCTCTGATGGGGTTGAAGATCAGATAGTCTAGTTTTACAATTAAGCTTAGTTGTTTAGGGGTTAATATATTTTTATGTCTAGATAGATGTTTTAAGTTGATAATGATGAGATATGATAGATATTGATTTACATATAGAATTTTAGAAGCACCGAGATTGGGAAAATATTTTCTTCAAGGCTGTTAAATACAAATAGCCAAAACACTATGAATGTAACATTTATATAATTCCTGATTGTGTCATGGCTATTCTTGCTATAGGTAGTTTATTGTATATACGCGTAATAATATAAATGTATATGTAAAAAATTAAAAATATTTAAAAAAGAAACTGTGGTGAATCTACACAATGGGTGCTATGCAGCATGAAAAACAAGGATGTCATGAAATTTGCAGGGAAATGGATGGACCTAGAAAACATCATCCTGAGTGAGATAATCCAGACCCAGAAAGACACATATAGTATGTACTCACTTATAAGTGGATATTGGTCATAAAATACAGGATACCCAGGTACAACCCACAAACCCAAAGAAGCTATGTAATAGGAAGGTTCAAGTGAGGGTGCTTGAATGCCACTAAGAAGGGGAAATGGAATAGACAGCGGAAATAGAGGGAACTCAGTGAGAGAGAAGGAAATGGAGGGCATGGAATCATATGTAAGGAGAGTGGGGATGGGGATGAGAGGGCACAAGGACACCACGAGAAGACCTATAACATTAACCAGCCTGGGCCCATAGGGGCTCATAGAGACTGAACCACCATCCAAAGAACATTCCTGGACTGGTCCTAATCCCCATACACATACGAAGTTGATGGTCTGCTTGCTCCTCAAGTGGGTCCCCGAACAATTGGACTTGGACTCCGTTGCCTACCTTTGGATCCTGTTCTCCTCTCAAGGTTGCTTTGTCTTGCCTCAGTGAAAGAGGAGGCACTTTGTCCTGATGGAACGTGATGTGCCAGAGTGGGTTGGTGTGAGGGTTGGGTATGGGGGAAGTAGATGGGAGAGAGTGGGGCTGGAAGGAGACAAGGGAGTGGGGATTGGGTTGTAAACTGAACAAATCAACAAATCAACAAATCAATGAAAAATATATCCATTGATGCTGTTCACTTTTTCTACTTTAACTACAGCTGCACCTCCCCCTAAATATGCAACTAAAGACACAAATGTCTGTGAATGATTTATATTGTGCCGGATTATGATTTGTTGTTTTTAAAAGTAAAAATTCCTTTTAATTTTACTAATAGCATTAGAATATAAAACTTAGGAATAATTTTAATTTTTCTAGAGATTAAACTAAAGTATTAATACAATATTTTTTCAAGGTTGGGAATTTAAAATAATTGAGTTTAATTATTTAAAAACAAGCTTTCTCACTCACCCTTCTACCTTGAATGGCTCTGGGATTTCCACCCCTCCCTCACCTTTTTATCCTCTTACTTATGAATCAAAATCTATATAATTTTGAGTTCAAAATAATTTTTAAAATAACACAATGCTTTAAAAGAGTAATTTTTCCAAAATAAATACACTCATAATTAAACTCGGTGTTTCATGACCTATTAATTCAGCAGTTATTATAATCCATCTTTAATTGGATTAGCTATAATTACAATTAAATGGCTTTCTGAATCATAAAGGTTAAATACAAGTCATTTCCATTTAAAGACTTAAGTATGAGTTGATCATGGTGAGAAAGGAAAGCTACTTCATCTTAAGGTTAATTGCTGATCTTTTCCTCCTATTTTCAGAGGCAGCTCCCTCATCTCTAGGCATTTATGATGCATAAAACCTCTCAACTCTACAATGTGATGTCCAAATGCATGGCGCCCTTTAATTTATGTAATTCTTAAATTAAGCTGGCACTCACCTGTTTCTAAGGATGGACTAAGACAATATCCCCTGTGTTACTGGGGTATGCTTTCTCTTCAATTTGTGTTGGAATTACTGGCTGGAGGGAGGAAGGAAGGCTAGAGATGGAAGCGAACAAGGCTTGTGTAGATTCATTATTCTCAGTGATGCCTTTCTTTTCCCTTCTCTTTATCTCCCTCTTCCTCCCTCCCTCCCCATCCCTCCACTCCAAATACACAAATCTTTATAACTACAGCATGGTAGAGCTTAGTATTTTCTATTTATTATCATTTAGAAACAATAATTCAAGAATGAACTACTAACTTTGGACTTATCAAGAGAGTAACATTGTTAATAAGACAATTCCTTTCTGGACTAAATTGGTAAGTTTACGTCTTTCAAAGCGAAAACTTTTTCTAGGCACATTGCGGTGAGTGATGTCATTTGAAAATGCCTTAGCAAGGTGAACATACAAGTTAAAGAATAACACTTGTAAAGCAGTAAGTAGGCATGGGAATCCTTTGAGAGGATCTGGCTCACTGTCATATAAAGTCATTCACAGCCAGATACCTGAATTTCAGTCTTTGCTACTGACGCATGGGTGGGACAGAGGGGATGTCACTCAACAGTCACACAAGAAACCAATCGCCAGGGTACGGGAGTGTGAGCTGAGAGGCTTTCAACAGCCAAGTGTTGGCAAACAGCATGCTAGGAGGCACAAAGAACATGGACAGAGGCCTGGGGACAGAAACAGCAATGCAGGCCCATCCTGTGAATTTGAGGAATGTGGTAAGAAGCCGGGGTTATAAATGGAAGTCCGAAGAACACGGTTGAAGAGCTGTTATAGAGAGAGGGTCTCAACTCTGTTGCCAACATCATGCTATAAAACTCACAGGAGAAAATGGCAACTGGTGGAAAATTCCAGCTACCTAGATTGTTTTTTCTAAGCGAGAACATCTGAAATTTTTGTGCTCTCTGGAAACAATATTTCTCAAAATGAAGAGAAAAATAATAAAGGTTTCTATTTCTGAGGTAATTTTTATTAGCAAAGAGAAACTTATTCCTTAATGTGAAAAATAAACAGGTCACTTTTTGGAGCAAGTTGTAAAGATTGCAAATGTATACCATGGATTTTATCACATTATATTGACATTTCATTACAAAACGGCTTAAAAGGCAGCAATGATAATCCCTGGGATGTCATGACCAGCAACACAAAAAGGAGGTGGGGAGTGAAAATTGAAACTCTGATAATACTGATGAGGAAAACAAGGAATTCCTACCCAAGAAAACCAGTATGGCTCTTAGGGCTCTCTTTCTGATAGCTCTGAATTAAATGAACAATCTACAAAATATGAAGAAAGGAACATATGACCAAGTGTGCATACAGAAAAGAGGCAATAGTCTTCATGAACAGGTGTAAGAGCGTAGAGTTATCTTATTCTTCTTATCTTCACTAAGGATTAAAATTTTAATTTAGAGAGAGTTTTTAATGTGTAGCAAAGTACATGTATATATGATACAACTACTACATCTAGATTAAAAAGAATCTTTAAGATGATGGATATAATCACTGCTTGGGGAAAATGGCATATAGTTCAAAGTGTATGCCCGCACACCAGAAGAGGGCGTCAGCTCTCAACTTAGATGATTCTGAGCCACCATGGGGTTGCTGGGACTTGAACTCAGGACCTCTAGAAGAACAACCTCTTAAGTGCAACTTATTCTGTTTCTGTCATTGAAGATTCCAGGCATGGGAAATATCCTCTGAATGCTCTTACCAGTCTAGACTCAGTGGAAAGATTATCTTCTTCCAGCTTATAGTCACTGTGTAAAATAATAGGTTGTGTTAATGTCTCTTCACTGGGAAAATTAACTTCACATTGGGAAAGGTAACACCATCAAGAGATGATTGAAGCACAAAGTAAAAGCAAAGATTATGACAGCCTTAGAATCTGTAAATGAATTCCCCAGTCAAGACATAGATGACTCATAATTTAAAGGCGAATCAAATAATTCTAGGTAATCACTAGAAACTAGGATGAATATAGAAACAATCTTGTAAGATTAGGAAAAAGCCAACAGCACAACAAAACTGAATACAAATCAAAATATGAAATCCAACATTGATGAGTCAGTTATTAACCCCACCCCAACAGTTCATAAAATCTCATTACATGGTTAAAGTCTGTTGCAATGGATGAACATGGCTATCTAAATAACTTTGTATATGTAAAAATACCAAAGTGCTTTGATATTAAAGCATGCCAACCAAAGTGAAAACATCATGAGCACACAGTTTTTAAATAAGACACTTAAAGAAAGTTTGTGGTGTCTCTGTAGCTGTGAGGGAGGCTATGGGGTTAATGATGGGGCACACAGGTACCTCTGTTGCTTGGAAGAGTGAGAGTCTGTTTCTGAGTCAGTCAGAAGGGAGAAGGGGTCACAGAATGTGGCTTCCAACATTGACTTGTGTTCCACTCAATTTAACATATTTTCAGCAATGTCTTAGCTGAAAACTAAATGGCATCTTTATCAAATAGGTTGTTGATACAAAGCTGGAAAAATTGAGTACTATCGTTGATGCCAGGTACAGAATTTAAAATGATCTTGACTCTAAAATGTTGAAGCAGAACCAACACAGTGGAATTTAAGTGGGGTAAGGGTAAAACAATGCCAACAAAATGTAACTCGGGTAGCTGGAAACTCCCTTTTGTGTCAGGATAACAATTAAGAATAGAAGATCTATTCTTGACAATATATTCGCGACAAAGACTTTGAATTATTAATCAATCACAAAATTTTCTGAGATGAACAACATGTGGATAAACTGTCTGGGCCAGGCAGATGGACAGCACTCACTAAATAGTTTGTGCTGAAGCTCACTTCAAGCCAAGCACATGACTTGGATGCTTGTGTGGAAGGCTTATCACAAGAATGTGGCAATCACGCCTGAAGGAGATAATCTTTCCACTGAGTCTGGGCTGGTAAGAACATTCAGAGGATATTTCCCAGCCCTGGAATCTTCGATGACAGAAGTAGAATAAGTTGCACTTAAGAGGTAAATGGCCAAAATGTTCTAATTAACAAATGACAAACAAACAAGCAACAACAACAACAACCAGACAAACCAAGGCGGCAATGAAGAGCTAGCACGTTTACTCATGAGGAGAAAATGGCGAGATCCTGTGGCCATATATGAAGGGCTGGCATGTAGGAGACAGAACACTTCTTGATATTTAAATCTCATATGTGGGGGTAAAGGTAGAAGAAAAATAGTATTTTACCTCAAGAAGAAGTAACTTTCTAAAATTTTTCAAAAAGGAAAAACATGATGTGATGAGGCAAGATCTATAATTCTCTCTCTCTCTCTCTCTCTCTCTCTCTCTCTCTCTCTCTCTCTCTATCTCTCTATCTATCTCTCTCTCCCTCTGTCTGTCTGTCTGTCTCTCTCCCTCTCTCTCTCTGTCTGTCTGTCTCTCTCCCGCTCTCTGTCTGTCTGTCTGTCTGTCTGTCTGTCTCTCTCTGTCTCTCTCTCTCTCTCTCTCTCTCTCTGTCTGTCTCTCTCTCTCCTTTCTTCTCTATACCATTTCTCTGGTTGGTCTTTTTGTATAGTATATACTGGCCTTGAGCCTACAACCTTAGGACACAAGCGGGAAAAGTGGTAAAGCAGCTGTCACAGGCATTGCCTCTCTTTTTCTTGGATATCTAACAAGCCTCTTTGCTCTGACATACTCCATCAACAATAATGGACTGGAATCTCACAGTCCACAAACCAAAGTAAAACCATCTTTCTTGGACATTTTGTCATAGTGATGAAAAATTGAAATAGTAACCTTTTCTTCTTTATGTATAGAAGAATAATCAGATTGTACCATGAAAAAATGACTATCATATAAATTAGTCCTCTGTGGCCAAATGCATTACCTGTTGGTTTGAAGAACAGCTATATACCATAACAGGAAAGATATAACATACCCTTCTTTCCCTTTATTTATTTATTTAATCACTTTACATACTGATCCCAATCCCACCCCATCCCCTCCTTCCATTACCTACTCTCCTTCCTCTTAGAGAAGGGGAGGTCCCCAATTGGTATCAATCCAGCTTGGTATCTCAAGTCACTGCAGGACTAAGCACATGCTCTCCCAGTTTGGAGTGACAAGGCAGCCAAGCGGGACAAGAGTGACCCAGTGGTAGGTAGCAGATTCAGAGAGCCCCTACTGTTATTGTAAGGCAACCCACATGATGACCAAGTTGCACATTTGCTACATTTGTATAGGGAGTCTAGGTTCTGTCCATGAAAGCTCTTTGGTTGGTGGTTCAGTCTCTGTGAGCCCCTGTGGGTCCTCTGGTGCCAAATGCAGTGCCTGTTGGTTTGAAGTTCGGCTGTATACCGTAACAGGGAAGACATCGCATAATCTTTTATTATTACAAACTCACAAAGGATTGTCTATGCATGAATTTATATCATGAAAGGTACAAATGTACAAATTTCCATTATTTCGACTAAAATTTTGTCTGATGGTACTGTTATTATTGGTAGAATTGTGTCTCTTATTGGAAACTACATAAGCTTGTATGGTGAATCACAGTCAATTATTTTTTAAATCCATTGTACAAATGTGAAAATTGATTCTGAAATTTAGTGGCTTATCAAAGGCAGGCTTACAGACTTTAGTGAAAGTCACCACTGATACAATGCAGACTGCACCATGCTCACAAACCTGTCACCCAGGTGTATTAACCAACAAATTTCCAGGTGATCATGCCGTGGTGTACTTATTAGGACTCTATGCAAAGACCCACAGAAGACCACAAATTCATACTAGCTGTTTTCTATCACATGGCTTACATGCTTTGAATTAACTTCCAACATCTAAAACTTAGAAGATTTCCATAAAATCTAAATGTAAAGCATCTTGTGAGAATAAAATAATCATGTATAAATAAATTCATTCAGGGCTGCCATTTGAGAAATACAATTGTAGCTGCAACTTTAGGCAGAGCATAGATTCTTTCCTTCACTAGGGATGGGTGCTATGTCTCCTAAATTTTAAAAAATATCCCCTATTTTGTTATATAATTGCTTGATTAGACTCCTCAAATACAATCTGGAGCCTTTGTTTCTTTGATTTAGAATTGGCAACAAAGCTAGACATTTGAAAGCTGTTTAGACCACCTCTATGTCATGAACTACTGCTTGGAAGTGTAGGGCATTTTCAAACTAGCTTACTTCTGAGCTTGGTGGGCCATTGTAGGCTCTGATATACTTCTTGGCCATTAAAAGTAAGAGTTATAAAAGTCATCTTTCTAATTTTGCAAATAAATATACATTTATTTATTTATTTGTGAAAAATCATATGAGAAAATTAAATTCATCAGTGAGTAACTACACTTTTGTATTTGTTGTGAACATCAAAAACAAAATTTGCCTAATTTACATATATTGCAAATTTAGTATTCATTTTTTTTAATATCACGGATCACTAGACACTCACATAATAAATATGCTTTTACCTTGCATCAGTTGAACTTCAAGAAAAATTAATTACATTCATTATTTCTTGATTTATTTTTTTTCTGTTACTAAGTATTCCCATGGCAACCACACATTTTTTGTTAATTTCTGAGTTGAGGAAGCACCTTGCTGTAGCATTCTCTGCATTTATCAAGCATTTTTTTGTTGAAAGATATAAGACCTATAGTGTCTTCTTACTAACTCTTTACAGCTATTTTTAATTTATAATATATATCACAGCTATTCATGTAGCTGGATTTTATACTCTGTAACTTTCTGCTCCCAGTTATTTTAAGGCGTTCATTAACTATGAGTTTACACAATCAATTAGTATTAAAAACAACAGTGCAACTATTATTAGGTTATTTAAAAATCTCAGTTGCTAAAACACACTTATAAAATCATAAATCTAGAGGTATTATTAAAAATGTAATTCCTGCTTTAAAAATTCTGTATAAGTTCATCAAGGAGAACTCTCATTATGGCTCCTGTGGTCATCATCACCAACTGATCTCTCCATTTTCAGATTTCACTCATTAAATGTCCCTTGGTAATTTTTTCTTCCTTTTGCTCCATTTGCAAGAGCTGGTATGGAAAATCAATTTTTTCCAAATACTTTAAAGGTGATGTTTTCAACACTAGATCAGCAGGCTAGTCAGACGATTTAACCATCTGAATCCATGGCTTGTCTTCCATTCCATTTTAAGTTTCGTTTTCTTTGTTTTTTTTTTTTTTCCTTTTTTAATATTAGCAAGGAGAAATTAAAGACTCTTAGATGATTGGTATTTTTTAACAGTAGTTTTACTGAATGGTTTTCCATACTTCTTAAATTTTTATTATATGCTTTATGTTGTAAATAAACCACAGAACTGGTTAAACTATTGTGTGTGTGTGTGTGTGTGTGTGTGTGTGTGTGTGTGTGTGTGTGTGTGTGTGTATACTTGCTTATGTGCTTGTGTTTTTGCCTATGTGTATTTGATGGTATATCAATTATTTAATTTATGACTCTCCATTCTCCATTTAGTTTTTCTTTGAGACATGGTCTCTCCCTCAACATGGAGCCTGTCATTTGGCTAGGCTGCCTGGTTAGAAGTTGCTGAGGTCCATCTGCCTCCATTAGCAAGTGTTGAGGTGACACACATAAGCTGACACTCCCACGCTTTTTACAAGGGTACTGGGGATTATCCAAGATAAACTTGTTGAAATATTTCTTAACGTCTATATTAGGTACCTTAGAGGTTCCTTTTGATGAGGTGTTACATTTTAAAATATGGTATGTCTACCATGTATTAAAAATGAGAAAGCTCTTGTTTTCCAAAATTTCCAGGATATCTCCTCTGTATTAATGATCAAGCATATGTAAATATCTGCCTGAGGAGAATAGAATATTTGTAAGGTCACAGGTTCCAGAACAGTTTCTCATATTCGATTACCAGATAAAACATTGGTTAACTTCTTTGTATCTCATGTCTCATCTATATTTTGTGGACTTGTTAAGGTAAAAATGTTTATTTATATAAATCAAAGTAGTGAACAATATAAATATAAAATTTAGTTTTATCCTGTTAGTCTGGTAATTTCTTGAAACGCATGCCCTTATAAAGACAAAAGAGGAAAGACTATGTCTCCTCTCTTTTTCCTCTCCCCTGCCCAACTCCCTCCATGACTGATGGTTGAGAACCAGTTTCACTTGAGAGCAGTCTTGTACATGTCACCATTTCCCTGGAACCCACTCACAGAAGTGGAAAAAATGGTGAGCATGCCTTGCTCCACATCTCTCTCCTTTTCTCTCTCAGCATTCTGTTTCTGCTCTCCTCATCCCATCTCACCCCTCTCTCTTGCCCACCATTTCGCCATTTCACTGTTTTAGAGTTGAGAATGCATCACATCTCACTGGAATCCTGTATTTTTCTTCTCTAATTGGGACCTGTTGTTTGTATTCTTACACTGTTGTATAAGGTGCTGGCTAACTGTCTCTGTGCCTTATATTCCCACTCTCTCCAGTCTGTCTGTCCTAACTCTCCCTCCTCTTTCTCCTTCCTCTGTCATCCTTCTATCTCAGCTCACTGCCTACATGAGCCAACTAGCTACATGCCCTGCATCCAAATGGGAACACATTGGAGGAGTAAGAATACACATGTCTGTATTTACTATCATCCAAAAAGATACAGACTAAGAAGAGCTGAAAGTCTTCACAAAATGTAAATATAACACAAGAGGAAGTAACTGACGTCCCAGCACCATTCCAGATGCCGTGGCTGTGAAAGCGATGAGAAATTTTAAACATTCTAGGTTGGAGAAAAATAGAGTATTTTCTGAAAAGTGGCTGTTGTCCAATAAGAATATTGTAGAAAATAACCAATGGAAACTCCAGGTTTTTTAAAAGGCATTTCTCTGATATATATACACACACACACATATATATATACATATGTGTGTGTGTGTGTGTGTGTGTGTGTGTGTGTGTGTATGATGGGCTCTAATTGAATGTAGCTGGAGTGGGTGTGAAGGCAGAAAGAGATGTAAGAGTAGAAAAGTCACTTACTGGCTTAAAATATTTTAATTAATATTCCACAATGACTGCCTCGATCCAAAAGTTCTGTTGGCATTTGGAGTCTAATGACAGCATTGTCCCTAAAGCCCAATTCCCAGACTCTTCAGTGGAGTGTCTGCTTAGTCATCACATCAGGCACATGGAATGCTGCAGCGCTGACTCACTGACAGTGTAAATGCCTTGTTTCTGAATCCGTAAGCTTCACAGAGGCCCCCTAGCAACAGCCTACACTCGTGTGTGTGTGTGTGTGTGTGTGTGTGTGTGTGTAAATTATTTTTAAGTTGCGCATTATTTAACAACACTTTTGCATCTATAAAGAGAACAAAGTCTTCCCACAAACCATACCTAAAAATGCTAGCTGACATGAGCACCAGGGGCCTATAGTCGTATACAGGGCTCCCTGATTACCATGCCTGTCCTCTCCATGGTCACAGGCTTTAGAGACCTAAGCAATGTAGGCTCCTTATAAGGTTACATGGAAAGTTTTCATGTGGGGAATTTAAAGAAAAAGCTAGAACTAAACAAGATAAGCTGTAGCTACAGGAAAAGCCAGCATTTCAATGTTAACTTTCAAGACATCGCAGTTGGTTTTCGTGTTTAACCTGCGTGATGTATTAAGAGGCATCATTGAAATTCTGTGAGACTATAAAGAGATGATTATGTGAGTCTACTTCAGGTTGGTGCCTCTGGGGCTCACCTCCTCTTTTTAAAATATCTTGGTCAACTTCTTTTTCCAGACTTCTTGGTATCAGTTTCTACAAAAAAATATAGGGACACCGTATCTGATAGTTAAGCCAAGGACTAAATCACAGAGGGCATGCACATGTTCAGGTGGGCTAGAGATAGAATGCAGCGCTTTAACAAGCTAAGCTTTTATTTTCAGTCAACATTAAAAAATGTTATCTGTGTATGCCACATTTTAATTGAATTTTAAGTAACCTTCACATTTCTTTATACCCAATCCTAATTAATTACTTCCATTTGGTCAAAGAGAGGTCTGTCCCTGCAACATCTCAACCGTTAGCTGTAGGTAGTTACAATTTTTCAAGCTGTAAGCAGTTTGCTTTCTTGCCTACATCCCCAAGGTACAAATAAATAGATACAATAGTGAATTAATGCATGTTTTACAAAACTGCTTCGGTTGTGGGTTGTGATATACATTTTTAATATAATAACCTGACTGCACTATGATGAAATGTTCTAGAATGAATGAACTCATAAAAATTCATTGGTAATGCCTTGTCTTCAATTAAGGAAAGTCTGTCTATGCAGCTTAGGAGAATTGCTCGTAATGAGTAGAAAGCTCAGTCATGTTGCTCACAATTATTGCAGCTACCACTTGCATTTGGGTTGCACAGAGTGTCAATTTAAGCTATCTTCCAAGGACAGACTCCATTAACCTTCTGTGCAATGGTTCCCTCAAAAAGAAAAGAAAAAAGTGTCCTGATTTGTATGATTCTGTTACTATTCCATTTGGAAAATTAGCAAAGGAATTTGTCCAAACACAGCAAGCACTGTGAAGAATGTTCTGGATCTGAAAGGTTTCACAGCTTCTAGTACAACTTGACTCCACAGAAGTGTAAGACAAGGTTATCAGAATTGTAATTATATACTTGATTGACAGCCCATGGACAAACTTGAGATTTCTGTTCCCCCAGGCTTGCACTTCCTTTGCCTTGTCCTTCTTCCTGTACTTGACACATTAAGGAATTTTGACAATTGAAGAGCATCTCTGGGGTACTTATTACACCGCCTATGATCTCCCTGCCTAAGCAGAGCTGTGTGGCAAGTTACAGATGATCAGAAGGATTTTTCACAAGGCAGTTTACTCTTTGTTAATACTGAAGAAATGTTACAGCAAGTGATCTGAGGGAATCCAAATGGCCAAAGGACACATTAAAAAAAATTTTTTTTTGTTCCAAGGCACTGCAGAGTAAAAGCACGGTACAAAATTAATCTAGCCAACTAGAGAGTGCAAGTAACACAAAGCATCTGCTGGTTGCCTCTGGAATAGAACAGCGGTTTTTGTCTAGACTTTATTTATGAATCATTTTTGGCATAAGATGTTACTGCTGGAAGCCAAATTATCACAGCCTCATCTAAGAGATTACCTCCAAGGAAGATTTTTAAACATGTATGGCTTTTGAAAAATTTAAACAAATCCATATTTAGACTATTTTCTGTGTCCAGGAGGTCCAAAAGATCCACAGAGACTCCAGGTTTTTTGTTTTTGTGTTTTTTTTTTTTTTTAATGACAAGAAAACCAGAAAGAAAGCATCTCCTGCATCACAAGCAGCCAATATTTTAGTGGTTATGGCCTGTAAGCCTTTAATTTTGCCTACAAATCCTGCTCACTGTCTTCTAGAATTTGGTGGGTTGGGCGGCCTCTGGGTTCAAGCAAAGAGCCCCAGGAAGCTCTGTCTCGTAGACTAGCATTCAGAGGAAGCTTTCTCTGGGAGCTCTTGCCAGTGTGGCCAGTGTGTTTCAATTTCATGTCAACATTTTTCTCCTTTGCTATTTAGTTTGCATAAAAGCCAATTAAAGCAGTTCTCTTCTGCCTCCCAAAATATGCATGAGTGGGTGTGTGTATAAGTGCAAGTGGAGAGGAAGGGGCAATAAGGAAAGTTCAGCTTGTGCCTGTGCTAATGTCCAAACTTCTTGTGGGTCTTTTCTGTATGAGACTCATGACCATAAAGCTCTTTTGTTTGTGATTGGGGTGGTGGTTATTTCTTGAGCAACAGAGTTCTGACTCTGTGAGATGATGACAAGAAAATGGTAGAAGCACACAGAATAAACAGTGCCTTAAAGTGTTAAGTTCAGAGTGTGGGTTTCATTTGTGAATTTCTTCTCTACTACACCAGTAAAATCTACTCTGAATTGAAGCTAACAGTACAGGCAGTTAAGAGCAGGCTACCAAGAAGAGACTTGATACCCTATGAGCATATACAGGGGGAGGAAGTCCCCCTCAGGAACAGTCATAGGGGAGGGGAATAATGGGAAAATGGGAGGGAGGGAAGAATGGGAGGATACAAGGGATGGGATAAACATTGAGATGTAACAAGAATAAATTAATAAAAAAAATTAAAAAAAAAAAAGAGTGTGCACATTACTGTCGCCAGAGCAACAGGAAACACCATGAACTGGAATATGGTAGAGCCTCAACTTCCAAAGACAGAAGTGCATAATAAACATTTGCACTTACCACGATGTACTTTCACATCATTATAAATTGGTTCATCTATTATTAAACATATGCCACATAAACATGAGCCAAATGCCACCGGCCTCATAGCTAAATGCATTTAGCTTTTGTTTGCTATACAATCTATGCTATGCTCCCTGACCCAGGAGACTCTTCACAGAAAGTGTTCTTGTAAGGCTCTGAAGTCAATACTCTGTTGCGAGTCACCATTTGTGCTTATGTTAATAAGCTCCTCTTGTGATGCTTACGTTGCATAAATAAAAGATACCATTTTAAAAATTGTTTACTTCTGTAAACTTCCTTCAAGTGGAAATTCAGTTAATCTATTATCTATTTAAAAATACAAACAAGAGAGTCAGACATAGAAACTAATATTAACTATAAAATCAAGTTTATAATGCTCAAATACATAAATAAATAAAATAAAGAAAAGAAAAGAAAACTTTTGAGTAGCCAAGTGCCAGCCATAACCCTGACGATACAGATCAACGTTGAAATCTTAAGCCTTTATCTCACACCTTGGGCAACACATTCAACTGAATCTTCCAACACTGTCCTGTCCAAGACTATTTGCACAGTTTAAGAAACTAACCTATGAAGCAGAAACCTGAAAAGTGTGTATGGTGCATCCCACTGTGCACAGTTATTTCACAGCAGACCGCAGAATGGCAGTGTCCTGCCCTGTGCTGTATGCCCAGTCTCTGCTCTACACTCAGCTTTCTTCTGCTTTGAATCACATTCCCCAAAGTGCCTCATCCCCAAGGGACTGGTATTGCTCCTGTAAACACAGTCCAATGTCTAAACAGAGTTTATTTTTACATTGGTTCTTATGAAAATCCCCGGAGAGTAAGCAGACAGTGGTGGCAAGGATCTTGTCTGTACCATGTTTCCCTTGGCACCTTCTCCATTGTCTGGAATCCCAAGTCCTCATTACTCCATACCCTTGGAGAAAAGGCTCACTCTGGCATGTCAAGTTTGCATTTCCCTTCTTTTTAGAGAGCAGAGCATGAGATGGGTCACACAATATTATCTCCCTTGAGTTTGTTTCTTTTAAAGATGATGCAGTACGTTGTCTAATGTCAGCATCACTCTTCTAAACCTCTCTCACTGGTTCCAGTGTCTGGTAACATCCAAAGAAAATCATTGCTTTGTTACACTTTCATCATCACCATAGCTATTGGCAGTAAATTTGTTTAGAAAATTAAAGATATATGTATTATTGACAAGTGAGTTTTGATATACCTAGAAGCATGTCTAAGAACAAATGTGTTGAAAGAACTCTAGCCAAACCCTGGGGAAGCTGTGACGTTTCTCTCTGGATTTCTTTTGTTTATATAACTCACAAGGTGGCTGGTAGATACATTTCCAGGTTTCGTTCTACAGATCCACCACATAAGAGACTGGAAGAGTATAACAGGAACATCTTTGGACTTGACCTTACTAGGGCATCAAAGGGACGAAGAAGTGACAGACATGCAGACACACCTACAGTGCACGCTCTGATGGGGAGCGTGGCACCAACTATGCAACAGCCCCTGGGTTTAGTATGGACAGCATCACTATTTTATTTTCCTAGACAGAGGGTTTCTCTGTGTAGCCTTGGCTGTCCTGGACTGGCTCTGTAGACCAGGCCGGCCTCAAACTCACAGTGATCCACCTGCCTCTGCCTCCCTGAATTCCGGGACTAAAGGTGTGCGCCACCACGCCTTGCATGCACCATTTTTAACTGACTAAAGGCAGCACTTATTCCAAGGTTTTGCTGTAGGTTGCTTTATAGATAGTACACTAGGTGATACAATTGGTATTGCAATCATTTTTAACTTCATGGGAGGTAGTTAAGGAAGATGTTAGCTAAAACAACAGTATCTTGCAGAAATGATCTGATATTGCTGTAAAGGTAATGAGTGGCCAGAAGGGAGCAGAATGCACTTATCAATTGACTGGCTGTTATAAAAACATAGCGTCTATGAATTAATTAACATTATGCCCCACACATGGTTGATGGCCACTTGTTTTGTGCTATACTCCCCTGTATTATATAGATAGCCATCTATTTAGTAACGATTACAGATTGAGCAACTGGAGATTATTTAATCAGCTGAGCCATTAGACCCATTAATGGTATCTGGCTTATGTCGACTAGCAATTGTTACTTACTTAATACATATGCACAAGAAAGGCTGTACTAACTTCTGGGCCATTAGATTAAAAGGATAAAAAAGTGGCTGAAAATTGTTTCTTACTATAATAAACAAAGAGAGCTACACTTGAATATAATCAAACTTGTTTCCGTGTTATAAAGAGAAAGTGTTCATATGTCACTGTCCATTAGACTGCTAATATTGAGGACGTGTGCATAAAGACAGTAGCCAACCTACTGTCTGGTGTCTAAAACTAACCATTTAAGTTAAAATTCTTCAAAAGTACACAACTTAGGGTTAGATATTTAAACTATTATTCTCAATAATACTAGTGAGGCCAACAATTAGCTTAAGTGCTTAGAAGATATATTAGCCTCTCATTAGAGAAATGTGTTTAAAATTTTTGAATGTAAATCAGTATCTATCATATCTCATCATTATCAATTTAAAACATCTATCTAGACCTAAAAACCTCTTAAACTCTGAACAACTAAGCATAATTGTAAAACTAAACTATCTGGTCTTCAACCCCATTAGTTAGACGCACCAAGATAGGAAAGATGTTTTCTTCAAGGCTGTCAAGTACAAATAGCCAAAACAGTAAGAATGTAACATTTATATAATTCCTGATTGTGTCATGGTTCTTCTTGCTGTTGATGGTTTATTGTATATATGTATCATAATAAGAAAGAAAAATCTAACTTTACTGTTTGTAATTTTATTAACTTTGTGTTATTCTATTTTCTATAACATACTTGACAAAACTGAAATAACTATTAAATCATTAGTTTAATAAGAAAAATTTTTAAAAATGTATAAATGTGAAAAGAATGTACTTTATAAGAGTGTACTTCTTTATGGTACTAAAGGCTTCATGTGTGGAGGCAAGCACTGTACAGAGTTAAATTGTGAGACCAATCCTTCTGACTTAACTTGAAACTTAATGTTACTTGCAACTTACCAAAATTTTAAATTTTAAGTAAAAAATTTTTAATTTTCTGCTAAAAGCAGGAAACTCTCATAGACTTTAGGCAAAATTCTATGAGAGTAACTCAAGCAGAGGTTTTGTGAACATACAAATGCATGTTAACATTCTAATGTAATTCTAGGCTAAACAAAATGCTGTAGCTCCTATAATTAAAAAGTATCTATTTTCATGAAAGATGACAGCAATAAAATCTCTCTCAGTTGTATATTATTTAATTATTTGAGATTCCATACTTTTATATAATGTGCTTTGATCAAATACATTCATTCCTGTCACCACTCCCCCTTCCTGTACGTGCACCACCACCACCCTCCCTTCAAGCTCATGTGCTCTCTGTCTTTGGAAAAGTCATTGAGCCTGCTTAGTATTGTCTCTGTGTAGTAGGTACAGTGTAAAGGATCATCACTTTAGAAACAATATCCCTGAAGAAAACATACTTTACCTCTGCTCCAGGATCCAGCATAGTCCAAGAGCTCCTCCACAGGGGAGGGACATTGTGCCCGCCTCCTGTCTTCATGCTATGGCTTAATTCACTTGATATTACGCAGGACCTGTTTATGCAGTCATAACCACTGTGAGTTCATGTATGCAATGACTCCATCATGTCTAACAAACAATCTTTCCTTACACACATGTACTACCTCTGGCTCTTACAATTTTTCCAAAACCCTTCCATAATTATGCCTGAGCCTTGAGGTGAGCAGTTGTTTTGAAGATGTCCCTTTTGAAACTGATTGCTCCACAGTCTTTTTCACCGCATGTTGACCAGTTATGGTTCACTGTATAAATCCCATCTACTATAAAAAGAAGTTTCTATGATGAAATGAGATGCATTTATCAATGGGTATAAAAATAATAACTTGGAGGATAGTTTACTTCTATCTACATTTAACAGAATAATAGTATTATGTTCTTCCCTAGGACCTAGGACCTAGCCAGTCATGAGTTCTTTGCCCATTAATGGTACCAAGCATGGGTTCTGTCTTGTGGAGAAAGTTTAAAACCCAAACAGAAAATGGTTGGTTATTCTGAAACTATTCCTGTCACTAATTGCTAAGCCGGTCAAGCTGTGCACAGGCTTCACAATTTGGTAAGGCTAGTAATCATTTTTCTACACTAGTAGCACGGATACATGCTTTCACTACTACAAAAAAACAGGCAGTAAAGATGAAGCTTTCAGGCTAATACCAGCATGATTTCTCTGTGTCTTGTCATTCAGATATATAGTATTTTCAGCAACAGCATGTTACTATCACACTCTAGAGAGTAACTAAGAGCAATTCCAATTGCAATAGTTTTGGGGTTTCTATGGGAACTCACTCACCAGCAACTCAGAGTCTATGCCTGGCATGGGCTTTTGATTTGATATTTGATACTCTATGTTGTCCCTGTGATAGGGCAACTTCATGTGTGTGTGTGTGTGTGTGTGTGTGTGTGTGTGTAAGTTTCAGTAACTTATCTAGGCCAGCCTTGAACCTTTAGTTTATCCATGTCTTGGACTTGCAATCTTCCTAATTCATCCTTCCCATAGCCAGGAGCACAGACCTGAGCTACCAGGCTGAATTTTGTGTATTTTCAAATGCTAATCCTTGTCAATAATTTAAATACTATTTTGCGAAGCATAATATACCTGACTAATGGTATCACTTAAACAAACAAAGATCATTTCCACAGTCTTTGTACTTTTCCAGGGCATTTTTCCTAGCATCTACTTTCTTCCTCATACACCAGTCTACTGAGGAGTGTATATTTACTGATGCAGCAGCACTCCATGCCCAGTTACCAAAGTGGGCCAATTTTCAGGTGCCAGGGTTGATTCTACACTGTCCACGACAGACCACCAGTTACTGAGCAGACTGATTTTCAAATATTTTGCCAACCAAGTGACATTTTAAATAGACTATTTAAGATGAGCTCTCAAATATAACTCACAAGAGTTAATATCTGTTGATTTACCATTCTTATATTTCCTGGGTGGAAGAAATTAACACCTGTGTTATGAAAACACACACACCACAGGCTGTCTTCAGTTTCTGTTCTGTTTGAAAGATGCTGATCTGCCACAGATGCCAACATACATTCTAATGCTGCAGCACATACTCTGGAATAGGGGTGAAAGTGCTGATGCTCCTCAAATATGCATGAGATAGCTGATACCCACTCAGAACGCCCCAGAACTGCTGGCATAGATTCAACCAGTAAACAAACATAAAACAGACTTTACATTCAATATAGAATCTCATCAAAACCAGATTATCTTCGTACATGGTTGAGGAAGGGGAATGCAAGGTAGTGTTTGTATCTGTTTGAAGGCCGAGGAAATTAAATGCAGTGATTAAATCCCCTAAGTAAGTTTGTGCTAGGCATACCGTTGCTTTTGGGAATGGGGACTTTTTTTTTTTTTTGTTTTGTTTGGGAATGGGGACTTTTAACTGTCTGCACATGGGGACCAGTGAAATCCTGTGAATGGAAGAATCAAAGAGTAATTGAAAAGGATCCGATTTGGCAATGTTGTGCTTCAGAATTCAGAAGTCAGGCAAGTAGGGCACTGGATTTCTTCACTGCATAATTATCTATTGCAGGTAGGGCAGCAAAGACTGTGTAGCACTCTGAGGCAGCACTGGCTCCAGAGTTTTGTGCATCCTTGGGATCACTGTGATTGATAATAGGGTGTGTGTAGGGGCTTAATGATGGCACCAGTAGACCCTGAGCTTTCTACATAAGAGCAGCAGGTATACTCATATAAATTTCTCACTTAGATATAGCTAATATGCAGTCATCAAAGTCCATAGACAAAGAATGGTAGACATGTTCTATTTAGAAACTTTTGATGCTTGCATCTCCTATGAAGACCACAAACAAGACTTTGTGCCACTTTTCATGAACTTTGCCATTTATTGCATTTATTTGGGAACAACAAATAAAGTAGCATTTCTTTTCCAATAAAACCCATCTAAACTTTAAGAGCTCCCATACTGTTATCAGCAGTGTGCTCTCTTCTCTGCTTGCTCTTTTCTCTTTTTATCTCTGGGATGTCTGGGCAGTCTCCAGGGGGTGATTGATTTCTTCTATTCCACCTCCACAGCAGCACTGAAACACATAGGCACCCTCAACAGGCCAGGAACACTGGAGCCACAATAGGTACACACTGACTTGAGCAGCTTTTTGCCTGATAGTTGGAAAGCCTCTTCCTTTGCTCTAACAAACAGGTCTCGGTAACATCCCATGGTCAGAATATTTCTAAATGGCTTTTCCATTCTTTCCTTCTAGAAAAAAATTGAAGGTTTTTTATTGATAATTTCTAAACTCTTAGTTAGAATTTTAAGCTAAGAATTGCTATTTCTTTCTGAAAGACAACCAGACCAAAAAAAAAAAAAAAAATAGTTTATTTTCTTTAGTTAATGCCACTTCAAGGCAACAGCTATTATTTGGCTTTGGTGTTATATTATAGGACATACCTTTGGCTTTCAAGATTGCGCACCCAATAAAAACATTTAAACAAAATAGTATGCTTAAGTCACTATGAAGCTGGAGGCTGCAACTTATGTTCATTTTTTTGCACTTAGAGCTTATTAGAAGGGCTGATTTAATTTCATTAACTAAGGTACTGTTCTTGTCACTCTGGCAAATCTACATAGATTTGCAAAGAGTGTCTGTAAAGAAAGAGCAAAGAGGAGAAAGGTTAACTAAAGCAACATAAAGACTATAGAAACCCTTAGGGGACATTTGGATCACACAGGTATGATTCCAAGCACTATTATGAAATCCAAGGCTGAGCAGGAGGTATTTTCCCAACTTAAGCTATTTGAGATGCACCTTAACTTGTACCCAGAAGGAAAGGATTGCTGAATTCAGAATATATGGTTCTAGGTCACAGCCTGCAACCAGACAATGTTGAAGGGAGGCTTGTAAGTATTTATGGAATCCATGGATTGGTTTTTCACTCTGAAATCTGTTTAAAACCATCTGAGGCGCTTGGCAATGGCACCCAGCAGCTGCCCAAGTAGCAACTGCAGCAGCTGGATCAATACAGCTGCTACTAAACAAAGAGAGCTGCCAAGACCCATGGAATGTCCAAATAAATAGAGGTCTGATATTTTTATTTTAAAAATATTGTGGTCTGACATTTGTGTCTATACGAAATTATCTTCAACGTTGAGATATTTCCGTTTAACACTGCAAAGAAAAGCTGGGGTAGGAGCAAAATGTTATTTTTTTGTTCAAGGTACATGACTAATAGCACATGGCTAAATGCTCTCGAACTTGGGAAAAACTTAAATACAGGGCAATGATTTGTGCAAAAAAATAAAAATAATAGAAACTTCAGTTTCATTAACTCTTGACTTGTTCTTTCAGTCAGTATCGACAGGGCACCTAATCTGAATTATGTCTTTCAGGAACACTAGTTATTTATTTTATTCATGAATTCTATAATTTGTTTAGTTGAAAAAGTATCTTGGGTTATCAAGATGACGTGGAAGGCAAAGACATTCATTACCACACCTGAAGACCTGAGGTCCGTTCTCAAGACCCATGGGGTAAAAGAGGAGACCCAAATCCTGCAAGTTACGTCTGAACTCTACATGTGCACTGCAGCATGCCATGTGCCCTCACGTGTGGACATATATCATAAACACTCAGCAACTAAATAAGAATGTCGGAAGATGATATGGTAAGCGGCATGCTAAAGGCATTTCTTGGCAGACACTGTTCTAAGTGTGCCACACACAACTGCAGATGTGAACATTAAGATTTCAGAATAGATTTACCCATGAAAAGCTCTATAGTGTGAAAGTAAAATCCCAGGATTCAAAGGCACAGTCTGAGCCTTTGGTCCCTGCAGCCTCCTCAGGCCTCTTCACATGACAAACCACCTCAGTATGTAGTTGACAGGTAGTTTTAATCGTTCTATTTCTACTTACCCAAACATTAAACACTCTGGTACCTTGTTTTTAAATAACAGGCTTCTCTTTATAAACTGGGTATATTACATCAGTTACAAATCCTTCAAATTCTAGGAATATTCAGGCCATGAGAGCTCTTAAAAATAAACACAAACACTGCAGTTCTCAAATTCCATTTTGAGGTTGGCAGTTATAAGATAATCACACTTAGAGTGTGCTCTCACCTCAGAGCCAGCACACAGCATGTATATATATATACATATCTGTTCTCCTTTTCAAAGGGAGCGTGGGGTATGCACAGAGTCCTCTGAGACAGTTGGGCCAAACTGTTCACTTCTAAGAGAAGGAAATAAGGCCAAGAGATGCTAACATTTATGGTAACATATATCTGCATCCCACTTGAAGATTTTGTCTGAGACGCAGAGACTTCTAAATGTCCCCACTTGTCCTTTAATGTAATCTGAAAATAAATAGACTGCGATGCAGCTTGTGTAGTAACTTGTAGAAGAGACAGTTAGAAACTATTTTCGTGTCATTTCCAGAATATTTAGAATGGATACTGTAATCTGAGGAAGTCAATAATATTCCCTAAATCATTTTGAATGATTTAATTAGAAAGTCAAATTACTTCTGAATAGTGGGCATTGAGTCACAAATATGGTACACATAATAACCCTAAAAAGCATCACAGTATGAAATATTCACTTTGGCATTAACATATTCATGTACAAATCTGAATTTCTCACTTCCAATAAACTGCATATATAGGACCAACATATTGTTTCTTCTATCTGAAATGCTCCAGGTGTAAAATAGGGACAGAAATATATGGCTATTTTTTGACTGTTGCATACACTAAACAAAGTAATGAATTAAAACTGTTTTTCACTCACATTTAAAGATTGTGTGTGGCGGTACATGCCTGTAATGCCAGCATGGGAGAGGCTGAGGTGGGGTGCTCTCAGTTAGAGGGCAGGAGTGACAACAGCTTTAAAAAGACTCCATGTTTTCTTAATTGCTGGTCTGAGAAGAAGATATTACTGACTCACATGATGTTTGTTCTGCAAGCCTAAGCTTCTTCATACCACTTATTCCTTCTGCTCCCATTATCTGAGTTTTAGTAAAGGTATCATCTCCCCAAAAAATGACTAGAATTTGATACTGACTTGGCAAATAAATAAATAAATGAATGAATAAATAAAATCTTTGATAGTAAAAGGAATTTGTCAATGAGAGAATAATTATTCATTGTATGGCTTAAAATAACTCATTTTTAGTGCCATTCTTACTTTTTTTCTTCTTATATTTACATTTTTTAAGTCAAACTAAACTGTCTGTTGTTTCCTGCAAATACCATACTGTTCTGTATTGCCTGTCTTTAGGTGTCACTTCCTCTGCCACACTGGCCTTTCTAATAAACTTTTACCTGATTTACTGTACTGGGGTCAGGTTTTTAGAAGCAAGATCCTGCCCGACTGAACACACTTCCATGGGACTGTGAGGGTGTGCGTGCCATCCCAGTGTGTGTCAAATAAAGGAGGGAAGCAGATGATTTAGCCATGTAATAGCTTATTTGCTTAAATGTAAACTTCAAAATAATACAGGAAGCCTTGTGTACTTGTATATTGGCTTTTACAAAAAGATAGAAACAAAATTTAAAAGATCTGTTGTCTGATGGCATTATTGTTGAAAATACATTTTTCTTATAATATATTCTGACCATGAGTTCCCTCCTCCAATTCTCCCAGATTCTTATTACTCCCCACTCACCAACTCCATGGCTTCTTTCTTCCTTTAAGGAAAATAAAGGAAAAAATAATAACAAGAAAAAGCACAGAAACACACCCACACCTCCACCCACGCCCCCACAAAACTCATAAAAATAAAAACCAGAAACCATAATATGAAAACAAAAGACCATTAAGTAAAAAACAAAACAAAACAAAACAAAACAAAAAAACCCAACTAAAACAATCTAAGTAAAAAAAATCTGCAAAACAGCATTACTGTGAAATTGTAACTGTTCATAACTAATTTAAAAGACCAATACTTCTACAGAAGTTTTTGAGATTATAGCTTCATTGTGTTAATAATTAATGACCCAAGCTTTTTTACCTTTAATTTGTCAACCACAATATTGAACTAAACAGACTATTCATTTTTCTCTTTTCTTTCACTTTCTTTCTCTCTCCCTTTCTCTTTCAGCCCCTCTGTACACACTCTCTTTTAGGCAGCCCAAAGTGGCCTTAATATACACTTAGTCTAGTTTGCTTTCTATTCCTGTAATTCATCACCATGACCACAGAGCAGCTTCGGTGAGGAAGGGCTTGTCTGGCATCCAATTCCCAGCTGCGAAGTTAAGTCAAGAGTCTGAAGAGCTGGTCACACCACCTTCACAGAAAAGAACCCAGAGAAAATAATGCACCCACACTGCTGGTTTGCTTTCTTCTGCTGTCATGTCATCTATTCTTTTCCTATGTAGTCCCTCTGCCTAGAGAATATTGCTGCCCACAATAGGCTGTGTCTTTTTTTATATTTATTAGTATTTAGACAGGCACGCCCACAGGGCACCTTAATCTACACAATTTCTCAATTGAGGCTCTCCTTTCAGGTGATTCAGACTGAGGAAAGTTTTAATGTAAACATAGCCATGGTGACAGCACGAGAGAACGATTCTGAGCATCTGAGCCTACTGGTTCCACCTCCTGAGAGCTGCGGTTCCACCTCCTGAGAGCTGCGGTTAGAGGTGTGTGCTATCACCTGGGTGTTAGGATGTGCTCAACATCCCATCCTTAGCTAGCAGCTAGGATACATCCCCAGTCTGCATAGATATTTACTAACATAACCTCAAAGTAATATTCCATGATGCTCAGCAAAAAAAATCGTATTTAAATCTCCTTTAAAATATTTACATAGCAAAAGTCACAAACCATAACAGTTAACCATGGTTAAACAGCAACACTGAAAATTGGCATTTCCTTTTCCTTTTGTCTCTGCCATCTTCTACTGACACTAAAACTTATACCTCAGTATTTTATTATTTTCCAGAACCCATGAGAGACTCAAAACCAAGGTTTTAGTATGCAAATATTTTTAGACTACAGAAAATTGAGTGAAACTACTCATAAATTGATCTGTTGAAAAGAGAACTAAGCATAATGATGCATTATTCATTTCTTATTAAGAAATTTATACCTTGTGGAATTTAAAAGAATAAAAAATTAGAAAATGGTAAAATGTGTCATATTAGCCAAAATAAAAATGACCCTTTAAGGTTTACTTCATATTCTGCCTCCTTTCTGAAGTCCTCACTGGCTACCATTCTGTGATGAACTGCTCTTTCCTGCAGGGCCTGCCATGCTTAGGGGCCGAGAAGTCCACTCGTGCTTTTCATTAAGGCTGAAAAGTCCACGCCTGCATGTTTTCATCTTCCCCAAAAGAGTATAAAAGCATCTCCGAGAACAAGTGATCATTTTAAACATTAGTTTCAGTTCGCACCGTGCTGTAATCTATAGATACATAACAAATATTTGGTGGTGCACATCTGTTAACAAATACCAAAGTGGGAATTCCACCCAGAAGGATGTACAATGTTTTGTGTGTCTATGCTTTGTTTCTAAGGGAAACCCCAAGGCAAGAGTGTGCGTTAGGAGGAAGAGTGCTCAGAGGCCTGAGAGGGAAATCAAGACGGAAGGGCAGCGTTGGTGACCAATTTTTCACTTGAAAAATGGATTGTCTTTTGTTCCTCAGACTGCCTGCTGCTGAGCATTGATGAGCTTCTGTATCCAGATTCGTTCATTAAAATACGGTCCCTTTAGCTCAACATGACTCATCTTTATGATGAAGCGGCAATTCTGGGAACTAACTGTGCTACTTTGCCTGTGCTCGTGACACCCGTATGAAAACATACAACTCAGTCTTCAGTGAATTCATGTTCTGTGTCTGCTGCTGCGTAGCTTACTTACCTCTTGCCCTGGCCCTCCCACTTAGTGAAGTCTGGCAATGCAAAGAGCTGTCCTAGGAGTCCTTTGAGCAATGGCCTACCCTAAAGGCTCTGCCCTAAAAGTTTGTCTATCGGTTTCAAGAAAATAAAGTAAATAATTGAATGATCTTTCTTCCTCTTCTCATGTCTTTCACCTAGTTACCACACTTCAACAATTTCTAACATGCTACCACAGTTGTTCGTTTTTTTCTTCACTTCTCCACTCTCAGAACTTGAACAGAGGCCTGGGATTTGAACTGTAGAATGAATGGGTGAAACTCACTAGATACGTTAATTTTTTTTTTTTTTTTTTTTTTGGAGACATATAAGTCTGAACCGAAGATTTAGGATTTTGCTTTTCCAAAAGCACACTTAAAGGTACGTGATAAGCCCTCAAAGAGTTCTACAGCCACATTGCGCTCTGCAGTAGTGCACAGGCCTCATGGCTGGTGACAGCTTAGCATTTGGAGAGTTTTTCTATTGTAATATTACTGCCTGGGAAAAGGAATTTTTTTGGTTGCTTGTTATCTGTTTTTGATTTATTTTGAGGCAAGATCTTGCTATATGGTTCAGGTTGGCCTCAAACTTGCCACCCCCAACTCTGCTCCCACCCCACCCATCTCCAGAGTGCGGGGTGACAGGTGTGAGGCATCACACTCAGATCCAACCAGGACACTGTGTTTGGACTGCTTTGTAAAACACTGAGAGCCTTAGATTGCCGAGATCAAGCAAGTTTATGTATCTGGGAACTGGAGGTTTCACAAAGCACTGGTAGATTTCACAAAGAGCTTAGCATTAATTCACAGCTGAGGCTAAGATAGGAGTGGCTGGGTAAATATTACTAATGGTTCATAATACCATTTTGTTTGGTTCAAACTTAAGCATTTTCCTCTAATATCTATATTATAATTTTTACATGAGTGATATAGGCTTAAGATACCACATTCTGTTAGATGTATTGACAAAGCCATTAAAGCCACTCAGCTTGGCTTCTGCTACAATCCTGGACTAAAGAACTGCCTGGGAGAGTGAAATATATTTAATCCATCTACTAAAAGAAGGGGCAGCTGGACACTTAGCTACAAAACCTCAGAGCCACAGCCACAAAAGCAACCGCAGGGCAAAGGACGTGAGGGAAATGCCCAGACACCAAACTTAGAAATAGATCTAAATTCTTGTGGAACCCAAGCAGATAAAATGAATGGTACTTCCTTAGGAAAAATATATCCTATTACAAATGCCAAATCATGTGTGGGACCCTCAGTGTGATCTCTGTCCAAGGCTGGGAGATCTGACATTGAAGCCAGGTACGCTATGTGATTTCTTGGACTCTGTTTTCTGCTGCGGTGGATAAGCTCGGGTATGGTAACAGTGTCCACAGCCCGTTTTTTTGTTAAAATGTATGCCAGCTAAAAGAAGACACAGGGACAAATAAATGTGTGCTACAGAAACAGACACTGTAGCCGTGACAATGCTGTAGTAATCAAACACTAATGAGAGAATAGTAGGCAGGAGGCTCACTGACAGAGAAGAAGGTCTGTGCCAAAGAAAGTGACGAGAAAGAAAGCTTTGCCCTAGTATGGAAACCACAGAGCTATTAAAATCTGAGAATCCAGGCTAAGGTCATCAACTCTATCATGCTAAAGGCTAATCAACCACAGGACAGCTATTTTATTGCTAGGAAATTGCCGGATGATTGTGGCGTTCACCCTGAGCAAACAGTGTAAATGCCTGAGAACCTTTCACCATCTTTCAGCATCCTCTTCCACTCCACCTCTCATTCTTCTCCCCATTATCCCTCCCTCTTCCATTCCAGGATTCCAGTCACATGGAACTTATGAGACAGCACAGTAATTCAGGTGAAAATTTTATGACACAAGTGATTTCATAATTAATGTCCATCCAGAGGCACGCACCGCACACGTTCTAGCTCAGACTTTCACATTTGTTACACATAATGCAAGCAATTAGTCGGCAGTCCTGACTCAGTGATGATTTGCACAGTCTGGAGACAACTGTGCTCTTTTATTATGATAAGGAAAGCACACTCTGGAATCTTCCTTCTCCCAGCTCGCTGAATGGTGCATTCCTTAGAACACGAGTTTGCCGTGGGCGGAGCAGCGCCTTGGGCATCCTTGTGTCTGGCATTAGACAGATAGATGCCCAACAGTGGGGGAAAGGAATAAACAGAAGATGTCACTCCCTTTCTCATTTTCTGAGGACATATTAAATGCCTGCAGAAAAGTATAAGATGAAGAGATGGTTGGTGTTCAGCATCTTAGAGATTCTGAGATTACAGGCAGAATTTGGAAAATTGCTAACATCTCAAAGGGAGTCATAAATAACAACCCAGAAGAAGAAAAAGTGGTAGAATGATGCCTCTGTTCTGAGTCCTGGGCTGAATTGGGTAAGATAGAACTAACCAAGATCTGTGTGCCTTTCAGACTTTATTTTATGCAAATTTAATGACAAGTACAAATAGCCCCAAGTACTTCAAGGATATCTATGAAAAAAAACCTGAGTTCACATTTATGTCCACAGCCACATGTCAGTGCCTGCCTTGTTTATGTTGATCTACAGTCATCCTCCCAAAAAACTCCCAGACCACGTCCTGTGTCCGCTCTTCATAGAAGGAAGTAATTTGATGACATCCAAGGAAAAGAACCTTTTAATATATTGTAAAGCTTCCGCGTTTTAGCTATCTGAATACTTCAACCACATTATGGCAATTCATTAGCTAAAGACTTAAACTGTTAATACGCTTGAGATTTACAACTTCAGAATATTTTAACTTTTCAACCAGAAGAAATAACTTCTACTCCAACACTAATAACTGTAGGCTTTCAAGTGAAAAAGGCTCCACCCTTAAGTACATACAAAGCCGCAAAATTAACTTCAAGCCAACCCATAAAATAGGCATAGTATGAGCGCCCCCTACTGGTACAACACTATTCCCACTTCAGGAATCAAATAAGCTTCTCACATCTGGGAAAAGGTGGACAAAAAAGAATTACACTTTAGAATCCAAGAGAAAGAAAAGCTAAAGGGGTTTGTGAAAACCAACATATAATCCAACTAAACATAAAAACGCTTCTTCTCACTTTAAAATAATATCCATGAAAGACAACAGAAGACAAATTTGTAAGTTTTCGAGCCAACCTGTAAGCCCCTCCCTAAGATTAGACAGCCAAGAGTGAAATAAACAGCCATCACTCTCAGGACGCCCATCTGCATTTGCATTCAGACAGAGCCACCCAGCAGAGCTTAATTGAAGTGATGCTTACACACTGACAATGGATCCCTCCCTTAGCAGCACATGAGAAGCGCTGCAGGCTTTAGAGAAATAAAATAAATTATGTAGCACCACGGAGGCTGAACAAAGTCTCAGGGCCTTGGGGTTTTCTGCACTGGGAAATGACTTCTATATTGTTATGTGAACTGGGACACCGAAGGTGAAAGCTGTAAGTTTTATATTTCTAGCCACTCAAATTAGTTGTCTGCAGAGCAGAAAAATCCAATGTGCAAGAATCAATGATAAATATAGGTAAAGTGCTAGTGTGGGGACATTCACAGTAACAGCACAGGGGAAATGCAGCAAAGGTGTTGAGGCCAATATGCTGTTATAGAGACTATACAGGGAAAGAAATGGCACTCTTACTCTCAGTCAGCAGAAGGCAGCTGTTTCATGGTATCTGTGATATTTGTATGGCTGCAATTTGATTATAACTGATTCTGTTATCACAATCTGTTACATATCCTACATAGAATATAAATACATAAAGCCATTTAAAAGCCAAATTACTGAGCTCTCTATTATTGTATTTTACCTTTTACTGCCATACCACGGATGATACTGAAAGTGTATAAATTTCAAACAGTAAATTAAAAACAAAAAAGATCAGTATACACAGGCTGTATTGAAAAGCAACCAACTGAACACTCCCAAGCACATTGATATGTTTGCCTCTCAAAGTCTCAGAAAATTGCTTTCTATGAATATAATGGGCTCAGCACGCGGGTTTTAGTTCTTATGTGATGCTCTTTACGGAACATTAGTGTTATAAAACTAAAACCGTATGTTGGTTTGCTTTGGATGTCTGTGGAGGATTTGGGGAGTTCAAAATGAGACGAAGAGATTACTATTGTTCTCCTTACCCTTTTCCAAATATTTTCTTTCTTTTCTTTTCTTCATGAGACAATGCCTCCTGTACCCAGGCTGACCTGCACAGCCATCGATGAAGTCTTGAACATGATGTTCCTGCATGCACTTCCTAAGCACCCATCTACTCCATTTTGGCAAGTAACACCTTTTCACACCCAGAATGCCACAGAAATGACTAGAAAGTAGTTTATCTGTTAGCTCCTCAGCTGTCCTTTTGCCAACACTCTAGTTGGTCCAGATTACCCTACCCTGTTCTATTGTGCTCATCTTTGCATGGGCGTCTTGCTTCTAACATTGCCTCGCAAACAATTAATTTTCCACATGGAGGCAGGAAGAATATTTTAAATATATAAAAAAGAATACCCCTCAAACTTTTTCTGTAACACTGATCAAAGCACAGATTTCTTCCCTCTTCTTCCCTTGGCTGGATGCTTTCTGCCCAATTGCTCTGCAGAAGTTGGATTCCTCTGTCTCTGCTTTTTGCTGAGACCTCGCATGGTATCTCAGTTACTTTTCTATTCTTATGATAAGAGTTTCTTTGGGCTTAACCTTCTGGAAGGAGGAGAGTGTGGTAAGAGTGTGACAGCACGGCAGCTGCAGCTGGCAACTCAGAGCCTACATCATGACCAGCAAGCAGGAAGCAGAGGAGGAAGCCCCAAATGGGCACTGGCCTTCAAAACCTCAAAGTCCTCTTCCAATGACACCCAGTCAGCACTAGCTAGGAGCTAAGTATCCAAAGGCCCAAGACTACAGGGGCATCAAATGCAGATGACTACACTTAGGGACTTGGCATTTGTCCCAGCATCCCGCCTCTGTACCTCTACTTGCCACATTTCCTTCACATAATAAAGTTAAAATTTCACTCCTTTCCCAAGAATGTAAGTTTGTCTTATAGAAGCTGTTTCACTTTCTGAAAAGCAATTATCATTCTTACTCATATTTTTGGTTTTTGTCTCTTAAACTTGGTTGGTGCAAAGTATTAGTCAATGTTACCAATACGTAGAAAGTACAAAGAATAACAATAATAAATATTATATAATCAACAACACTACCGGATTGACACTGTGAATGAAAAGAGATTGTGTGTGTGTGTGTGTGTGTGTGTGTGTGTGTGTGTGTGTGCGTGTGTATTCTCATGCATTCTTGTAGCCAAATCATATAACACAATTTTGCTAATTTATAAAATTCTTTCATTTAACAGTAATCACTTACTCTCAAGCACATTAGCGATGCTTAATATGAAATATTTCTATTTTAAGTTCCCGATGTTAAGCTTACGACAATTTACACATGAAGCAGTGAGGGAAGTGGGAACTGTGGAGCCCAAGGAGGCTAAGTGTATGTTTGCTGTTTTTTTTTTTCCTAACAATATATAATGATTTTGAATAAATAATGTTTGCGGCCCTTCTTGCACAGTGGAAAATGGAAATGATGTATGCTCTCCAAAGAGTAATGTCAAGTACTCATTACATGCCACAAATAACCAGACCACAATAGTCACTCATGTGTTTTTTTTTAATCAGTGTTTTTAGCTGCCTAATCTGAAGGCAACATGCCTAATATTAATATACTGTTTGGAGAACTTTTCCATTTGTTATTATTTTGCCATTCCAATAGCTTTAGAAAGTATTAAGCAATCATTGTATTTTTCTTTTGTATGACATTATACTAGAGGAACAAAAATTAGAAGTTTTATCAAAAGACATTTCATTATCACTCTCTGGAGATTCCATGTTAAGAGTGTTAGAAATTTTATTTTTTAATTTTTTCAACACTACTCAAAAAGTATCAGGAGGATCTATCCAAGTTTGGGGTATTTTGGAGCTGGAGATGTGGCTCAGCTGGTAAAAGGTTATGTCTCTGAGCTCCATCCCAAGCACTGGATCTGGAGAAGCAGAGGCAGGGGGATTGCTGTGGCTTTGTCCACAGGTCTCTGTCACTGACTTGGCAAGCTCCACATTCAGTGACAGACTGTCTGAAAAGCCAAAGTGGAGAGCAAGTGGAGACGACGCCTGGCACTGCTGATCTCAGACTATCACTTACACAAGCACATACCACCTGCTGCCATGCCAGGCTTAAACATATGAACTCACGGAGACTGTGGCAGCATGCACGGGCCTGGAAAGGATGAAGGGGCCCCAGTGCTGAGAGGAAATGTGCACATGAGCTCTCACATCTTACCAAGAGAGATAGGTAAAGAAATAAATAAAAGCCAGTTTTGGTATGAACAAATTCATTTTGAACACTGTATAGTATAACAGAGCTTCTGGTGTAAATTCAGTTGTTGAGTCCTTTGGTTTACAACGTAATGGGTCTCCTTGTTTGCAGCTGCTTTGCTCATGAAGACACTGAACTTTTTTTTTCCCTGGTGCAGCCAAAGTGTTTTTAGTGTGTTTAGTCAGGTGGAGTTATTGATTGTTGGCTAAATAGTTAAAAATAAAAATTACAAATAGGTTGCATGCGAGTAAATAGCTCTGAATGTAATTTTTTTTAAAAAATCCTAGCAGTTGGGAGGTAGAGACAGACAGATCTCTGTGAGTTCGAGGCCAGCCTGGTCAACAAAGTGAGTTGCAAGACAGTCAGGTCTGTCACACTGAGAAACCCTGTCTTGAAAAAACAAAACGAAAGAAAAAATGAAAAATGTTTGTCATCTACTCTGTCTCCTGCTAGGATTGTCACCCCCTCCTCGCCTTTCAGATCTTATTTCTGCAGAACCAGCAGAGGGGAGTTGCCCCACAAATCTGGACAGAGACAAGTAAATATTTGCGAAAGATCTAGAGAAAGGAGAATTATTCCATTGCAAAAATATTTCTGAGTAGGAATTATATTTCAAGTTTATGAATTAAGATACCTCTGTTCCGAGGAATATCAAAATAATGTATGGATTTTTTTCAAGCTAAAATATAACTTGTTCATACTTCTTAATGCATACACACAGAGAGAGGCACCGGCAGTGGTGAGGCTCCTCAGCCCCAGGTCTATGAGTGCTCAGTCATATTTGTCCCCTGGAGCTGGATTATCAGTACTAAAAGTAAAAAAAAAAAAAAAATCCAGATAAAGTGCATATAGTTAGCCACCTATGAGACCTAGAAGGCGTCAAAGCATCAACATTCCTTACTCTCACTTACACGACAGACAGCCCTGGTGGAGCAGTGCCCAGGGGCTTTTATATTCCTCAGAAAGCTTTTAGAATTGCCTGCTTAGGGGAAATTGTCTAACTAGACTCATACTGCACACTAGATCATTGATTTTGACAATTCTGTTTGGTACAAATGAAACCTATTCTTCCTAATGAAATGTATGCCAACAACATTAAATGTTATTTCATATGAGTGACAATGTGTGTATGGTAGCAAAATTAGGAAGAAAATCTAAATTTAGAGCACATTGTTGTTCTTACAACTTAGAGATTGCAAGCAGAGCAACAACCAAATGGAGAAATACCTTACACAAGTAAGTATTGCATTATTAAATAGAAAGAAACATCAGGAGTTAGAATGCACAAAACCAATATGGTGTTTGCAACTCTGATACAACTTAAAACTCTACCTTTTTGAACACCAAAACTCTTTTACACAATACTGAGGCACACTGCATTGTCTCTGTGACACTTGTATTAAATAGTCCTCTGCTGGTGTTAGAATTCTTCTTCCTAACTTTCCCTTTTCATCCTTCTCAGGTATCTTTCATATCTAAGTACGGCATCAAAGCCTTGCTCCACCTCTTTATGAGGTGGAGGGAGAAGGCATGATGGTGGGGAATGTGTCCTGGCTTTAAGTTACTGGACAAAGCAGCAGAATGGAGGAGGATTGAGGACGGATGCTCGTTCTGTGGGCCCAACCCCTACACCGAGAGAGAGCCTTGGGTAGCAATGTGTGGATACAGAACAGTGACCCTCTATATTTATGTATACATCAATTAATTACAGCCATCCTGGTTGACACCACTGGTTCGTCAGTGCAGTGACCACTCCCTGACATTCACAAAACACGTACTCTACCCCAGGCACTGTTCTCTCAGGCTCTGCTGATAGAGTCTTGACTTCCAGTTTGAAGATGATGATACGGCTCACTCTAAAATAGTGTCTACTAGAATCTCACGGGCAACGTGCAGACGCTCCTTTCTCCCTGCATACTTATCTTTGCCAATTTTGCAAGTTAAAGCAGAATAACACACAGAGTACTACACTTTTATTAAATGGAGAAACTGGATGTAAGTAATATCCAATGCCGCATTTTCTAAGTAGTATTACTTGTTTGCCAAAGTATAGTCATGTAAGGTAATCATTGTAGTTCTTTGGAAATCCAGAAGACAGCCCCACTCTCCCCTGATTCAATGTTAAAGTCAATGAGAGCATCAAGTGGATTTCTAAGCGATGCTTCTTCTTTTTCTTTTTCTTCTTCTTCTTCTTCTTCTTCTTCTTCTTCTTCTTCTTCTTCTTCTTCTTCTTCTTCTTCTTCTTCTTCTTCTTTTTGCCATTTTGCACTCTAATAAATAATCTGGCTATTGAAAAAGTATTCACAGAGGGCAAAAACCATCTCAGTTACCCCCAAACTAGCTAGAGTCCCAGAATAACTTCAGTTACTTTCCCTGTACTGCTTGAGGTGGACCACAGGTGAACAGGTTCACATCCCACTACTGGGTCCTGTGCCCTTCAAAAATAAAGCAAATTTGAGGAAATGGAGAGTCAACACAAATGGGCTATGGAGAAACCACTGTGAAACCTAGTTTTTTGTGTGCTACCTTAAAAACAATAGGGAAACTATGGTGTACGGAACACAAATAAACAAATTGCAAAGGAGACGCATCTTGCTTTCACAAGGTTCCTATGGGGTTTCCTGGATATTTTTTGGGTCCTGGGTATGGAAACTGGTGCTTATTTCTGAAGTTGGCTTAAGTCTGTACCATGCTCACACCTTATTCCTCAGGCTCTCTTCAGCTATCTATCTCTCTGCCCCATAACTGAAACTGAAGCATGGCTGCAATGCTGTGTTCGGGTAAAAGATGAGAAAGTTTTTGTTGTTGCTTTTCAATCTACAAAGTTAAAATACATCTGTAGTTTTTATTTTTATTTTTTAGTACAGCAGGTTGGTCCTTCATGTTTAGCTCTCTTGAAGAAGAATTTAAGTAAGCTACAGCAATCAATGTGAAAGAAACCTTCAGAAATGTGGGCACTTTTGATGCTAATATCAATACCTTGTTTGTCATAAGAAAGCGTTGGAGAGACTTTCTAGGTCTTCCGTTGTGAGTGTGGTGCAGTCACCTCATTCACCCACCAGTGCACTCACACACAGACTGTTTCCATGAGTCTGATTGTGTATGTAATACAGAACTGACAAGAGGTTATTTCAATCAGGAAATTTAAGAAAGGTGCACTTAACAAAACTAGGATTTATTTTTAAATCTATTTATTTTCACATAGACTTTGCGTAAATGTTTAGACCGAAAAGTTAAAACCCCAATTCGTGATTTTCCTTTCAAAACTGGTGCAACTGTCCTTCTTGTTGTTCAGTGACCAAAGCTTAGAGGCCTGAGCTAAAGTAGACAAAAGGACAGCCAAGGGTGAGCAAGATGGTGGTCAAAGATGCCTGCCAAACTAATCCTGATGACCTGACTTCTGACTTCATTCTCTCAATTCCATGTGACAGAGGAAAGGAATTGTCTCTAGCAGCTTGTCCTTGGACCTCCACAGGTGCACTATGGCATGGACACACACACACACACACACACACACACACACACACACATTCACACTCACACATGGGCACACACACTATATATAATTATATATAATAAAGAATATATATACTTTTAATAGGTCACTATTGTGGACTTTGTTCTCCAAGAACAAAAAATCCTCTTTACAAGTCTTTTCTGTAAGTCTCTTAAGTTTCTATCCTTTCTTCAGAATCCACAGAGACCCCAGATATCCCCAAAATCCACAATTTATTTTGGAATATGAGTACTATTTAGGCAAATACAAGAGAAGGGTTTTAGAAGAGGAAGGAACATCAGAGGAGAACAGAATGAAATCAATTGATGCTGCTTCTCCACTAGTGAGAGAGGACACTGTCTAAGGGAGCCAAGCCTAAGGGAGGGAAGAAAAAGGACTGATGTTGAAGGTCTTTGCATAACCTAATGAGATGACTGTGTTTCATTCTAAAGGGGATGGACAACCACTGCTGAGTGTTAAGTAAAATAATAATATACTTAGGTAAGTATTTCCTATGCATATTCTGAGTGTGGTAGGAGAAATGTTTAGGATCAGATGCCTGGGAGCAGACATTCCTGCTAAGAATCTCTTTCTAGTATTGCAGACAAGAGATGTCTAGGGGCCAGAGCAGTGATTGATGGAAGGTCTGGAGACACAGATCTGAGAATGTTTCACAATGGGCATTCCACAGTGTGCCAATTTACAGCACTGAGCTTGCTATCTCTGCCACGTCCTGCCATAATGGAGCTCTCTTAGTGACAGTCCGAGGAAGGTTCTGGAATTGGTGCCTGGACATGGCTGGGTAGCCTAGACTTCAAAGGTGTGTGAACATGAGTTTCCAGGATGTAAGTATTTAATGTCACCTCCTATTTAAGATGCAGTAAAGAAACTTTACTAGCAATTCTTTTTTTTAAACTGTTAGCTGTGTTTCTTATTAATTATATTTAAAAAATAACACATGCTTTTAAAGATAAGCACATTCAAGCCGCCTTTTGAGTAACTAAACAAAATCGTGAACATTGTAAAACTCTTCAACTCCTAAGAATTAGATGGCATGTGATATTCTGAGAGTCAGAAAGGATGGGACTTCACAGCTCAGTGTGTCATCATGTTGCTGCCAATGGCATTCAAATCAATATGTCAGAAATCCTACTTGCTAAAGGGCGTGCCTGCTTTGTGTGTTAAGGACAGTCACTGTCTGGAAGGATGCTCACTCTATGTCTCGCTGCTTCCTCGCATGGCCACGTAAAATTTCTCAGCATCCACAGTGTACTATCTTATGTAGATATAGAAACGATTGCCTCTTCTAACTGATAGTACCAACAAGACATTTTGTCTGCCACTTTCACCAAGAGAAGAAAATGCTAGCACGGCACTCCAATTAACCATGCTCTAAAATAAAAGAGAGAAAAATGCAAGTGGAAAGTGAGGGAACAGTTCACAGTGTTTAACCAGGCAGGAATGGACCTAGCTGAAATGATTGGTCCACAAAAGAGCTTCTAAGAGCAGAGCAACGCGCCAACATTATTTCAAGTGCAGCCAATTATTCTTTTATTGTTGTCTGAGAGAGACCACCAACGAATCCACAATTAAAAGTTTTGTGGAGTTTTGTTGCTGCTCATGTTGTTTTGACTGTTTTCAGAATCAGTCCAATAACCAAGGAGCACTGGCACAATTCTTTAGGCTTCACTTGTTGAAACAAGATGCAAACATCATTTAAATACATTGTTTCTTGTTTATTCTTGGATTTCTTTTAGACTCCCTCAGCTAAAACAAGTGTGTAATTTGCCAGAGAAAATGAAATTGTTCTTTGTTAAGTACACATTGGAAATCATATGGTACAATGTGTATGTACATCTAGTACAGTTTCAAAAAAAGCTTTATTTTTCAAGTCCAAATTTGGAGCCAAGTCAATGCAATTGGGCATGCATTGCAGCATGCAGAGACATTCTTTTGCCTTAAACAGTGTCTAGAAGTAAGAGAAATTTCTGCTTGCTTAAACCTATCAGATCAGGAAAACGGAATCTTAAATAAAACCTCAAACACAAAAGAATGTGATATTGGATGACAGCAAAATCTAGGATTTTGGTCACTAAAGACGACATCCGTCAGAAAAGTAGCAGACAGGGATGTCTAAGACTGAACAAGGAGTCCTTCAGAGCTGCGGGATATACCATAGCCTCTTCAAAATCAGCAGTAACCAAACAACAGAAACTTTACCTTTCCTTTTAAAATAAAATTTACTATATAGTTTGTGTGTGTGTGTGTGTGTGTGTGTGTGTGTGTGCGCGTGCGTGCGTGCGCCCACATGTGCATGAGCATGCATGCAGATACAAGCACTTATAGATGGCCACAGAGGCTGGACAACAGTGATGGATTTACAGACAGCTGTGAGATATTTGATGTGGTTCTAGGAACTAGGCCTCTGGGCCCTTTTCAAGAGCTCAAACACTCTTAACTGCAGGGCCATCTTTCTGGGCCTTGAATTTATAGTTTAACTGCACTCAGGGAGGCAGAGGCAGGCGGATCTCTGTGAGTTCGAGGCCAGCCTTGTCTACAAAGCAAGTCCAGGACATCCAGGACTACAAGAGAAACCATGTTTGGAAAACAAAACAAAAACAAGAAACAAACAATAACAACAATGCAAACAAACAAAAAGGAACTGGAATACAATTTCCTATCTATTTTATAACAGTCTACTTCCAAAAATAACCGTCACTGAGAAAAATGGCGGTGTTACAGCCCTTGGTGAGACTGTATATATGAAAATAGATTGTCTTATAAATATATTTAATAGCTCGTATTGCCACTCTACTTTGTTTTAGTAGGGCAATATGCCCGCCACCTAATTTTAAGAACAAGTATTTTTGAGATTTTTTATCAGTTTTATTTCTTCTGTATCTTTCAAAATCCTACCTTTTTTGGATTTTTCTTTTAAAAAAAATTTTTTTATTAATTTATTCTTGTTACATCTCAGTGGTTATCTCATCCCTTGTAACCTCCCATTCTTCCCTCCCTCCCATTTTCCCCTTATTCCCCTCCCCTATGACTGTTCCTGAGCGGGATTTCCTCCCCCTGTATATGCTCATAGGGTATCAAGTCTCTTCTTGGTAGCCTGCTGTCCTTCCTCTGAGTGCCACCAGGATTTTTCTTAACCATCCTGTGTTTCAATCTTGTGGTTTCTTTTTCCATCTAGGTGCAAAACTGACTGCCTCGATATATATTGGAAGCCATTGCATTCATATTGTTACCATAGAATCAACACTATTGTTACTGTCGATGGATTGGTATGTGGAGTCTTGCTATATGGACCTAGCTGGTGCAAAGCTTGCTGTTGAGCCTCCTTTCTCAGCTTCTCCACATGCTAGGACTACAAGCTTTTACCACCACTCCCAGCCTAGCACCAACATTTTAAATCATGGACTACCAATCAAACAAGCTGATATTCTAATTAAACACTTCATAAAAATTATGTTCTCAGAGAAAATATTAGTCAGCAAAAAGTCGCAGAAACTCCTCTAACTCAATTTCTAATTTCACAGAGTTCAAAGTTCTCTGCGTTACTTTATTGTGACCATCTTCCTCTAAGTGGTATGAGCCTGTTTAAACAATAAGATGAATCACTCTCCAAGGAGACTGAGAGGGAAAACACATCTTAATAATAATATTCTTCAAGCCAATTAAAAATCTACACCAAAAATCTCGTCCAAAGCTGTACTACACAGGATGATTAGCCTTATTTCCCTGTAGTTTCTATAAACCCAGTTGGATCACCTGGAAAGGTTGGTAGCCTTCATTGCACTCTCCCAGACAACGTAGAGCTTCAGAAGCCATCACTGCTCCACTGTAAGAAATGCATGTTTTATGTGTAAGATGGTATTCATATGTGAAAGCAATCTACTCCCTGCTTGTGCTCATAGCAAAGGCTTCTCCCTCTTGCATTTGCCTTTTCCACTATGCTCACCGTCTCTCCCTTTCTGTTTGCTTCTTAATGGTTTCCCAAAACTGCCATCCGTTCCATGTTCCTCACTCGTGCTGCTTCCATTTCCTTATTCTATCTCCATCTTCTTTGTTTTTGAGGTAAAGAGAAACATGGATGCCAAGCCACAGAAGCCTGAGCTAAGATCTCAGGTGCTGCTAAGAAGGCTATATGCTTATTTCTAGCCAGAAGAGCTGCTCTCAGGCGTGGGAGAGAGAAGAAAGGCTTGTCTCTGCCTACTCTCTGTTTGAGTTGTCTTGGAAGACCTGAGACCTTGTGCAATCAGGAGAATTTCTTTATTGAACCTCTCTTCTGGCTGGAGCTCCTAACCATCATTGTCTGTCAGACTTTGGCTGCAGTGTGAACCCAGTGGGGACAAAATCGTTGCAAAGTAGGTTGCATTTGCCAGACTTCACTGTGACAGCAACTGAAGAAGGCACAAAAATGCTGTTGAGGCCAGGGAGGAGTACAGCAACATGGAAAAGAAAATTACTTACTCTTACATAAAAGCATTTTATGAAATGAATATTCATTTCTTTTATCTCCAGTGTGCTTAACATTTTACTTCTGCAGGGGATTATTCCCTTTTATAATCAGCATCATAACTTTTCCCATTGTATGCAAAGAGGAGAGTTAATATGTGATCTCCTTGAGCATAATAAAATGGTCATGACTGGCATCACAGATGCCACACAAATCTTGCCACTGTGCCCAGGCAATACTAGACTTCAACTGATTCACAAGAGAAAGAAAAAGACTGCTTAAAAACAACTTTCAAATTCTCAAACATCTTAAAATAGCACACCAGTTATTATCGGTCCATTTGTTGAGCAGTATGGCCGAGATTTATATTTTGTTGCAATGGAATCCCTTTTTATTAGTGCAAAATTATGTATGAGGTAAATGTTTTAATTATGGCAAACCTGGGGAATATTATGTAAAGGCAACTGGCAAAGGGAATTTTTCACTAAGGCAAAAAAAATCAACTGGCTTTCTATTTTAAAATTATCATTATATTAATTAGTTTGAAATTAATAGGAACTATAAAAATACTAGATATAAACTTAGCTTTCCACTGTGCATATCTAATGTTAATCTTGTAAAAGTTATCTTAGAAGCAGGGTGTTAGGCTGTGTACCTGTAATGTCAGAAAGTGAGGCTGAGGCAGGAGGCCCACAAGTTTGAGGCCAGCTTGGATATAAGGAGACTTCCTCTCAAGGAAAGCTTACAAGAAACTTTTTCCTAGAAATGTAGAACTCTTCAGTAGTTTCTGTTGGCTAAGTGATTTTTGTCCTCAAAACAAAACAAAACAAACAATCAAACAAGAAACCAACCAACCAAACAAACAAGCCCTTGCTTCTATAGCATGTATCTCAGAATCATATTTAATTCTACAAATACTGAAGGCCTCGAGGAAGATGCTATTAAAAGTTGATTGTGGATTTTGCCACATGTACAACAGGACAGCACATCTGCAAACATTTTAGTTGGTAAGATTGGGTTTCATTTTGTGGATAGACTTTTTCTCCTTAGGAATTTGGTGAGAATGTATGCAATCCAAAAGTACTTTGAAAAGGAATGAAGGAAATTATTCAAAACCTTGTGTTTATAATATAGCTTAAACATGCAGGAAAGCACAGGCTAACCGGATCCTCTCAGCACCCACACAGCCTTAGATCTTGAGAGCAGGCTGCTTTAACACTTGTTCCTCCTGCAGTATTTGTTGCCTAAGGAAGTCTGTGGGTGGATAGGAGGTGCTCATTCCTCCTACACACCCACTTCTGTATTTACAACACTAAATCTCCATATACAGACTTAGAAGCACTTGAGTTGCTAATCACATTCAGTCAGTTTCTCAAGTGCTTAGGAGTGTGGTCCACACACTATCTTCTAACACACAAAGCAGAAAGTTATAGTTTATCGTGACTGTTATTCCAGTGCAAGCCAGTTCAGAGGAATGTTTGATGAGGATGACTTTTCAAATATAACTCTTCATGTTCAAAACTAAAAATGTAAAGTTATTTATTATAGGTTTTCTTGAACACCAGAAGACAAAGACACAGACACTGAGATGTGTAAAGCCACCCTTCACTCTTCATGTGTTAATACGATACTCATCCATTAAAAAATACAAGCCAATCTAAAACAAGTAAAATTGATGCATTTTAAAATGAATTTGACTTTGGGGGTTAACCATTTCATTTATCGTCATTACTCATGGCACATGTGTGCACACAGTTATTTCACTAGTCATATCAATGCAGTCCACTTGAGAGTCATATGAACTTTCTGTCAGTTAAGACATTATAAACATAATCATCAGCCTCACAAGGTACTTGAAAATATGACCCAATTCCTATATATTCACATTAGAACAGTCACAGCATGTACAACCACTTATGTAGTTCATTCAAAGGAAGAGCCTGGGTCCACTGAAATATTTTAGAATCTCCTAATAAAAAGACATTCCGTTCGAATGTTAGAGTCAATAAGACAAATCCCATTTTACCAATCCAAGGGCTATGTGACCTGAACTTGCGTTTATCACATACTGCAGTGACTAAGCTATTTGGCATCTTATAATAAAGAGTTTAAATAAAATTCAAAACTGTTAGTGGCATAGAATACAATAATAGATAAGCTGGTGGAAAAGCAATCTGGCAATAATCCAAGTTTTGTTTCTAATTTAAAAATTTTATTCATACTGCTAATTTTTTTCAGAACATTTATTATTTCAAAGATTCTAACCCAGAATTCAAAGCAGCAATTCTTAACCCATGGGTTGTGACCCATTTCACAAACCTCTATATCCAAAAATATTTACGTTACAATTCATAACAATAGCAAGTTATAGTTATGAAGTAGTCATAAAATAGTATCATGGCTGGGGGGGGCCATTGCAACATGAGCAACTGTATTAACGGGTCACAGTGTTAGAACATTTGAGAACCGTAGATTCAAAGGGTTATATGTCCTATTTCTTTAAAGTAAATATATCTCATGGATCAATTTGGTTGGACACGGGAGCTCCTGTCTGTGGTCTGCTATTTGGGAGGCAGAGGCAGGAGAAATGCTGTGGGCTCAACATTAGCCTAGCGAACTTAGTGAGTCTGTCCAGGCCAGACCGTGTACAAAGTGTGGCTATCTCAACAACAGCAACAATAATAACAAAAGGCTTTTTCAAAAAGCTTCACAAGGTTATTATTATTAAGGAGTCTATAATTGAAATGAATAGTTAGAGAGAAAGAGAGGGCACAGGCGAGAGGTGGGGGCAGGGATAAGGTGTTTCCCCATGATGGAACCCTCTAGCTGTGAACCATGTAACCAATGTCATGCTCGTGAGAGGAAAATGATTTCTTTAAAAAGCAAACAGCATTATTCAGGTCACAGCAGAGCACAACAAACCAAACAGTTCAATCACAAGATAACAAGGAAAGATGAGCTTGGCTTGGCTTCCATTTTCTTGGCTTAATACCAACTAGCAAGCAGTACGTGCATGGACAGGCTACCTGCAGTAGCACAGGCTACTGTTTTAGAAATGAGACAAGATGCACGTTGGGTGAGAAAATCAGCTGGAGGAAAGCATGTGGTGAAAGTTCAGCAAAATGATGGAGAAATTCTATGTGCTGTGGGTCATTTTTGCTTTCTTTATAAACGTACCAGCCGAAGAACAAGATTGTTGTGTGAACAGTGGAACAGGTAGTCTCAACAGAGTGACTGTCAGATTGGTCTACAAGCTAAAGGAAATGCTCAGAAGCTGTACAGAGTTTGCATAGAAACAACTTCTTACCAAAGCACGATTTTGAAACTGAACTGATTTTTAAGTACTTCAATGGCGAAGCTTCTGCTACAAGCATTGCATTTTCTCTTTAATATATATATAATTTATTTATATACTTATTCATTCTCAATTGTTATCCCATCCCTTGTATCCTCTCATTTCTCCCTCCCTCCTGCTTTCACCCTATTCCCCTCCCCTATGACTGTGACTGAGGGGGACTTCCTCCCCTTGTATATGATCATAGGGTATCAAGTCTTTTGTTGGTAGCCTGCTATTCTTCCTCTGAGTGCCACCGAGCCTCCAGAGTGGGGACTCACTTAAGCATTGCGTTCTTCTATCTTTATGTTAAGACTGAATTAGTTTCCGAAGCTCTCCCTTTTAAAGCTTCTGGGAAGCCTTCTTGAGAGGACTATGTTCACTACCTAGGGAGGAGGCCAAATAGTCGGACTGGCAGTCCAGAGCCTTGCACTGTCAAACACGCTCTGCATTTGAGCCTTGACTGCTGCTTAGCTTTAGCCCATCTGGAAAAACGTTGAACTCCAATGTGAACCTCTGTGGTCTCCAGGTGTACCTTATATGAATTAGCTAAGCCTTTTTCCCTGTAAGGCTCAAGTTTCCTAAACTGCATAAAGTATGCAACGTTGGATCGTTATCTTCCTGAACGCAAAGCATTCTTTTATTTGGTTTCATCAATTCTACATTTACTGAGTCATAACATAATTATTTTACACAGCCTAAGAAATCACTGAGATAACATTTATATTTCAAATCCATTTTTATTTTAGTAATCTTATAATTATATTTTGCATTTTGTTCTTTATTTGTGGTATACGTATAAAAGTGGCAATGGGGAATTCATTTGGAGAAGCTTGTAGGATATTTACAAGACATTTAATATAAAAATAAAGCATTTCTTCGGTTGTAAGCACGTCTGATGGGACTTGTAAACTTTTTACTTCTCTCTCACGTCTTTAAATAAAATTAAGTAATCAAAGCATATATGTTAACTGGCTGGGTGTGGTAGGATAACACATGCATGCCTTTAATCTCACCGTTCAGGGGTCAGATGAGTAATCCTGTGAGTTTAAGACCAGACTGTTGTGCACAGAGAGTTCCAAGTCTCCCCAGGCTACACAGTGGACCCTATCTCAAACAATGCAATGCAAAGCAAACAAAAATATATCTCATTTTACTAATATATTGATTTCATCAGGGAAGAAAAGATAATACCACGTTGTCTTTAACTTAACTTTTGCTTTATTTTTTTTTTAAATAAACAAATATTCTTACTTTAAACTTAAAACTCTGATACAGGAAGTTACTTGTGTGTTAATCTCAGTGCATGGTGATTGAGGGCAGTATTATTATGTATTTAAATACCAAATATTTAAACATTTTCCTCATGAATTATTTCTGACTTACTAAATGTGTCTCCTACTTTGTATTTGAGAGTTTGGGCACTGTTCATATCTGCTTCAAACTTAGCGCAGCGCACAAGCAAGTGCATGAAGGAGGAAGATGAACTGAGATGAGTGTGACTCATGGATAGACGAAAAATAGGCACGGCACATCCAGTAACTAAGCTAGGAGGACAACGGGTCATGTAGTCATCCTTTCTTAAAATGCAACATTTAGGTTTCGCATAGATATCTGCTTAGGAATAATAAGAGCCCAGAGCAGCACACGGAAATGCCCAAATACAGAAAGAGAGCAGCTCTTACCTCCATCTCCAGACCCTGATCCTGCATCTGAAAAGAGAAGAGAAAAGCAATTCATAAGCACTTGAAAGATATATTAAACAATGGGGGGGGGGTTGAAGATAAATTTTCCTTCCTTTGTTGTTGTGGTTTTGTGTTTGAGACAGGGTCTTCTGTAACCCAGGCTGTTTTATAGTTTGCTCTTTAGGGCCGATGTCCCTTAACCCTTGGCCCTGCCGTGTAAAGACTTCCAACGTCCGGGGATCACAGTCCAACGTCCGGGATCACAGTCCTACATCCGGGGTCACAGTCCTACACCATCAGATTGTTTACTGTCTCAACACCAAAAAATCATTGATGTGAAAATTAGTTGCCTTTAATCTGTTAATATACAGTTTTGTCAATTTAATATGATTTATATTGACATAACATATAAGTAAATATCATTTTTATTCTTAAATTTTATGAAAGCTGTATCATACAGCTTTGGGAAATTTTCTTGAGTGGGAATTCCTCCCAGTTTTAATTTTGATCAGGTTGAATTTGGAGACTTTGACATGATGAGACACTTCTATAACCGTATTTTCAAACCCAAACAGTACATATGGCAAGCACACAACTAAAACTTGTATTCCTAGAAAAAGTTAAGGAAGCACCTTGCGGACGAGGTCCTTATGAATACTGCTCTTGCTGCGGAGTCTGCAACAAAATCACTGTGTTTAAAAAAACAAGCAAGCAAGCAAACAAGCAACAAACAAAACCAACTTGGGCCTTTGTGCTTACAGGGGGCCGACTCTAAGAGATGCTGGCAGGAAAATGCCATCCCGCACTGGCTCTTATTCTGCGTCTTCCTGCCTTCCCTTCCACATCATTATAAATAGATAAAGGTGCCTTTTTCTGAGCACACAGACCCCAGAAATACACCGTTCCCTGGTCTGAGTCAAGACTATTGGTTTCCATCTGTTCCTAAATGTAGACATTATCTTCTCTCTGCTTATTTCTTTGCATTCTAAATATGTTTCATTGTGGATTTCTACTGTTAATAACTAGGTAATGTGATAACCGTGGTAGTCCCTTTCTGATAAACTGTTACTACTATACGTTAGAATTATATCCAGGATTCAAACTTACATCAAAAACCTCTTCTATGAATTTTTGCTTGCTGTTTAGTTTAATTAACATAGGATATGTCTTCTTGTTGCTGGTTTCTTTTGACATTTTGTTGAGAGACACTATATAGAGTGGTCAGGGGCATGAGAGTCCATAGAACTGACAATTATGAGAGAATGGGTGTTTCCACACAACATGTCCCTCTTCATGAGATTAACACTGCCATGGAGAAGTAGCAGATGAACAGTAAGTCTTGGTGGCAACTACCGTTAACTAACACTGCTTTATAAAGAATATTGGGCTGGAGAGATGGCTCAGCCATTAAAGGCTAGGCTCACAACCAAAAATAAAGGATGTCAATTAATTCATTAATTACTATCATGACTGATCATATGTCTTGGGGTCATATCCTTTACTTAAAGGCAAACTACTTGATAGAACAGTTTGCAGTTATATATGTATATATACAAACACATATACATTGTAGATAAATATATATACATATATAGTTACATATGTATATATATGTGTGTATCTATGTGTGTGTTAATTATTAGTGTACATATTTATACTTACATGTTTTTATATATTTGTTAAATTTATATACAAATATATATTTTGCTTAATATATGTTTATTATATACTACATATTTATTCCTATAAATTAGATAACAAATATAAAACTAACTTAGAACTATAATCCTATGATTTGACATTTTAATAATAACAATTCATGAAAGGCTCAAACACTTCTTTCTGCAACAGGAACACATCCTGCTAGTTAGAACAATATTCATTAGTTATAACACTGTTTCTTTGGGGCAGAATAGTGCTTGAATGGCTAATGTTTGCTGTTTCATCTGAGCATACTTTCATAGGTAAGATTTTAATTAACTGTGAATTAACTTGAAAGTTACTCAAAGGGACCACGCCTCTCGCTGTACCGTAGCACAGCTGGCCCATCTTGTTCATATAGTCAAAGCATATAAAGTCTATTTCTCATTTCCTACTAAAACCAGGAACTTCTATCAGGCGGGGCAATGTGATGCTGTCCTTCTGCACTTGAGCATGACACACATAAAGAGACTGTACCTATGCTCACAGGCTCCAGGTTGCCAAATGACAAGAGAAAACTTAAGTAAGCTTCCTATGCTTGTTCCTTCTCTTCAATGAGTTTAGTGAACAATAGCTTACTTTAAATGTGTGAGCACTGTCTGGAATACTGTAATTATAATGTTGAGAAAACATCTTGCCCATTGCTCTTTAGGCTTCTGAGTGAATATATGTGGCGGGGGAAAACCAGGGTAAAAACAGGAGCATTTTGGCTTTTATCTATCACATATGTTTCTAAAATTTTAAGAGATTTATTCCATATGATTAGTGTTTGATTTGACCCAAATTAAATAGCTAGGGAAGAAAAGGGGAATAGATGGAAAAATGGTCACTGTGGTCAACAGCATCATTATGAAATACTTATGGGAAGCTTTAATGTTTTCTCAATTGTAGGATGAGTCATCATGGCAAAGTCTCAGCGAGGCAGAAACATTCTGGCAAGAAGAGATACTACTGGGCCTTAATCTGGGCTCTCCATCAACTCAGTTCTCCCAGGGCAAGAAGTTAACCTGACAGTGAGACTGGCTACAAGGTAGCCACATTCTAGATTTAAAAACAGCAACTGTAATGACACAGAACAAATAAAAGATTATATGTTCTCTGGCCCTTTATTCCCAGAGAATACAACTTGCCATCTCCGCTCACTGTCAAAGAGCATTAAAACTAAATGGGAAAATTATGAAGAAAAGTCAGAACCCCAATTTACTTGCCGTCAGGCCTGGTTAATCACTTGGTTTCTCCATCACTGCTCAGACCAAAACCCTTTTTAGATTCAGTAGTCAACAGAAGATGCATTCAGCTAAACTGGCTGACTAATTAAATCCTGCAGAAATCTAAGTATGCAAATGAGGTAAGGACAGCTTCTTCGATTGTGATTAAATTTTCTACTTGGCTAAGTATTTATTTTCATAGTAAAAGCAGCACACTGGGGACCAGCATGAATAGACTTGAATGAATCAGACTGTGTGGACTGACAGCAACTCAGAGGTTGGGAAAAAGAATACCATTTTTAGTAGCAGAGCCATTTGCCATAGCCCTGGATCCTGGTCTGTTTGCATGACTGCTTCCTATCTGCTGGTCTTCGCTGCGTGATGTACAAGTTACATCACCCCCCCCCCCCAAGATCATCATAAGCAAGGCTTTTTCCTACTCTCTACAGTGTTAACTACAACCTTTCTAAGAGTCAAAGGTCTCACTTATATCTGTTCCATTAGTTCTAAAGTAGTTTTTCTTCATTGTTTCATCTTTTGGTATGGCTGAGTGATTTGGTTTTATAGCGTTCTGTGTATGCCCCATCCCTACTCTGAGGTGAGCCTTCTGGTCCTCTTCTGCTTGCCATCCCAACCATCTTCCAGACAGGTCATTCACATGCAGAGGCAAATAATCTTTCAAAAAAGACCCCTTAACAACCAAGACAAAATCAAAGAACTATCACTGCAGCTGAGAAATGCCCCTGACTGGTGGTCCTCTGCTCCTTTCGGAGACTGTGGTAGTCAGCAGGACACCTCATATCACTCACTTCTAGCCGAAGACAGTCTTCTAAGGGACCCAAGACTTTTATTCTTGCCCACTTATACCTTACCCACACAAACTCTCACATATTTCTCACGTTACACCCTAAAATGGAAAAACCTGTTACCCCAGAGGGACATTTACGTGAAGGACTCCCTAACACTATTTTGTTGTTTATGAAAGAAGTTTTTTTCCTACTGAATTATTATTTTTCCTGAACTATGACTTTCCCAAGGGTTTTCATAATTAAGTATAGCCTATGTGCTACTGTTTATTTAGGACAGGAGTTTACCATGCCTATCTGTAAATTGCTGGGTCATAAGAGCCACTGTGTTTCACATACACACACACACACACACACACACACACACACACACACACACACACACACACACACAAAAAGCAGGAAAAGAAAAAGTAAAACAATCAAACAGCAATGCTAAAAAGCATATGGAGTCCCTCCCTTTTTTTCCTTCTTTCTTTTCTTCTCTCCTCCCTCCCTCCCTCCCTCCCTCCCTCCCTCCCTTCCTTCCTTCTTTCCCATTATTCTTACAACAACATAAATAAAGAGCTCTGTAGAATCTGAGTTTAACTGTGTCAGAAAGACAGATGTTAGTGTAAATTATTCACAATGCCAATGCATTCTTCAGTATGATCTGCTAAATGCTAACCAGCACATTTTACAGTTACAATCTAGCACCAGTGCCTACACAAAAATACTTGTGAACTTCAGAACTCAAACCTGCCAAGGTGCACACTAGAAGATAACTCTGTTTCAGAAAGGAACAATCGAACAATCGAACAAATGAGACCTTTATCTATAAATTTGATATCTGGGCAATCAATTCAGATTTCTAATTATATGTATTCAACTGTCTGCAGTCCAACAATCAACATATGTAGTTAAAGATACTAGTTGTCATAAATACATTTCCTCTTTTATGAGACATTTGTGCATACCTGTGGCACAGGATCCTTCTGAGACCACAAGTATCTCACTCTGCTGTTTGCAGGCAGCTTGTCTCAGGTAGCACTCATTCTGGTAGCTCTCTCCATTGGAGCCACACACAGGCACGTAGTCACTGTTGCACTGAGGAACAAAGAGATAAAGCAAAGGAGCCATCAAAAAACATGGTTATTATTGGATTCTATATCCTTCGGACATCCTAAACAAAAAACAACCTTTTCCAAAACAAACCACGTCTCTTGGTTTTCAGTGATCCGTGTTCCTACAAGACTATAAGTTCTTGCTTTGTAAGTGCGCCATTGAAAGTTACACAAAGGCGATGTCAAGACTGCTGCTTGTCATTTGATTTAGACATAGGCAACACTAAGTATCTAAATTGATTAGGTGATTACAAGATAGTGGCTGAGCCATTAGCACACAAAAGATGTCACAACAATCGTACCACCATTATTTAATTTTGTTTCTGATAGATATCCTTGCTGACTTCTTAGGATGAAAATAAACAACTCGGCCATGTCAAGCTATTAAAATGAAGGCTGACGGCTGTCTGGGTTGGAGCAGAACTATTTGGCTGAAATTCCAAAACTAAAGTTATGCAGTTACTCCTCGATTATTATTTTTCTATTGAATTTTAATTTTGATAAATCAAGGAATACTCAGATAAGACAGAGAGTATAAGTAAGACTTTGGGATAGAGAGGGAAAACTTTCACAGGTGTAAAGTATCGCCATCACATATAAACTGTCGTATGTTTCAGAAAGAGAAATGTTCATTTTTAAAAAAATAACCTCATTACCAAAAACTGCATATTTTTGCAGTGGGAATAGGCAACCTACTGGGGATAGCCATCATATTACAATCACACTGTAAGGCATTAGGGATACTTGGCTGTGTCCTCTACCTGCTAATCACACCAGGATGTGATTATCTACTGATTACTACTACTGATGCACTTCATTGTCTAATTATAACAAATGAAATGATCAAGATGACTATTTATCAAGGCTTGCCTGTGCCAGAATCACAGTAAGGAAACCATGCACACAGATACATATGAAAATGCTTTTCTGTTTTCTATTTTTAATTAAAATGTTTGAGTTTTTGAACATGCTATAAATGTATGATTCATACAAAATAAATCAACAGTTTATCCAGGTAGCAAGGAAATTTTAATATGCATGTCTATATTTTAAAAGTCTATCACATATAAAATTGAAATCAAGGGTTTATGCCAACAACCAAAAAATAAAAAATAAAACTGGCATAAAGTGAGAATTTAATTAACAAAAGCTTGAGACATTTTTTGAGCTGTAATTTCTTTTTTTTTTTTTTTTTTTATTTTTCTTTTTCTTTTTTTATTTAAGTAATTTTCAGATTGCATCTCAATTGTTATCCCCTCACTTGTATATTCTCATTCCCCCCTCCCTCCCTCTTTCACCCTATTCCCCTCCCCTAGGTCTGTGACAGAAGGGGACCTCCTCCCCCACCATCTGATCACAGCCTATTAGGTCTCATCCTGGTGTGCTGTAACTTCTAACAGTATCTGAACCTTTTTATTCACAATAATCTATCTAATCCTCTATCTTACTGTCACATGATAAAAGCTTAGCTTTCCTGACAAGTGTAACTGTCTATGTGCTTACTTTGTGTATGTGTACATTTCTGTATGTACTTGTCAATCCCTGTATAGGTTTGTGCCAGTGGTGGGGGTAAGAGGTTGACATCAAGTGTCTTTCTCAATCATTACTTTACTTTGGCTTTGAGTCAAGGTCTCCCACTGAGTTTGGAGACCTCAGATTCAAAAGAGCTGGCTCTCAGGAAAGCTCCAGGGAGCATTCTGAGCTGGCCTCCCTATGCTGCAGGCATGGCAGTGCACTATCTACACAGGAAATGTGTATGCACTCAGGTCTTTTTGCTTGCACAGTAAGTGCTTGTTTTCTCAGCCATATTCCCCTGTCCTTCACTGAGACAAGTTTACAGGTGATATGAACCAGTGCTTTCTGAATGAAAGGCACTTGAGTTTTGCCTTTTATCTATCACTGAATAATTTAAATATTAAATTTTTCTAATTGACAGTTTCCCAAACAGTAAATTCAAGTTTTATGGCATTCATATTGTGATGGTTACAATTGCTAGCAACACGATTTACTATGGTTTAGAAATTTTCTTCATCTTTATTTCTACAATTAATAATTGGGTGTTCTGGATACCTGGTATTCATTTAATAATTTCCTTCCATAGTCATACTGTTGGTTCATAGACTCAGTATGATTATGGAATTTATTTGGCTATGATTTTAGGTAATCTATTGCTACTATTCAACTCATCTGAATAGCTCTCATCTGATAGGCGACACCTGTGGACTGGACATTGTTATGAAAGTTCCATAAATATACATATTTTTAAAATTACATATGATTCCTGGCTACAGTAAGATGGAGTATCGTCACTCAGGGCAAAAGCAATAACAAAGGGACAGTGACAACTTGAATTTTCCAGTAGCAAGTATTAAAGAACAAAAGAATAATTAAAGCTGGCATGAGTTTCATATTCATGGCCTGGAAGACAAATGGATGGTCAAGTACTGGATAAATGTGCAGTGTTCAGGACTGAGATGACAGAATGTAGGTGGACATTAGGGGTTCTCCAAAGCTGCAGTGTTATCCGATGCTTGGAGGAGAAGGGTGGGGGGAAGAGCTGGTAACAGTAGACAACACAGCTTGGCTTACCTTTTCTTTAGACATATGAGAGTTAAACTTGATGTGGATGGCCCTTTGTAAACTTCTTGTGCTTGGGTCCGGCACTGTTGACCCTGGGCATCTTTTAATAACTAAGTTTAATGATATTTGGTCTACACTTTATTTGGGTTCTCATTTTTTTTTCTGTCTAACTCTGATGATTTTCCTATTTTACCTTCCCATGTGCTTCAGAAGGTTAGTCAAATAGAGGGCCAGTGGGCTGAGTTGTGGGGGCGGGGGTGTGGGAGGAAGATTTTTATTATTATCTTTGTCAAGTGCCAAGACACAATGCTGATATGCATCTTAAAATAGTGAATAAACTGATAAAGTGCTCGTATGTCACTTCTATGGGACTCAGTAAGCCAAATGTGAAGAGTGCTTAAAGCAGAGCTGCCAAGTTCCATGCAGAAGCCAAAATAGGGATTTGTGTAGAGCTAAGAAGAGCTTAACGGTAGATTATCACCACGACGCTTTTGGCCTTTGGTACCATGACTTGCACTCGTTAAAATGAAAACCACGAGAGGACAGGGATATTCTCAGTCACCAAAGCTCAAGGGTGCATGTCTAGCTCTGGTTTCCCCTGCCCTCTCTCCCTGTCTTTATGTAGGTATGTTATTCAATAGTCAAACATTTGTAAGATTTTGATTGGTGATTGGAGATACAGGAATTCTGTTTTAAGACCACAGGATTCATTGCAACATCACCTAGTAAGTGGGAATTATCTGACATTCATGACATATTTTTTACAGAGTGACCACCTAATACTCAAGTGAAGTACTGTTTTTAGAATTAGAAAACAAAGGGATACACTGCAGCTCTCTATGTGAGAAGAGGCTAACCGCTGCACTGAAATATATGCCCAATTCTTGAACATGGCATGTGGGGGTAGTCATGACATTGTTCAAGGTCTGAATAATGGACAAATAGATAATTAGCAACTTACTAAAGACTACAACATTTTCTGGTTAACAAAAAGGAAAAAACTTAAATTGAGATTATGGTTACGTCTATAAGTGTATTATAAAACCTTTTATGAGGAATAAGTGACTTTTTTCCCTTATGTTAAAAAACTTTCATTTATTTTCTAAATATATGCTTTCAATAAAATAATTTTGTCTTTGTCTCCAAGTTTGCACATTGCTTAATGGATTCAATGACTTGACTCTCTGACATATATATGGAACTCATTTTTTTTTGTACCAGGGAATAAAAGAGATGATAAAAAATTTTCATGTGATTAAATGCTTGTTTGGTCAATATAGATTTTAAATCTGAGAATTCAGCATATAGAAGCTGTATGTGACTGAAGTTTTATCTGTCGCCAGCACCTTCCATAGAGTCTGGCATGAGGACATTTCTCAACAGATGTTAAGTGAATTCTGTTATATTCCCAGTTGTCAAAAGCTGAGGAAGAATAGCTTAAGATATAAAATAATACTCTCTGAGAGAAGAAAATGTTTAAAAATCTGTAAATGTTGCTGTTTGACCATTCCTAAAGTAACTTTTGTTTCTCTGGGACATCTCCTTGCATGTATTATGTTGATAGCCTTTAAAATGGGCAGGCCTCTGACTGTGGGGCATGTGACTGTCACTCTCCACATTAGATCACTAAAGGACCAAGGGTTTTGCTTGGCTCCTCCTCTCCTTATGCATGCTTGCCCTTGAAACCTAGTCACTGTGATAAGTCAACATCCAAGGGATTCCATGCAAAGAAACAGAGGTGGAAAGAGCCAAGCCCCACAGGTGGTAGTTGGGCATGGCTTAGAGCCCTGAACTGCTCCTGCCTTGAGTTCCATCCCCTTAGCCAATGGCAACAGAGAATTGGAACTAGTTCCAATAACTCACCCAAACTGCAGATCTATGAAGCAAATAAGCATCCATGAAGCCTCTAAGTTCTGGGCAAAATTTTAAGCAGCCCTAGTAGCTGAACATAAAGCATGGTTCATTAAATGCAAATATTTAATATCTAAATTAGAAAATTATTGACAGATCATGAGACTACCTCATATTTTAAACTTATAAATTATCATTGATCATCTTTGATGAGTACTTTCTCTCTGCCTTCCTTCCTGCCTTTCATCTTTCTTTAGATCTTCCTTTCTTTTATCTATCCATTCATCTGTTTACTGCTTCTCAGTTTTTTTCTTCACAATTTATTTACCAGATTGACTGAGTGTATCTTTCGGCATTATGTAAGAAGGCAGTATGCATAAAATTTCACGGCACCTTAAAAATTTCATTTTATTATCTAAGAATTATTTGTTGAGGTTTAATATCCCTTATCCAAAATGTTTAGGAGCATAGCATTTGAGATCTTAGCATTTGTGGCATGTCATAAAAGACTTTGCCCCTTGATCATCTATACAAAATACTCCAAGTATAAAATGCTTAAAAAGTTCAAAACATTTTAAACATCATGATGGATTTCAAGATATTTTAGAATATAGTTTGCTGTGTTACAGATCTTCAACTGATAATGCTTTAGTTATTAATTATAATCTACAATAAATAGAAGATTCTGTTCTGTTATTAGAATTTTCCTCTTGCATTCATAATAACATTGAAAAATCGAGCTGGGGCACTTAAAATACAAATATATTAGTTGGTTTATTGTGTTTTATACTCTAGAATAATGAGTTACTTATTGAAAAATTATTTACATTAATGGACGTAAATTTTCTCATCTTATAAATGACGTAGAGGATCTTTGACTGTATCTCAGTGGTAGAGCACTTGCCTAGCCCATGCAAGGTCCTAGGTTAAGTCACCTGTACTGCAGAAGAAGAAAGAAGGAAGAAAAGAAAGAAGGAACGATGGAGTAAAGGAAAAAATAAAGACAGAGCCACTGAAGCAAAATTATCTAACTGAGTTGTAAGAATTGAGTGAGTTTTGAATGGTAGATATTAGTGTATTTTAAAGTATACAAGGGAAGTTAGAATCATATATGTTCATTTTAGTGTTTTAGTATTAATACATATTGGAAGACATTATAGCTTATGCACAACATGCACATTTATGTTTGAAATTTATCCCACATTCAGAAAGACTAATGCACATCACATTTTAAAAAGAACAATTTGTGCTTGTATCTGAAAATGCAATTTAGGATACTGTATAGAAGAGATTTTCATATCTCTTCCTTTTTATCAGATAAAAGGGGAGAAAACATAAAAGAAAAGCAAACAAACCTGCAAGACAACAACATCAAACCCCTGAAGACTGGGAATCAACCTAAGGAACTCCTAGCTTAACACAGTTTACCATTTTCACGCAAGTTGTATAATTTTATTTAGCCATCACCTTGATTTAGACATTCAATAGCTCTGATACATATACGAAGTCAAATTTATTGCTAAAAAGATGTCCTTTTTCTCTCATAAAATACTGACTATTGTAAAAACACACATCAATACCAATATAATCCATCAGGAAATAAGGAAATATACTTATATTTCCTATTCAATTTTTCATTTATTGTTTCCAACATTTTCTACAATTACTTCAGTTAATATATATTGCCTTACTAATGTATGAAAACCTCAAATGTCTTGACTGATAAAAATTCCCTTTGGCAGCTAAAAATCAAACACGGTGCCCTTTAATACATTTCTTTCACTCTATGAAATTCCATGGGCCTTTAGTGATTTTCTCCAACTGTGTTTCTCCACCCACTTTGGTTATGATCTGTAAAAATTATGAATTGGGAATTCTTGTGTTCCATCTCCCTCATTTAGTTCAGAAGAAAGTGAGTTGTCCCTCACTGTCTGTGGTGAAGACTTTGAAAGTGGATGCCATATGTATGTGGTCTGCACTGATGCATCTCGGAGGCTATGACAATGCCTTCAGGCTCTTTATACTGTCCATTGGCTGCTCTGTTTCTCAAAAAGGAAGAAATAATTCCCAAGGAGCTTGTATCTTACCTAAAAGTAACTCAAGCCATATTTATTTAAAAGTGAATTTTCTTATCCATCCAACCATGTTGTTAACTCCCTAATACTTAATATTAAATCAATTCTTAATGTTGTATGTTAAATCAGATATTTAAATTTGACTTTAGGTTTCTATTTTTTTTTTGGAACTTTCATTCCTTCTTATAATTTTGGAAGGGTACCTGATCTTGTTCATAGATTTTTTTATAAGCATATTTCCTGGCTCCATTTAAAATTAGATGCCAATGTTTGTTTTTAATGTAAATTAATAACAATCAAATATAAATATTAAATAGAAGTTCAATATCCAGGAGATTTGAGGTTATATATGATCATATGACTTTTCAGAAGAAACAGAAGTTCAATAAATTTCATTATGGGAAAGGTGGTAAATAATTATTTTAGTAGCTACAATGGCACTGTCATTTAAATTAATTTTAACAACTAGTTTTGCCGATAACTCCTTTGTAAAACTGCTTTTCTATATAACTGTTGAGAGCCTCCATGGCACGTGACAAAGTGGTCCTTTCTCCTGCTTATGAATTATCCTGAGGTTCTATGTGCTCGTGTGGATTCCTAGGAGATTCTGTTGTCATTTGATGTGCTCATCTCAAAAACTTTAATGTATACTGAGTTGACAAGGTTCTTGATTTCCAAACTGCCACAGTAGTTTTGGAATGACCTTAATAGAAGTTAACATAAAACTGTATCATATTGATAGGATAAGGAAACCAAAGCCTATTAAAACAAACAACAATAGAATAAAAGAAGAGAGAGATGACAAGACTTATGAAGAACAAAAGTACAAATCCATGCCTGTTATCCACTGACTACTGTGACAATTATCCTCAATCAACTGACCTATCAAATGCATGCACAGCCTGTTTAGGAAGACATAACTTTCAATCTACATGTAAAAACTAGAGCCCGAAACCATGTACCTTCAGTGCCATTTTTGACTAGGGCATACACAGGTCTCTAAAAAGGCATATGTCTTCTTGACCTCAGCTTGCTCTCTTGGCAGTACTTTTATTTGGTGCCAGCCTCCCTTTGAGTCTGTACAGTTATAAATTTCCAAATGATGGGTTGTAAAAGGGACTCCCTGCCTTGAAGTATTTGTAATGAATGGAAGATGCAAATATCAGATATCTTACCTTGAACTGACAGACGCAAGTCACAGTGTCTCCAATCCTTAAACATTCCCCATCAAATTTACAGGTGTTGGTGTCACACAGGAAGAGATCATTTTCTCTGTCATCATAACCTCAAATTTAAAGAGAGTTTTCCAGTCACTTTAAATGTTACAGCTTTTTAAAGAGACCTCTGTTTTGTAGCATTAACAGAATTTTCTATTAGTAATCTCAAAATCTAGAGGAGTGATCAATAATAGTTCATACTTTCAAATAATTTCCTAGTAAATTCTTCTTCAACATCATCTTTTGAGAATGCTTTTTTAAATTTAGCTTAGATTAACACTCACTGTGTGAATGAAAGTTTGCTACTTGCTTCTCAGCTTTCTTATTTATTTCTTTTTCTCACTAAGTGGGCTGTATCAATGACCCAACCTGAAAATTTTGGAAAAGATCTAATGGTCATCTGTGGATGTCATTTTAATATTGCTCTGCTTTAGTTGTTCTTTGCTTTAAGGTCTGAAATGAACCTTATTTATAATTCCTCCCAACAAAGAGGAAGCAAAACCTCAATAATAAAGATAAACAGGCTTGGTATTTTCTATGAAGGTCTCTCTAGCTCAAGAAAAGATTGATCACGTTCAAGTTGACAGGGATAGAAAGGGGCTGCCAAGTTCAGACGACCTTCCTAGAAATTCAATTCTTTCTTTTTAGTTAGTGCACACACCTTTGAACTATCTGGTTCATAGTATGCTTCTTCATTACCAATGTCATATTAAGATAGTTATTCCCTGCACCCATCTCAGTTAAGAAGGAAACAAACCAGTCATGTTGAACAACGAAGCCATCAGCATTATCTCCAATCAGTTTTTAAGGTTGTCATGTTCCCAAGTGGGACTTATTCTTTTAAAAATAGCATATATGAATGCAGGAACCAAGAATAAATCAGAGACATGTTGAATTTCATAAAATGCCAAATTTGGAAATTACCAAAAACAGAACAAGTCAGTCTACTGACCCAAATCTAATAGGACTGTACATTTCAACTTGTCTTAACAAGGGCTAAACTGAGGTAGTGCATAGTAATTTCCTCTTAGGATTTATATCAGTTATTCCTTAGGACTGTACGTGCCTCCACCTCTAAGTGACACTTAATAATCACATCCTCTCAAAAGTCATAAACACTTCCTTTCAGTTACACATCTCCAAAGGCCACCTTATTCAAAGGTAGACTTAATTGTACTAGGATTTTATTCACAGAAAACAAAATATTATAAACACAGTTGCTAAAATGAGACCAGAGCAGACCATGGGGACAGTGTCCATTCAGGTTTATGGAGTTTAAAATGCCAACGAAATCACACCACAAATCTTCAGGTGTAGAGGATCTCATAATGAAATGTAAAACCAGCCAGAAACAGTGCAGTAAATTCAATCTTTGGGCCTTTTTCAATTAGAGACTTCAGTAGCATGCAGCCTGTCAAGCTTTAGTATTTTGACGGGGACTGAATGAGCAAGTGGACTGTCTGTCACTCCACTAAACCCAATGCAGAAGTGAAAGGACTGGAACCCACTATGGTAGGGTCACTGTGTTCTCAAAAGTCTGCAGGTCTGGGGCAGGCTCGTTCTGGCTTGGAGGAATCTGATTCAGTCTTTCTCAACTCTGTTCTCCACAGAGGAGCTTGAGGAAGCTTGGATGGGGAATCCTTTGGCTACAAAATCAACCTCTTTAAAATCAATGGCGTTTGCAGCCAAAGAAAGAAAGAGGAGTGTGAGAGGAGAGGAGAGGAGAGAGAGAGAGAGAGAGAGAGAGAGAGAGAGAGAGAGGAGGGCGAGAGGAGGAGAGAGAGAGGAGAGGAGAGGAGGAGGAGAAAGAGAGAGGAGAAGGAGAGAGAGGAAGGAGGAGGAGAGAGAGAGAGGAGGGAAGAGAGGAGAGGAGAGAGAGAGAGAGAGAGAGAGAGAGAGAGAGAGAGAGAGAGAGGGAGCGCAAGAGGGCTTGCAAGAGAGGAAGAGAGAGCAATACACAGAAGGAGCAAGCCAGAGGAGAAAAAAGAAAGAAAGGGAGAGGAGGGTGACAGAGAGAGAGAGGAGGGGAGGGGAAGGAGGTATCCTGGAAACTTGCCTCCCTTAGAATTATCTGTGACCCAGCGCTGAGGTTGGAAACCTCTGCATTCAGAAGCATTTTCGGCAGGAATTAACGGTTCCCCCTGCAGTCATCATTTGATTTACTGCCTTCTCGATTGTTCTTTCTCATAAAGTTATTTCTCACACATCCAGGCTAGACTTTTTATTTTTAAACGCTGGGAAATATTCTGTGTTAGTGTTTCCCCTAGGATCGAGAACCCAAAACACTACCCCTTCAGTATTTCTCTCATTCCTCTCTGTTCCCATTTGAGGGCAAACATCTAAGGATCCGCACACCTGCACTTTGTTCCTATCCCAGCACGCCCAGCCCTAGCTGAAGCAGTTCTCAATGTTTCTCAGGATTGAGGTGGAAAGTCCTGGGCTTCAGGCAGTGGAGGGCGAGTGGCTGGGCAGACACGCCACGAGAGTGGACAGCTCTGCACAGGTTCCGCGCCTCTGAGGGGCGAAGAAGTGGAGGGTTGAGGGTCAGGACTTACCGGAGCAGTTCCATCCGGTGGGCGTTTGGCAGTCACTTAAAGAGGTAGGGAAAGCAGCGAGTTTCACCGGGCGGGCTATGATAAGCAGCGTCACGGGCAGCAGCAGCAGCCAGTAGAAGCCCTCGCAAAGTGTCCAGCTACCGCACTGCCGCGGGGACTCCCACAGCACCATGACTACTTCGCACAACTCTGCAGCAACCTACGGCTTCTGAAGAACACGGGATCGCGGGGGCCACGCAGCGGGCTACTGAGCATCCCGCGGACCGCGGCAGCAAAGGAGGCGGTGGCGGCAGGGACAGCCAGCGGCGAGGCTGCAGCCAAAGGAGCGCATGATCTCCGGAGTTTCAGCAACATCCAGTGACCTGGCTCAGCCTGGGGAGCGAAAGGATAGTCCTCTGAGAAGCTGCGTCCCAGATGCTGGGAGCTGGTGCCATAAGGAACAGGGTCAGGGCAAAGAAGGAGCTGGAGACTGAAACCAGGATGTGGAGGGGAGGCAGCCGCCGGGTAGAAGAGAGGCGCACAACCAGACTGGGTGGAGGGACAGTCACAGCGCCCCACAGCCCAGCCGCCGCCTCTCGCGCTCTGCCGCCCGCATCCCACTGGCGTTTGGGAAGCAGCAGGTCCTTAGCCCGCCCGGGGTCACGTGGGAAGCGGCAGTCGAACTCTGATTGGCGGAGCGGGATGCAGGTCTCGGGAGGGAGGGGTCGGCGAGGAGGTGCAAGGAGGAGGCGGCCACTGATGCCACAGATGGGCTAGCTCTCTAGGCTCTTGCCGGAGTGGAGCTAGGCGGGGATGGCTCCTGGGAGAAGCTCAGGCTTCAGGGCGGCTACTCCCACGCTCTTTAATCCCACTTGTCTCGCTGTTCTGCTCCAGGACGCCCCCTACTGTGTCGAGGTCCCAGCTTGCTCCTCTCTTCCGTGCATGACCCTGAGCTGCCAGCATAGGCTGCGGCTGGGTGGCCTTCTCTTCCAGCTGGAGAGAGTGGGGGCGAAGGAAGTGGAGGACCCGCAGCCACAGGGCAACAAGGGGAAGAAGGAAGGGAGCTGAGGGCGTCCCGCCGGCGCCGGCGGGCTAGGAAAGGGATCCAAGCTGGTCATATCGTAGTAGCATAAGAAGCATAAGGATGCTTCTCTAGGTGGCAGAGAAAAGAGGGCGAAAGGCGGCGGTGTGAGAGCCAGAAAGCTCTGGCTGGCTTAAAGCAGCAGCAACAGCAGAAGCTCTCTGAGGAGCTGCAAACCCGACCGTGCACGCGAGGCTGGCTTAACCAGCTTCCCCGGCTCTCTCCAGCCTCCCAGTGTTTTCTTTCCCCTTCTAGGCTCAGCGCAGCTCAGACTCACTAGGGAGGCTGAGGTTTGATTCCCCCTCCCCGGTGCGCTCTGGTACGGTACAGCCTGGCACCTATTTGTGAGGCTGTCTAAAAGATGCAGCCAAATGTGTTTGGAAGGTCAGTTTTGGTCGGGACAGGTGGCCTGAGGAGCAGAGAGGGGCTTCCCTGAATTCAAGCTGAGAGTGGGTTACAGGGCGAATCCACAGCAACGCGGAGGGTAGGAATTGCTTGGACTGCACAGGCGGTAGACCCTAGCGCTTTAACACCCGGTCTGCGGGATCACCAGCTACCTGGGAAAGGCAAGGACTCCTCTCGATTCTATTTGGTCCCAGCGTTGGGGCAACAGCAGAGCGGTACCTGCTTTCTTTCTGCCAGACTTTAAGCAGTTAGGCACACTCTTTACCTTAAGGCATACTAGTTCTTAGGGCCCAGAGCTTTCTGGGACGAGCATGGCAAGGAGTGTCTGTCTCCAGTGATTCTGGTCTCTACTGCAGTCACAGGGCTGCACCAAAGAGTTTCTTTTTGCATGTATGATCGTTCAGTTATGCAGGATTTTTTTTTTCATCTGCACCCTACATATACACTCCCATTGTATTTCTCTTTCCTTTCTCTCCCCTTTCTGTTCCCACTCTCTCCCTTTTTTTCCCAGAGCTTTCCCCTTCCTCTTTAAATTTCCTTGCATTCCTCCCCCCATCCCTCCCTCCCCCCGCCTCGCAAAGCCTTTTGAATCTTGACTAAGAACATTGTTTGATGGCATCCAACAAGCAATTAGCGAGCTTTACCAATCACTTAAAAGAAGCACCAATAGACTTTAAAAAGGGCACTATCAATCCTCCGCAGACACCATCAGAAAACAAACTGTGCCAGAGAGGTGTCTTTAAGTACTGTCACCTCCAACCTCCTCCCACTCCCTTGCTTTTTAACTTCACCTCTGAGAGATGTGATCCCGCTACACCTTTGAGCCTCAAAGCCACCTTACTCTTTCTTCCTCTATGTGAGCCCCTTCCCTTCATCTCACGTCCCGGCTCCCCCCTAAGACTACCTTTCCCCTCCCCCGCCCACCTCTAAAGATTTCTGAATCTTGGTGTCTCTTGCCCCTGGCAAATAAGCGGCTGCAGATCTCAACGTTCCAGTCAATGGCATCTCTCACCAGCGAAGACTCCATTAACACAGATCAATTTGACCAGACGTTGGAGGCATCAGAAAAATCGGCTTTTAGATGGAGCAACTGAATTGTTGAAGGTAAAGGAATGCCCAGAAGATGGAGCTGCCAAAGATATCGCAAAAACAAAGGAACAGTGGTGCCTTTCAGCGGAGCCTGCTACATACATTCACGCTTAATGCGGATCCAGCCGCACCAAACCCACAGCTCCTAGTGAGAACCTGGGATTTTCCATACCAAGGCTCAGATCAGCGATAATCAGGGTTGTGAAAAACAAGCCCCGCTGCAACTAAAGGCAAAGTTCTTCAGATAATGTGTTTATGCAGTAATTACGATCGTAAACCAGCGCTTGGGCTGCACGGGTTGACTATAACATAGAATTTTACAGAATCTTTTACAAGGAAAACTGTTATTGAATTATCTGCTAAGTAAAATTTTGGCGTGCTTTGTAAGAACATGTTTTCCTCAGACACTTAGCCCACAGTAACTTAAAATGTCAAAGGAGTTAATGACTACCGGTGTGATTGGTCAACAAACACAGTCGCCTCCACAGAGCTTCTTTACACTAGATAGCAGTTGCAATCAAAGCCTTTCGGTTGGGAATGCTGTGATTCTGTCCCACTCAGGATGCACTTAGTGCTACAGTGCCACCAGGAAAGGAATTCTGCAACTGGCAGGCACCACCAAGTGGCAGAATAACATCATTCACTGAACAGAGCACTGCATTGTTCAATATGTAAATAAAAATATGCATATTATTTAGTTCTTCATTAGGAACTAGAAAGGCACTGACATTTTATAATCATAAGATTGTACTAGTATGTCAACTCTTTCTCAGCAGGCTCAAATCTGTTTCCTTACTACAATTAACTTTCAAATATGCCTATAAATTGTGTCTTACATCATATATTATGTGATTACTAATAATTTGATTGAACCCATAGCATGTGTGTTCGATGTTGCTATTTAAAATAATTCACAATATTAGTTTTCAATATTTCTGAGCTAGAATACTTCAGTAGTTGAATGCATACTCTAGAAATGCAAGGACGGAGAGAGATTGACTATATCTGAAGGGAGAAATTAGAGATGATTTTTTGTTTTCTCAGAAAACTATTTCTAAAAACATAATAACGTTTTGTTGTCACCTTCATGAATTTAAATAAACTTGCATTTAATTTAAATAATATTTATGACTTTGTAGTTATAGAGTCATCATTGTCCTTCTCTTCCCTTCCCTCCCTCCAACCCTTCCTATGCATTTCCCATTCCTCTCAAATTCATTGCCATTTTTTTTTTAGCTATTGTTACACATATGCATAATACAGAAAATAACTTTTAAAACATTTGTGGAGAGATGGAAAGACAGCTCAGGTGTAGAGGATTTACTTCATATGCACGAGGCCTTGATCTACACCACCACCACCACAACAGTAACAAAAGATTAATTCCAAGTGGGCATCATTTCCAAAGGCCATCATTGAGACCTGTGGGATTACTCAGGGCTTAGGAGGATAGGGACAAGAAGAAATTGTTCTAGGAAGCAACACTGAAGATAAATGAGCTTGGAAAAAGAAGACACCCTAGGAATAAGAGATTTGTGGTTTTGTTTTTTGCTCAAGTTTTTTGATTATTCAGTAGAGGTATTACAGGTCTCGTGCCTCATCCTGTGTCAGACATTATACCAAACAGAAAGAAACACATTTTTATTTAATCCCTACAAGGCCTCTATAGAGACAGAAGAGACAACTAGTCTTGTTTGGTAAATAAGTTGCATCAAACATCTTGGAACTTAGCAGCAATTCTGTCTAACATTAGAACACAAGGCCTGTTGCCATTTTTTTTTTTTTTTATTGCATTACTGCTTCTTTGAGATGGACTATATGAGCGCTTCCTATGAAGAGCTTTGGTCTGCCCTTTCGTTAGTGCACAGTAACTGTCACATGCATTAATTCTCAGGCAGGAACAATGAGATCTAGTGATTTCCATATCTGTTTGATCATATGATTAATTGAGATTAAATTTTACAAGCATTTGAGATTTGTGTGGATGCGTGTGTATCCTACAGCAAATGTGGATGTCAGAGGAAGCTTGTGAGAGTCAATTTTCTCCTACTATCCACCACAGGGTGTCAGAGATAAACCCACATCACAGGGCTTAGTGTTAAGCACGCTGGTCCAGGAGAGGTTTAAAAATGTGCCTTTTATTTTTGAGATTATAATATGATTTCCTTGTTTTCTCCTTCCCTTCCATACCCTGTTGTAGACCTGCCTTGCTCACTTTTGAATTCACGGCCTCTTCTTTAATTAATTGCTGTTACATGCACAAGACAGTTGTCTGATGCTAGATAGAATTTTGCTAAATTCCAACATACTTGATAGAATTTGTCCACAAAAAGGAATAATTGTCAGCTCTGTCTCAGTAGGAGCGTTGTACTGATTAAATAACAATGGTTTTCTTTCTGTTTGGCAAAATGTTTGACACACTAAAAAGCACTGTGTGTGTTTTGTGTATATTATATATATAAAATATAGTGCTCTGTCTGATAATGTTACTTGTATGTATATTTTCAGTGCTGACCATTTGGTATTGGATAATCATTTGGTATGCTCTTCTCTGGAGAAAACTATGTTTTTTACTCTTAGAATTTCTTGCCTGCCTGTGGCTCTTTGAATAGGGCTGAGGTCTTTCCATCTTTTCCTCAGTCACTTCAGCGTATCTACTGCTGTTCTTCTTCAGCTTGTGTTTAGGCAGTCATGGTGATGAGACTTAATGGGTACAGCAAACACAGTCTCACAACAAGCTCCCTGATACCATGCGTCTTACAAGCAGACACTCTTCTCTACTGCAACGTTGGCTGAGCCTTAGGGAAAGGAGGTGTTTTGTAGATGTATCCATTGGGACTGAACTCCACAGCTCTGCATTTCGATTGCCTATGGTTTTCTGTAATAGTCTTCCTGTGTTGCAAAGAGAAGTGTCCTTGATGAGGACACTGAAGATGCAGAAGTTCCACATCTCACTAGGAGAGTTTTCAATTCAAAGAATGGGGTTGGATTCTGTCATCTATACTAAGGTACTACATACACCTAAACATGAGTAAAAGATGTCTGAACTCTCCCTTGGTTTTCACATTGTTTTGGTACAGAAGTTAACAGAGTAGATATTAAGCTCTGTGTATGGAGAAGCTATTGAATTTGTTTTATGCATGTTCATAAGAATATATTCAGCAAAAAAAAAAAAAAAAAAAAAGAATATATTCAGCTACTAATATGTCTAATTTAGTAACCATATAGCTATATAAAGTTTTCTTGCTTGCAAAATGTAGGTAGTAATACTTCCTAAGAATGTTCTGAAGACTATGAAAGGAACAATTCATGATTTGGGAGCATTCCTACACAAACAGTGAATAGCCGAATCAACGAACCAGTGCACAAATATACTATTTTCTGTACACAAGTTAGTCACTAGCAACTGAAGTAGAAGTTCAGTATTATATCCTTAATATCTTATAATTTAATTTCCAATCTACTACAGATAAATATAACGGAGCTGTGTTTCTAGATCAAATTCTGACAATATTTCCCAGAAGCTGTCTTCATTTATTATTGACTTTTATTATAAAGCAAAATGTAGTTGTAGTTGATATTTCCCTTATTTCATACTGTTAGTTAACAATGTGTAAATTATGATATATGATGTATAATTTCATAAAGTTGAGTTTTCTATATGCTTTGCAATTCTTGTGTTTTTAGTTATTTTTTAAACTTAAGGTTTAGCTTTATAATTGCAGTATTGGAAAAATAGTTTAATCTTAAGGCACTGGGCCTCAGTCACGACTTTATATCATAACAGTCTAGGGAATTAAAATAGACTGATTAAGAGCTCCACCCAACTCTTGGAAACTCTGAGTTAATATTGGCATACTCAAGAAATTCTCCTGGTGTTTTGACATTGTGCTTGAGCTGAACCCTGTCTTCAAGAGAATGAACCTGTCCTCAGTATACACATATCCAAGTTGGAGAAGCAAATGCAGGATTGTTTTTCCAGTCAAAGCTTTTTAATATATCTCCCAAAAATACTTTATGATAACAATATCTAATGAAAGCAATATAAACCAGATGATGTTGGAAACTAGCTTGCCAATAGTTTACAGAACAAGAAAAAAAAAACTACTTTTGAATTTCAGGAGAGTTAAAAGCAACAGCGACCTCAATATGACTTGATACATTCGTGTTTACAAATTCAAATTGTTTGCAGTGTCTGTTGGGATTTTCTGTAAAGACTTTTGTTTTCTAGTCCAGTGTAAAACCATTTCCTTTTCAGTTTCAGTCGGAGGAAGGATAAAACTGTTTTTTATATCTCTCTTTTGCTGCTCATGGTTAAACTGGACCATACTAGATCCATTTCTGGCTTTGTGAAAAGAACTATGAAAGGCAGCGATTTCTAGTTTGCATTATTAACACCACAGTTTTTTATGTCCTGATCGTTATGCCCATTTATTTCTCAAAATACACATCAGTTACTCCTGCTACTGAGCTGTTTTCCAAATGGTAACCCAGTTACCTGTAGCACTGTCTTCAGATGCTGTGTAACTCCTTTCTAGCCCTGAAGGAAGGCAAGGGGGGGGGGAATGGAGCAGAGAAGGAGACTACTAGAGAGAAGAAAGAGAAGAAGAGACTGACTTTTGTCATATAAGGAAGCTGGAAATGGCCTTAGGTGAACACTGCTCTCTTGTAGCTTCCTTGCATGCATTTTCATGTTAAAAGCTCTGTGGAGGCCTTTGGTTAACTCCAACCCAAGCACATCAAATAAAACTGAGCACCTGTTTAAATGTATTGAATCCATATTTTCCAATATGATTTGATCATGGAATCCCTTTTAGCAGGAGAACACTAAAGTAAATAATAGCAATGTATTTCCGTATGCTAATATTACTGTATCCCAACAACTGAGAGAAAGGAATCACCTTAAAAATACCTGAGTATTTTGAGTGAGGGTCCCACGCATCCTCTGACTTTCCTTGCACATGGTCCAGTGTGCTGATTGCATTAGTGTAACAAGTCTCCCAAGGTTCTCTTCTCTGCAGTACTAACTCTTGCTGTGGATGTTTTGGGAAGATGACTAAAATATTAGCTTTGGCTGACACAATCTTTAAAGCACTGTCCTCACGTTCAGGCCATGTAAACTTTAAGTTATCTTAATTTCCCTAGCAATGTTTCTAGTGTAAGGTCAGATGTTGATGGTGTCGGGTGACCACAAGATTGAAAAGAAGAACTGGCTTGTTCTTGTAAGAAAGGATAAGCAGGTTACCAAGATGAGACTTGATAGCCTATGACCATATAGTGGGGGAGGAGATCCCCCTTGGTGTCAGACCCAGGATAGGGGAGTAGGGTAAAAGCAGGAGGAAGGGAGGAATAGGAGGGTACAAGTGATGGGATAACAATTGAGTTGTAATCTAAATAAATTAATTAAATAAAATATATTTACATCTGTCTATATATTATGTTTTTATGTGTTGTGTATACAGAATATTTCATATAACTGAATAGCACAGTCAAATTAATTTTTAACTTGGCTAAATTTAAATAAATAAATGTGTATAACTACAAAAAGAAGAATTGGCTTTACTCTATACATCTTTATGTTCATCTCTTTGTAGAAGAAAACATGCATGCATCTGTTCTAGGTAATTAAAGACTCTGAGAAAAGGATAGCATGATCCCACATGACCAGGCCCAGGAACCCACATCTGAGCTGACTTTGTTACCCTGCAATATATAAGCTTCTGTCCTGGGAAGGCTAATTAGCTTCTCTGAGTTTCAACATTCTCACCTGCTCAGAATTTTACTTTTTTAATAAAAGAGCTTGGGCAGCAAAGACAGAGTCATCTGCCCCAGAAGGGGGACCATGTGATGCCACTAAGGGTGGGACGGAGACATGTTAGAGGAAGAACTGAAATCAGCAGAAGTGAAGGTAGCTATTCTGTTTCACCATTAACCTCTGTACTCTTCTGTACACTTCATACACTTGAATTTTCCATTGTCCACATTAGTTCATTTCTCCATAGTTCTAACACCCTGATGGTGGATATGTTGATAATTAAATTTAGTTATAGCAGATACATACATAGTATACATAGTTTGTGTATTAGTATGAAATCATAACTATGGAAAAAAGATGTCTACATAGCCAATTAACTCACCATGGATCTAATTTATTTTTTATTTTATTTAAGTTCTCCAAATTATACTTCATAAAGTCTTGCCTGTCATTGACAAGTTTACTTTTAGATACAATAACAACAATCAAATAATAGTAAATTTCAAACACTTTTAATTCTAGGAATCATTTTTCTTTGTTATATGATTTACTTTGAACAAAAGCATTCACATAATCTCTTCCTCATTTATTTATTTTTTTGCTTTTTCTATTTTTTGTTTAATTTACTAAATAGATACAAGAAGCTCTAAGTCATTTGACTGGATAGAATGCTGTTTTAGACATTTAAGAATTTACTCATTTCACTATTTGATTTTTTATTGTAATTTTACAATGAACACTAATGCAGTAATGGTATGTGGTATGATTTTCTGTAATAAAGATGTTTACCTTATTTTCCAACAGAAGAACTTAGCAAGGCAAGTAAGAACATAATTCTATTGAAGTGGTCAATATTGAATTTTCTGACAAAACAAAGACATATTTTGATCTTATCTACTTTTAGAGAAGAATATATTTAAGCTGAGCATGATAATGGAAATATTAGAAATATCTTGCAAATTTAATTCAGCTGTACTTACATACAAATGGTATAGTTAAAAACATAATTTCTTACTAGTAATTCTGAAATACTTAATAATAATACCAATGTCTACAGTAATATTAGTTGTTGCACCATATGCTCAAATACAAAGAGTGTTGATATTAAACTTTTTCAAAAAGGTATTTAATTACTATGCCAGGACAATCACTTGTATTATTCATGCAAAGAACAGTGTTCATTACCAGATAGGTATAGATATATAAAATAATCTCCTTGCTTCTGCAAAGTTACATATTTCCATGTCAGTTAGAAACAATTTAAATATACTATTTAAAATTACTGTTTTATTATCATGGAAAGAAGTATGAATTGCCCATTTCAACCCAGTCAGCTTCAGAGCAGTGGTGAGGATATCTAACTTGCAGTGGAAAAACAAGCTCCAAGTTCTGGCTCTGAGCTTGACCCTGTGTGAAGCTGGTTCTATTGAGCCCCATTTTCTTTACACATGTAATTTGACAGGTATAACATAAGGATTAACAAGTTTATGACCCAAAAAGTTCCCTGTGCCATTGTTATTTACCATTATCAAAGTGTGTACAAGGTGGGGGAACTTTGTGCTATTTGATCCTTGCTGCTGGAATTTAAATCGGGAGCCATCTGACCACTTTTCACACAACGGACCAAGCCCTCCACACTTGGCAATTACATAATCTGGAGGTATTTTTACAATGTAAGTTTCTATAACTGGGTTACTGTTAATCACACTGTGAGTTGTTTTCTCCTCCTTTTCCCCCATTTGAAGATACTACCACACTCTGTCATTCAGGTTGGCATGGAACTTACTGTGGAGTGAGCACAAGCCAGCCTTAAACTGTAGATTCTCCTGGTTGGGTTCTCAGGCCCTTGGATTACAGATGGGTGCCACTTCCACATCTGGTATGTCTTAAGTTTTAAAATGTGAACTCATGACTTTCAGAAAAGCAATAAAACCCCACAGACTGACTATATATACAATTAAGTCACTTCTTTAAGCATGGAAGATTGGGATTTTTTTTCATAATTCATTGTCTTCTTTAGTGTTACTATTGTTGTGATGAAACATCATAACCAAAGAAACTTGTGGAGCGAAGAGTGTATTTGCCTTATGCTTCCACATCTTTGAAGGGAGTCAGGAGAGGAACTCAAACAGGGCCAGGACCTGGAGGTAGGAACTGATTTAGAAACCATGGAAGGGTGCTGTTTACTGGCTTGCTTCATATTGCTACCTCATCTAGATTTCTTAAAGAAACCACAAGTCCAGAGGTAAGGTCGCTCACAGTGGTCTGGGCTCCCCTACACCTATCATTAATAATAATAAAAATACCTCCTACAGTCTTCCGTACAGCGAGGTCTTATGTGGGCATTATTTTCACCTCATATCAGTGACTCTACTGTGTGTCAAATTGACATAAAAACTAGCGGACATATCAATCATTTTGGTTGTTGCTGAACAAGCATTCCTTCAATGCAGTTAATAAAAACTACAGTTTAGGGAGCTTAAATATTTTTCTGTGTTTTATAATTAACTTCAGTATCTTTATGATATTTGTTTTGTACTAGTGAACAAGTGAGGAAGGAAACACAACTGATCAGTGTGGCAAAATGTTGATTTTTATGGCTTTCTATCCCTATGATAGGGTGACAGGATTTGGTTTTTTTGTTTTTTTTTTTTTTTATAAAAAACATTTAAGTATTTTCATGCTCATTACTACAATATACATTTGTTTCCATTTTAGAGACCCAAAAAGTGATACTTAAAGATATGTCTGGTGCTTTCCACAGGAAGTGCCAGTGCCTCGTAGGCATAAGCTTCCCTTTGGCGTTGCCACTGTAACTACAGAGAGCTGAAAGAGAGGTCTCCCATGTCTATTATAAATATTGGGTTCTTAAACTGTATATATAAGGCAGCAACCACTTCTTTGTAGCATGCACCCTTCTGCTCTCAGCATTATCCTCAGAGTAGATGCTAACGCATTGCGTTTGGTGTATGCCTTCATGCAGCAGAATAGCATATTTCTTAATTGTGCATCATTGAAAGCAGCCCACCAGTTAAATGAAAGAGCTGTGCTCACTGCACATGACTAGGAGGATATTGTGGTAAACGATATCAACAATGGGCCCATTAATGCTTAGCTTATACCTGAATCTAATGGCTGATAATGCACCCTACATGACACATGTGAAGATAAATTTACAGCATTAATAGGCTTACAGTCCATGAGAATAAGCTATTTCTCCAACAAGGTCCTCTTCTCTAATGAAACATTATCTTCCCAGTGGCATCTGATTGATGGCTAACGGTTGTAAGATGCATGATTCTCTTATTGGCAAAGCACTAAAATGCCCTCGTCTCATCTTTGTGTATAATCCATGCTTGTTTTGTAGGATTATACCTAAGCACATGGAGAGCAAGAAGGTTGCACATCATGAAAACTCACATTTAAGAAACATTGTTGGGAAATATAGGTCATCTTAATATAATGTTTAATATGGAAGTTCACTTTTCAGTGATATTTCTTTTTACTCCACTTTCAAAGAAAATTTTAGGCAAATTTAAACAAGTTGAGTATTCATTTCAACATATGTCAAATAGTGCTGATGAAGTGGCAGTCAGCCCAATCATTTTAAACTTTGAATTATGTACCTAGAGCCATTAAAACTTGTTTCAGTTGTATTTTTTTTTTTTTGTAAAAGAATCACTTAGTTTTATCTATGTGTATATGTGCATAGTGCTTGTATGACTAAGCACTCTGTGCATGTAAGAGTGCATGGGATCAAGAAGAGGGTGCTTGGTCCCCTTGATTTACAGTTACAGGCACTCATGAGTTTCTATGTGCAGGTGCTGGGAACTGAACCATTGTCCTCTTAGGCACTGAGCCATCTCTCAGACCAGGCTGAATATTCTACATGTTAAAATCCTTCCTTATATTTTGACCACAAGGAAATAAAGTGGTGTTAATTAAAATAAAATAAATATTAAGTGCATATTTTTTTCACTTTGTATTTATTATGACAGCTTTGCATGAGAAGTTGAATTTGAAGTATCATTAATTTTGTTATGTACTTAAGGATAGGTTTATGAGTTGTTTTCCTCATATATCCATATCTATATGTTGACATATATTAGGGCATCATAATGTTGGGGAAGTGGATAATATCTATGGCTGTTCTGAGAGAAATGCTAATAATCTGGCAGCATAATATGTTTGCTCATCCTTTCAGAAAGCTTGAAGCTATCTCTACAATCTGTAAATCTTAAGGTAGATATTATATTTCATGAGTGTACTTTTATTACTCTTAAGGAAAATAATGTCACCACATAATCATAGTACATCAGCCATTTACAGAAAAAAAGAAGGCGTTTGGGGCCTGGAAGATGGCTCAGTAGGTAAACTGCTTGTTGAGCATGATTGAGGAGCTGTGTTCAGATACGTGATATCTCTGTAAAATGTTGAATATGACAGCACTGGCCTGTAATCCAAATGCTGAGAAGCAAAAATATGAGGATTCTTGGAGCTCACTAGATATCCAGGTGAGTCAGTGAATAGACATAGGAAGAGACTTTGGCCCAAAAGATAAGGAGACAATCAATAAAGGAACGTACTCACCTCGTGCATCTGATCTCCACATGCACATCACACACACACACACACACACACACACACACACACACACACACGGGAAGAATTTGATATTGGGAATATGGGAGTTTATTTTCTCACTGACGTGGCTTACTTTATATTTTTAAAATAAAGGCTGAACTTTTGACAAAAAAAGAATTCTCTATTATTAAATTGCATAGACTTTCATTAAGGAATGGATAAAATAATATAAAAACAAGTTGAATACATATCTTATATGAAGAAACATTGATGTATTATTTCTATTTAATATTTTTGTAGCTTAATTTAAACACGTGATGAAAAGCATGTTTCACCCACACATAAATCTATACCAAAGCATGCACATTACCATTTGTACACCACTTCTCATGTTATTCAGCTGTATCGATACAAAACATTAAATTTAAAACACAATGTGACAAAAATCACTATCTACTGTTTGAAATTTACTATACCATTGGAAGCACTTTTATTAATATTTGGAGCAAAATATATCTCAGAATGTTACAATGGCGACCATCACCAGCAGAGGTGTAGGCAGTACAGCTTCTGCTTAGTTTGTTACTCTAGATATTAGTCTTGATTGTCATGATTTGTTAAAGAATGTTTAATGCTCTTATAAGTAAATTAAAGAAATAATTTTAATGCCAAAAGGGAAATGAGAAAACAAGCTTGGTCTCTGTATGAGTCTTGGATTCTTCTCAATGTTCATTGTCACTTCTTCTTTCCATATCATGCAGTGAGTTTCAAAATCACTATCTAGGTACTTTAACGTTCTATATTAAGATGAGTCATAATTAAGAAATAGTCATTAGAACAATGAAATAACAGCATTATGTAACTCTCAAATAAATTATTGTCTTTACAGTGTATGTAAGAAAGGCTATGCTGCTAAGGGATTAAGCACTATTTTCTATTTTTAGTATGTTGACATATTGTTAGCACTAGTATCTTAGTAAACCCTTCCTGCTATGAGATTGTCACATGTACAGTAGCAAAATCACAGAGCGACATATACATATATTATATATGTGTGCGCCAATCATAGGATTGCACACTATATTTTATCTTAGAGAGAGAAATGAATATGGAATTAGGCCTGATCCACCTCTATAATACTTCTGGGAACAAGATAAATTAACAGAGAAATGGGCTTAGTGTCAAAGCTCTACATTAAATAAATCATTATACAAATGCATCACTCTAATTGTGAAGGTTTCCATGAGGAAGCAATACAGTGTCTTGAACCAGAGTGGAGTATAGAGCAAACGTCCCTGATGCAAAGCCTGGCAGGTATTCATCTTTTTATTCACTATTTTATACTTGGGGGTTTGAGATGTTATCTCACCCCTGTCTTAATCTCATATCCTGTCAGACAGAGTTGAAGATGGATGGCTGTGGAGATTTAAGGGAGTACTGATGTTTAGGTGGGTAGGAACTATAGCTCAAAATGGTTTACAGGCTTTGGGAAATCAAAGTAAAAAGATGAGTAGAAATATGTCCTACATCCTGGAAAGACTACTCGGTGGTTAAGAGGACACACACCATCTTGCAGAGGACCAGAGTTATTGTCCCAGCACCCATGGCAGTCAGCTCGCAACAGCCTGTTACTCCCACCCAAGGGACATCTGACATTCTTTGGTTTCTGAGGGCCCCTGTGTTTACATGTAGATAACCACACAAGTCACATAATATACATAACTAATGAAAATAGGGCTTTAAAAACTGTATCCCTTAAGCTTTGAATGTAATGCCCACAGAGGACTTGTGTACAGCAGGATTCATGGAATAGGATTCAGTGGACAGTTGGAAATCAGGGGACAGTATGAGGAGATTTATTGCATCTTCCCTTGACAAATCAGCACAATGAAGGGAGGTTCTGCCTTTCTCATAACTAGCAGCATGTCTACCACATATCATACTCAGAGACGTTTGCTAAACTAATGCACAAGTTGAAAGGTTGACTATGTGAATGGAAGGGTAAACAGAATCAGGACTGAGAGACTGCACAGGGTACTGTAAATCACAGCAAACCTTTTGGCTTACTATCCTGTATAGGAATCTTCCAGATTCATGTGTGTGTGTGTGTGTGTGTGTGTGTGTGTGTGTGTGTGTGTGTGTGTCTGTGTCTGTGTGTGCACACATACTCGCGCACCTGTGGAGACCAAGGTCTACCTTTGGAGTAATTCTTGTTCCTCAGAAGCTGGAGAAAGTCCCTCACTGGGTCTCAAAGTTCACTGAGTCAGCTGGCAGGACAAGCCAGCAAGCCCCTAGGATTCACCTATCTTGATGTACCCAGAGCGGGGATTACGAGGACAATCCACGAAATGACTAGGCTTTACTTTTTATACAGTTGCTAGAATCACACTCGGTCTTTATGCTTGCATGGCTAGTGCATTACAGACAAAGACATCTTCCCCAGCCTCAGAATCACATTTCAGAGTCATTATTGATGCCACTGCATGAAAATGAACCACAAGGAAGAAGAGAGGCAAAATTTGAGGCTTCTGAAAAATTTCCAATAGGGAAACAATGGAGTAATGAATCAAGAAATCTATCTAAGTGATCAGAGAACGGGTGGTCAGAGAGTACAACAGTTGGATACATGTGGGGTAATGACTAGATTAATGAAATTCTTTTTTATATGCTAAGTGATGGAAAGTGACAGCTATGTTTAGGTCACCGATATCTACCAGTAACATAATTAACATTTTTATCATCTAACGAACTTGACTGCTTTGTGGATGATGAATGAGGCTGTCACAGTTTAACTTTGAACCTGTAGGGAGTATTTTAGACCTTTCCTAGAATTTGAAATCATTCATCATTCTTACAGACCAGTCATTCAGTACTTCTTTTTCTTTTCTTTTTTTCTCTCTCATGTTCCTGGCATTTTGTTAAAAATTGGTGATACAATAAAAAGCAACACACATGTGCTCTTTTTCTTATGGCTTAGAGGGAAGAAAATATGACCTCAATACCAAGAATGAGGGACATTCTCAAAATGTAAGAAACAGAAAATTGGGACAAAAAACATAAAATTAAGAAGTTAAACCTTAACATATCTTTACCAAGTGTTTCTTATCTGGGAGAGCAAGAAAGAACTACTGGAGATGTGGGTGTAGTTCTCTTAGAGTTCTCAATTGGTGTTGAGCACTTCAGAAGCCAGGTGTGGTGGAACACCCCAGAAATTCCAGCACTTAAGGAGATGGAGGCAGATTGATTAGACATCAAAAAGTCAAGGTCCTGTCCATTGGCTAGATCTGGGTAGGGGTTTGAAGTTTACAGCCTGTATTGTCCTTGGCTGGTGCCATAGTTTGAGCGGGACCCCTGGGCCCAAATCTGCCTATCATAATATAAATGGGGAGGAAGTCCCCCTCAGTCACAGTCATAGGGGAGGGGAGTAAGGGGAAAATGCGAGGGGGAAGAATGGGAGGATACAAGGGATGGGATAACCATTGAGATATAACAAGAATAAATTAATAAAAAAGAAAAAAAAGTCAAGGTCATCTTCAGCTATCTAGAGAGTTCATGGCCAGCCTGGAATAGAGGAGACTCTGTACCCCAACTGCCCAAAAAGGCAACACTGGAGAAAAATAAACTTCAAGCCCAGATCTTATATTCCATGACTATGTGAAATGAGGATGATATAGCATTTTTTTTTAACAAACAAACATATGTAAATAAGTTTCATGGAGGCAGTAAGCATAAAGGGCTCAGTGTGTAGCGGACGATGAGCCATGGTGCTGTTTGGAGGACAGGCACTAACGTGCACACATACTTGTGTTTCATAGTAAAGATTCTGATGTTGGAAAATGGACAATGGAGACATGAAGAGGCTTTAGCAGCAGACTGAGAGAACTCTCGAAGTTTAGAGTGTAAGCCAGACACCATGCAGGGCTCTCACATCTGTGTTTGGCTTGGTTTCTGGCTTCTGTGATAGGCTTCAAAGCTTTCCACAGAGTTTCTATAAATGTCAGGATCTTACTGTTTCTGTTCCTTTCTCTCTCTGTGCTGCAGAGAGCTTCCAGGTGGTGGCCGATTTCCCCAGCCGACCAGGATTTAGAACTCAGCCTCTTTATATGTTTCTTAGCTAATCTACAATTCAACCTTTTATATCTTAGTGGCTGCCTTGTGAGGTCCCTGGGGAGAACCTAATCTCTAACTAAGCGCTCCTTTGCCCTTTCTCTTATTCTTTCTCCTTTTCTTGTCTTTCCTGTTTCAGGGAACTGTGATATTTTTCCTTGTTATATTTAGAACTATCTTACTGTGCATATCACTTAGCTCTTATCTTCTGTCGTCAAACATTTAGCAAAACAACTTTATCCTAAACAATCCCTTCTCTAAGATATAGTTTCATAGATCTCTCTCTCTCTCTCTCTCTCTCTCTCTCTCTCTCTCTCTCTCTCTCTCTCTCTCTCTTTCTCTCTCTCTCTCTCTCTCTCTCTCTCTCTCTCTCTCTCTCTCTCTCTCTCTCTCTCTCATCCTGCAGTGGCTGGGGGCAGGGACTAGGGACTTTGTGGACCCTGCTTCCTTGTTTGTCTCAGTCTCAAAGAAGGCAGCTGTGTCTGGTGTAGAGATTGTGCTTCTGGAGGGCTCCAGAATTGCCTGTCCTGATGTATATAGGTCCAGAGAGCAAATGCCACATATGCATCGATGTAGCTGAGGTGCACATGGTAGCTACTGTGATCCTGAGGTACTTCAGTACTCTGCAAACAGTTTGGCTTGGGATGCCTCTGTAATGGCTGCAGAATTACGATGCACAGTCGGGGGCTGAGCGATTGGACAGTTTCACTGGACACTGACAGAACACACTTAGGCTTATTTCTTCAGTATGTAGGTGGTTGGAACAGAAAGCTTGATACTCAGAGAGCTCATTCAATTACTGCAACAGAGATATGATATAATTCCCTTATATAAATGTGTAGGGACCTGAATTGAAAATAGAACTCAGTGTTAAAGTACTTGCTCAGGTTGTGGGTTGAGCAATAAAATAAAACAAAACTCAAGTCGTTTATGGTTAAAAAATAAAACAACCCCCCAAAACAAAACACTATGGTCAAGCTACCTGTCATGCTGTTAATGAAAGAACCTGGACAAAATTTAAAGTGTTATCCTAATCTTATGGTATCAATACGACTCAGTCTATCTCTATCTCTCAGGATATGTAAGCTCTTGAACCTTTTCTGTGGTTTTATCTCTGTCACTAATTTCAATTTGGTATGTAATTTTGCCAAAAATTTGCATTCAAAGAAAAATACCTTGGTCTAGTATGAATGCTACTGAAAAATACCTTAGACTGAGTAGCTTTAAAAGAAAACAAGTTTGTTTTACAATGATCTGGAGATTGACAACTCCACAGTAAAGCACAGGGAGATTTAATGTCTTAGAAGTACACTCGCAGTTCCCAAGATGCCAGATAGCTATATCCTCACAAAGAGAAGGGTCAAGCATATGCCTGCTCCTCTTTTATGTTGGCATTAATCCTTTTGACGAGGGCTCTGTACCAATGACTTAATCATGTCTCAAAGGTCCTAACTTCATGTATCATCACTTTCAGGTTTATAATGTCAACATATGCAAATATTAGAATGACGTAAGCACTCAGATCATGGCCCCTAGTCAAACGAGCCAAAGAGTCAGAGCTTGTTGTGAACAATGTGGTTCTTTCTATTAGGCAGAGAAAACAATGAAGTCATTTTACTAAAGTATAAACAATATACTCATTAATAATCAACAATTGTAGGTGCTTTAGTTTTCTAAAGTCTGGACAGAATTTAGGGGATGGTCTTTACTGGAACATTTTTGTTCTTTGTATTAAAAAAAAATAATGTAAGACTAGGTACCTCCTCTCCTACTAATGCTAGAAGAGGCAACCAAGGAGAAGGGAAGGGCCTCAAGGCAGGCAATAGGGTCAGAATCAGCCCCTGTTCCCACTGTTAGAAGTCCCACAAGAAGACCAAGCAGCAGAATGGTAACATGTGCAGAAGGCCCAGTCAGCAACGTGCAACCTCCCTGGTTGATTGGTGGTTTAGTCTTTGTGAGCCCCCTATGAGCCCAGGTGAGTTGATTCTGTGGGTTTGGGTTTCTACAATTCTTCCTCCCTCTCTTCCAAGGAATTTCCAAAGCACCACATATGTTTGGCTGTGAGTCTCTGCCTTTGTTTCCATCAGTTGCTGGGTGAAGCCTACTTGATGACAATTGGACTAGGTACCAATCTATGAGCATAGCAGAATATCATCATGGATGCTCTCTGTCTCTGTCTCTGTCTCTGCCACTGTCTCTTCTCTTCTCTTCTTCTTCTTCTTCTTCTTCTTCTTCTTCTTCTTCTTCTTCTTCTTCTTCTTCTTCTCTTCTTCTTTTCTCTTCTCTCTCTCTCTCTCTCTCTCTCTCTCTCTCTCTCTCTCTCTCTCTCGTCTTTCTGCTAGTTGTGTGTTTGGTTCTATCCTAGGTCTCTGGGCTAGCCATCACCTGGTTCCAGGCCATTCAGGGCTTACTGAAACTTGATATTGCTATGGCTGGTTGATATCCATGAGAGGCCTGCCTTTCTCTAAAAAGAAATGGAGAAGTGGCTGAGAGGGGAAAGGGGATCGGCTAGGAGAAGAGGAAGGAGAGGAAACTTGTTAAAATGCAGAGAACAACTGACAATGTTGAGCTCAGCCACAGTTATCACAACTCAACACAACCCCTACAGCAAAGCTCTGGAAACACTAAGGAAGGAGTGTGAGGAGGATAAGAGCCAGGGATGCAGAACAGCTGTGAGGAGACACTTCTCTATTCCATATAAGCTTGTTTTCTAAAGCTTGATGCCCGACTCCTCATCCTTCTGTCTTTCTTTATTTCCTTCTACAGTCAAGTAAAGGATGATCAAATCTATATCTTTGACCTCATTATTTTTATCAACGTTTTGTGAGCTTTAATGCAAATGCATCATTATCAGATTCAATATATTTTAAACTGTCAGAGATATCACACAGGCTTTTCTTACTTCACTTCTACCATACTCAACCTGGCATTATACCATTAAATTTTAAAAATGCATTTTGGGACTTTCTACATTAGGAATACACTGTGTCCTTTACCTCTACCTAATATAGAAGACCTTTTAACAAATTATTTCTCAAGAGTGTTTATTGAGAAATTCTATTTGTTTTCTTATTTATCTGATAATAAGAGATAGTCATTTCATGTATCATGGATGCCAAAGCCACCTCTAATAGTAAAGATAGAATCAAATATAAAGAATTATAAACATTGAGCATTTGGAAAATACTTATATTGGCACCAAATGAGGCAGCGGTATTTCAAGTGAACCACACCAAAGGTCAACGATTGCTTTTCTTAAACATTTATACAGACACAGTATATGACAATACCATAGGTAAACTTAGTTTATAATATTTGTTATTTTCATAAATTACTTATTTTTGCCATTTAAAAATCTTATGATTTATTTTATGGATTATAAAACATGACACATCCAGGCACTGACGGTGCATGCCTTTAATCCCAGCATTCGGGAGGCAGAGGGAAGTAGATCTCTGAGTTTCAAGTCAGCCCCAAACTTGTAAGAGCAATTCTCGGACAGGCATAGCTATACAGAGAAACCCTGTCTTAAAAATCAAACAGACAAAAAAAATCAAAGAAAGAAAACAGAAAATAATTATAAAGCACAACTCAAATATGCACCATTTCCCTTGCCTGCATCAATTACCTATTCAGTGGCTTAGAGCACAAAGTAAATATTTAATAAGTAACAAATTTACCAGGTTTTTACTCAACCAGAAGGCTATCTTAAATACCAGTTTTTGATTTCTCAGTGGTTCTTTACAGTTGAAGAAAATTTCTCAAATAGAAATTCTGGAGCCAGTAAACAATTTAGTTGGAAAATTATCAACATTGTGTGCTTCAATCTATATAAATCTTAATACCAGATAAAAAGCAAATTTTGTAAAATCATTGACCACTCTACTATCCTTGGATAATAATCATGAACTCATGATCTTAGTTTGAATAACAGTTTCTCGATGTGATGGCTGTATGAATTTCAGCAAGCAGTTTAATCTCTCTGTATTTTCCATTTCCTATATATAGAACATTTGATTGAGATTATAAAAAGAATTGCAGTGGGTAATTCATAATATACCATATTGAAGGATATTTCACTTACTGCAGCATAAAATAAGAGCTAATTAAACATCCTAATTATAATTCATCAATAAAATGCCATAATACAAAGATTAAAGAAACATCCTAAAAACAGTTCATTACATATCATATTAGAAACCAGAAGTGAGGAACTCAGTGTCCAGACACTGAAATAATGGAAGTAAATTCATGTTATCCAACATTGATCAACACATGTCATAAATGTGTTGAAATACCACGCTTTGTCTTCTAAACACATATCACTACTGTGTGCTAATCCAAAATAAAAGAACATTTTCTAATTATATGCCTATTGCAAGATACTACAATCACTCTATTAATGATAATAAAGAATAAAAAATCATTTTCAGTCAGAAATTTCTTTCTGCATGGAGTTCTTTTATTCATTGCATGAATTTTCAACCTCTTATTAACAAATTCTTAATATTCAGTAGGAGGTTTAAGGCCTTTTGTGTATTTACAATTTCATGTATGAAGAAAATATAAATTATGATAATTGAAATAGTAACAAATTCATGCATTCATACTTCCAAAAGTATTATAAAGTTCATTAAAAAAAAAATAAAGCACAAAGCAGTTGTATTAGTCCAAGTTCTCTAGAGGAACAGAACTTACAGAATGAACACACACACACACACACACACACACACACACACACACACACACACACACACACACACGGGGAGGAGGAGAGAATTAGAATGGCTTACAGGCTGTGGTCCATCTAGTCCAATAAGGCTATCTACCAGTGATGATGCAAGATTCCAGTCGTCGTTATGTCTGTGAGGCTGGGTATCTCAGCTGGTCTTCAGAATGTTGCAGAATCCTGAAGTAGGCTCTCACGCCAGTGAAAGAATTGACTTGTCAGTGAAAGTGACCACAAGCAGGCAAAATAAGAACAAGATTCCTTCTTCTTTGTTTTTATACAGACTGAGAGCAGAAAGTGCGACCCAGATTAGAGGTGAATCTTCCCACCTGAAAAGATATGGACTAAAGTATATTGTCCCAGCTCAAAGTTCTGTATTAGAAGTGGGTCTTCTCCCTTCAAATGGTTGATTTAAGAACAATCTCTCTCAGGTGTGTCCAGCCATTTGGGCTTTAATAGAGACCAAATGTAGTCAAGTTCACAACCAGCAACAACTGTCACAAGTCTACTTCTTGTCAACTTGATACACAATTGCATCTCATTATGTCATGCTTAATTTCCAAGTGAGATAATAACCAGGTTATAATTACTCTGAACATGATATAACCATCCCATGCACAATAGCAAATGCGTTAACATATTCAGCCAGGTCAATCACAGCAATTAATTATCTTCTATTTGAAAGCCTTACTGCAATATAAAGATAATACACATTTTAATAATGAAAAGGCATAGAATCTAAAGCTATTTTCCCTAAATTTGGGCTATGTTTCCATGTATGAGTTTTAAAAAATGTGACAGAATACTCACAAACACCATAAATCCTAAAGAAGTACAGTACTTACAGCACCCAGGAAGCCAGTACAAACATGGACTGGAAAAACTTAATCAGGCTTATAATTAAACTATTTTAAGCCAATTAGCTGCTCTGTAGTAAGCATTTCATTAGGTAACGACATTTTGTGTTTATATCAAATTTCTCTCCTGTGAAGAAAACAAGAGAGAGGCAGTAAAATTTCTGATAGATATTTATTTACACTCATAAATGTCACTTGGAATTAAAAAGGAGAGAAATGTATGTGATGCCTGTACATTAGAGCCAAAAGCACTTCCTTTAAAAAAAAAAAGTCAAGAAGTGCAGAATTCTTAGCTTTAACTCTTAAACGGCATAATGCATTTCTCCAATTGTGCCAGAATTAAAAAGGGACATCCCCATAAACCCAAGTCACTGCTCCACTCATAGGCATCTCTGGAAGTGTAGGATGCCCCGATGCCATGGTGGTGCCATGACCTGAATCAAGAATCAGTTAAATTTCTGAGATTTCTATCTAGACTTCCTACTGAATGTTTCAATAACATTAGAATGACGGTTGGCTTTTTTTGTTTGCTTGTTTGTTTTGTTTTGAGGTTGACTTCTTTTCTCTTCTTTAAGTATGAAATCAGAGCAGATAGCATCTAAGATTCAGTTTTGTGAGAACTGAAGTTGTTTCCTGCACTTAGTGTTTGTCTTTAGAAACAAAGGCCAACAGCATGAATTCAGCTTGAGTTGTACAGTGCCAGCGTTGTCTATCGTAGCTCAATGACGGCATGTTCCCTGCAGCTGCAGGCTCATGGTCTCGGGCTTTGTTTCAGGTCCTTGTTTTTGAAGTGATTAATTAGTCTCTCTCTCTCTCTCTCTCTCTCTCTCTCTCTCTCTCTCTCTCTCTCTCTCTGCAAACCCTTTCTTTTTATTAGCATATGTTCTTTTTACAAAAATAATTCATTTGCTAAAATCACGCTGAGTTAAATAAAGTATAATGGAATTAAGGTTGAATCGATTCTGTTATCACAGATTTTCTTAAAGAAAAATGAGAAGTCACATTATTAAAGTTATAATCATAGTTACTGGAAGCTATTTATAAACTTGTCATACTATTGATTAGTGGATTGTAAAAGATTTAGCTATTTCCCTGCTCACTGGGTAAATCATTATAATTAAGTACCAGAATGCCTCTTGCATTAAGTGTGATATAACTTAGATCCTCTTTGGTACTAATTGCCAAAAGCCCATTTTATGTCCTTGCACCAAGAGCATATCTCTCAATCTATCTTAAGATATCTAGGGCATTAATTAGATGTAAAAAAAAATACTCAGAGCTATCGGCACAATTGTTTTATGAGCCAAGATCATATATTTACTTATCAGACAGTAAAAATTAGTGCATCTAGAATTGTAGAGCCCAGTGGTAACTGAGAGCTAAGGTAGGCCTTGTTTTCAGATGTTGCAGTACATTGCATGCAGGTTAGACAACGTACTACCAGTCATATGTCTGGGCAGTGCCAGTGCCAGTGTGCAACTCCAGAATGCCTGTTTCTGACATCTCATAACCATCCTAGGTGTAGTTCTTCTTCCTTGTTTTTTTCTTCACTGTGAACAGTTGCACTCACTGTTTTGACATTCAAGTTGTGTTACCTAAGCTATAAATCAACCATTACACCTTAGCAGAAAAAAGCCACTGATGCATGTGGAATTTTCAGCCCTCTTTCGTTTTGGCACTCTTTAGACAACAAGTTTTATTATGTTTTGTGAATAAAAGTAACAATGTAAACCTGCATTTCCCGTGAGCAGCAGCTCATGTGCACGTCCCTCTCAACACAGGAATGAGAGCCTCTGGAGTATGTGCACCACAGTTCTCGACAATGCCCATGCTCCTTATGTCACTGTGCAGCTGCCTTCAGTTCTCTCCTTTGGAGCTCATCCTCACTCCTTATGCAGTTCCATATTTCCTTTACATGGCTCAGTCAAGAAAACAGCCTTGTTGTGAGATTCAGTAATCGTGGAATCTGTTTCTGAAGTAGACTTTGACTAAAGAATTTTGCTAAGAAGTATTTTTATTTATTGTTCACACCTCTGGGAAAATAAGTTGTTTCATCGCAGTTATGAAAGATATCACAAATTACTCAGAATGAGAAAGCACGTTTACAGATGTACCTTCTCTGTTCAGTCTTTCATGACATTCTTTGATGTATCCCCAAGAAGATTTGTTGCTCTGTTCATTGAATCGTCAAGGTAATAGGCTCCACAATAACTTCTCATAAAATTTCTGTCTCACCCACAGTGTTTCTTCAGTGGTGCCCACTTCAATGCTCCTAGTGTTTTCAGCTTAGGATAACAGTACATAAGGTACTTAATACTTTTTGCTGAGCTAATGTCTTGATTATTGTGATAAATAAATTAACAAATCAAATATTTTAGTTCAGATACTATATAAAAACCTTTAGGAACCAGGTGCAGTGAGTGGCTCATGCCTATTCTCCCAGCACTCAGGGAGGCAGAGACAGGCAGATCACTGTGAGTTCGAGTCCATTGTGGTCTACAAAATGAATCCCGGACAGACAAGGTTACACACATAGAAAACCTGTCTCAAAACAAAAACAAAAACAAAAACAAAACAAAAACAATAAAACAAACAAAAAACTTTTAGGCAATCTAAACAGAAAGAGGAAAATATCTTCTACTTTCAGCTGGTAGTATCATGAAATTCTGAACATAGATGTTTATGAAAACCATCAAATGTCCAATTATATTTTAAATACCAAAGTAATTTTCAAATTTTTTACTTTAATTTATTAATTTATTCAGATTACAACTAAATTGTTATCCCATCACTTGTATCCTCCCATTCCTCCCTCCCTCCGCTTTCACCCTATTCCCCTCCCCTAAGTTTATGACTGAGGGAGACTTTCTCCCCCATTATACCAAAGTAATTTTTAGTGACTAAAGAAATGACACACACACACTCAACACACACACACACACACACACACACACACAGAGAGAGAAAGAGAGAGAGAGAGAGAGAGAGAGAGAGAGAGAGAGAGAGAGAGAGAGAGAGAGAGAGAGAGAATCTATGTAATCTGTACTTGAGTCTTTGGATGAATAAAAGTCTTCACAAATGGTAAAATCATGAAAATCTATACAAACACAACTTCTAAGTAAAGATAATTTACTTTTAATCTCTAAGATAGAAACATTTTACAGCACAATAGACCTGGGAATTGTTTCTCCATCTTTTCAACATATGGGGATTGAGCAATGTTTAAGTTGGGCCACAACACAGATAAAGAGAATCATCAAAGCCAGAATAAAGGTTGCTTGCTCTAAACTTACCCTAAACATACACGTCCCAAAATAACTAAGAAGATGAAAATAACTACCAACCAAGAAAAATATAAAATGTTTAGATTTTAGCACTCCAGAAAACAAATAAAGAACATACTGCCTTTAGGAAGAAAGACAGAAAGAAAAGGAAGAAAGACAGAAAGAAAAGGAAGAAAGAAAGAAAGAAAGAAAGAAAGAAAGAAAGAAAGAAGAAAAAGACAAATTAGATAGCACAGTATTATGACAAGGCCTACACTACAACTAAGTGAGCAAAGTAAACATGGGGCTACAAATGGTCTCCACTCCCATTTCAAATAAACAAACAGGAGGCCATACTAGCCCACGAGTCTTCTGTAGGTCAAATTGTAACACTGGGAAGGAAAAGTTAACTTCAAAAGAGGCATCTTTCCTGGTGAAACCAAGAGTCACCTGTGAGGAAACACAGCCAAGGGTAATTGAACTCCAGGTGGGGAAATACATAATAGAACTGACAATTATCCACCAAGTAGCTGGAGTGTTCTGTTGACATTCTCATTCTTGAGATGTCAGGAAAGCTTTGAAATTTATTTCTTTCTATATTCTTATCACCCGTGTGAGGAAGAAAATCAAATTATCAAAATCACTCCCAAACTCTGCTATTTTGTTTCTGAGCTCAGGCAGCGCCTTGGTTTTGCTTTTCTTCTTTTTTAAATCAAGAAAGGAAATGAAAAATACTCCTTTTATATGGAAATCATGCATCCTTTTCTATGCAAAAGTTGGATTTGAAATATCTAATTTTGTGTGCTCTTCGTATAATCTGAAATACCATGCCAGGTAGGAGTCATTCCATAAAAGGCCAGGTGTGCAATCTACCCCACGAGGAGTAATCACTAGATTAGTACTTTGACTTGACCCAAGTGAGCTTGGGCACATCCTTCCATTGCAGAGAAATCACAAAGGTCAAGCTAAGTCTTCTAGGTGACTTTCCAACTGATGCAGCCTTAGTTTCATTTGATGCTCTCCATTTATTCCAACTGTGGCGCTCAACTTCCTAGTTCAACTTTTCTATTTTCAGAATGTTGTTTCATTTAAACTCTATAGGTTAAAATTGAAAGTTTTTCCACACAGAAAAAAATCCCAACTAGCCAGCCCCCAACCAACCAACCAAGTAACAATTCCTCTGGCTTACCTTGGCTGACTAAGGGTAGTTTATTTGTGTCATATGAATGTACATCAGCAATGAGGCACTTACCTGAAGAATCTGTGATATAATCCTTGAAGACTTTGTTTTAATGATCCCTTTGATCATCAAAGGGTATTGGAGAACTCATGTTGTGGTAAACTGTATCTTCAAATTTCTGTTAAGACTCTATACCTTATACAGAATACAGTAAAATGTGACTTTACAATCTTAATATCTAATGATTTTTCTCAGATACCAAACACAAAAGACAACTATGATACTTTGACTTAAACTCATGACAGTCTTCTGGCTACCAGTACTGGAATTTCACGGCAAGATAACTTCAAGGAGTTAAAGTTAAACTTACAATTCTTTGTCTATCAGTTTACAGCTGTTGGCAGAATTCTTTTGCTTATGACTGTATAAAGGAACTTAAACAATAGTCATTGCTTTCAATACTTAGTGGCTATGAAAACTACGCTGCGCCATGACTTTCTTGGGAAGTTCTCACAAACTAGTTGCTATCCATTAATCTCCAATGAGGAAAGTTATTCTGAAGGAGTTTGGAGCAAACTGAACATTGTTATCTAATTTGACTAACCATGAAGTTTGAAGTTGTGCTTAGGGATAAATAATACCAGTATTAAGTACATTTCCCCAGAAAGCTCAGACTCTCCTTTTCTTCCTGTAGTTTTTAATTGTGACATTGCTGTGATTAAAAAAAAAAAAAAACCCAACAAAGCAAAGTAAGAAAGGAAGAGCTTATTTTACTTTAAAGTTCTGAGATATTGGATTATATTAGATGAGCCACTATATTATGCTACTCATTATGAAAGGGGAGATGTGACAGCAGGAGCAGAGGCTGGCTAGTCACACAGCGTGCACATTCAGAAAGCAGTAACAAAGACTAATGCTTAGCTCACCCCTTTATAGTCAGCCCAGGCCCACAGACTCTGGGATGGTGCTACCCATAGTTAGATGGCTCTTCCCACCTCAATTAGCTTAATCTAAATAACCCTTCACAGCCGTGCCTTCCAACTTGTCTCCTAGGCAATTCATGATCTAGTCAAGTCAGTGTTAATCATCACCCTCCTCATCTTCCTTACACATAGTTCTCTTTAAAACAACGATTTGGGTCTGCAAGGTCCAAAGATTACCTATGTAAAACATAATAATAAGCATGTTCTCTCTTGTCCCAAGTTAAAGAAAAACGCATTCCCCTCTTCCCATCAAAATATCATCAGCAAGCAAACAAATGTCAAATAAAGAAAAAGCATTGCATGAAGGAATGTTGTTGACTGTCCAGGTAACAATGTGTGGCACTATGGCTGCTTGCCCTATCAATACTGATGAAATGACAGGTAGATACCCTGAAGATGCCAACTGCAACTTAACTAGGGCATTACCCAGGGGGCAAAAAGAAACTTTCACTAAGAGTTCTAACCCCGGAAAACATCTATCAAGAAAAATAAAAATTAAGCTATTGAGAGAAAAGAGATCTCCATTGCCACGAACCTACAGACTGGTTGGCATCCAACTGGGTCACAGTACAAGGCAGAAATGCAGCACCACTAGAGAAGTGAGGAGCAATGAGAGTGTAGAATGGGCTATGGGCAGGGAGTAAATTAATTTGGAGCAAAAAGTGATGTACATCCCACCAAGCAAGTCATTTCCTCTAGAAACACTATTGTTTTTATCCTTCTTTATTTTTCCACTTCAGGGCACATTTCCAGCCTCCCTACCCCATCATAAATGGTCTGACCCCTAAAAAAATGCAATACCCTTTTCTGTAAGATGTTATTTGCTGAGACTGGGAAGAACAATTAAACTAAATATAACAATGAAGTTGTGAGGGTTAAGATAATGAGAGTACTCAACCCAGCCTGAGTGGAAGACAAGCAGCTTTAAGTTCTTGAGATGGCATGGGCATCAGGCCAGTGATTCCAGGATAACATAAGGAGCACAGTTCTGATAAGCAGAACAATCCACACTCATTGGGGGACATTAATTTTCAGAAGATAATAATTTTTCTTTTCCTAGGTCCACTGGTACCAAGTCAGAAAACCAATGACTCACTGCAATGAACATTTGTAAGAGAAGCTGTTTGCACAAGAGAGTGTGACACACCATGAAACACTGCAGCTTCCGAGGTGAGTTTCTTTTCCTTTGTTTTGTTTTGTTTTGTTTTTGTTCTCTTTGGGGAGGGCAGATATGGAAGGGCGTGGAGATGAGTAGAATTGAGGTGGATGATGTGACATTCATAAAGAATCAATAAAAAAGTTTTTTTAAAGTCAGCTAAAATTTGCATGCTTTCGTTAATTTAAAATACACTTCTTAAAAAAGTAAAATATTACTGCTTTGCTCAGATTGGCCTTGATTTTTCAATGTCTCTCAGCCTTGACCCTGAATTTCTGATGTACCTGTTTCGGCCTTTCTAGTTCTTGGGGTATGTATATATCACCATGTCTCGCTTAAATACACATTTTAAAACATGTCATTAATGTTAATATTTTCTCACTTCAGTTAACACAAAGAAGAAAGGCAATTTTTCTTTTATGAGGCAGAAATGTAAATTTTAATTTTTCTATAGAATATTAATATATAAACTGAATATAAAATACGAGCTGTGTAGAACAATAATGGAAATAATTCCCAAATTAATAGTCGTCAGTGTAAACTGACTCTTGGAATACAATATTTTTTAAATCAAAATATTAAGATTTCTACTGTTGTATTACATGCTAGTTCCTTCATTTTATGCTGAAGGATTCAGGTTTTCTGTTTATCTTTCTTCTTGAACTATTTCTCTTTTAACTGCAGCACACAGGAGGCACTTCTAATGCCAGAAGTTTCTTTTGATTAGAAGGATCTGTGGGTTCTTTTGTGATGGAGAGTACAAGAAGGAGTCTATAAGAAAAATAACATCAAAGCTGAACACAACCATTTTTAAAGCCAAGAACTGACAGATAATGATTAAACCTGATATCGTGACAGTGATAAGAACTTTGGCTCTTCTAGTAACTTCTGCTCTCATAGTATGTCTGAGGGTCACTAATATTTATGAACATAGGTCTGGTAATGTCAAAATAGCCCACCTGAATATTCAGCAGTTTTCACTAAAATGCTATTATGTTCTCACAGCTTTTATTGAGATATAAAATTTATTGTTTTCTTTCCATTTATTTATTCTTTATTTAAAAAGTAAGTAAAATTTATTCATAAAGAAATTTTTTTTAATTCTAATGTAATGTTACTATTAAGTGATAGGACAATTAGTGCAGATATGCAGGCTTGAACGTCCCGGATTCTGAACCATCTTCAGTTGGTATATTGTCCCATTGTTCTATTTTGGAATGATACCGACAGGACAGAATACGAAGATCCGAGACTGGAAAGAAGGCCAGCAGCTAAGACCACGGTCCGCTCTGGCAGAGGATGAGAGTTCAGTCCCCAGCTTACACCTACCTGAAACTCCCACTCCACGGACTCCTAGAGCCTCCACCTGTGCCTGCGGCCACATGCAGATACCCTGCCTGCCACCAGAAATGTGCATAACTAGTAACAAAACAAATTCTAAAGCATGGGTATGAAGATAACACCAAATGTATTTCAATATCTCAGTCTACTCAAATATTAATAATAATGAAATTTTTATAGACTTTTAAAAGATAGTGACACTATTTTACCAAAATAGCAATACTTGATATGCTTCCCTCCCAGTAATGTGCATGGCACACATATTGCTTCAGATTAACCCTTCCGTAGATAATAAAGTTCAGGACTATGTTTAAATTCTCTCAAGTTCCAGTTCCTACCTCTAGGTGAACGGTAAGCCCACAGTTTTAACACAAGACTGTGAAAATGAACACCTGCATTTTCATCCAAGCTCTTGTCTTAAGATTGAAGCAGTGAGATTTCAGCAGTAACTTAGAACAGGAACATTAATTTTAAGAACTTATTTGCAATCTCCTAGTGCAGCACATACATTGTACTTTACCCACAGAGAAGAATTGAACATAGGTATTTTTTGAAAACTCCAAAATAACATAGTCAGTATTATAGAAGATGATATTAGTCCAACAACAATGGTTGAGTTTTTCTCTAACAAGCAGGGAAAGTAACAGAGAGTGAGAAGTTCATTAAGGTAGAATCAGTGATTGACAGGCAGCCTTTCTGACATCAAGGATCAGTTGGTTCATCAGCAAGAGGACGCCGTACTCCTTGCGACTCATTAGAAAATAAAGCACCTTGCTATGAAAAACACACTTAGTTCAATTGAGAGACTCTTAGAATAGTAAAAATAACAGTTGATGCCCGAGCATAGACTTTGTAACCTATCAGTACCAGGTTTAAAATGTAGGAGGGCAATTTTCATTTGAATACAAACCAGCGAAGTACTGATTTCAATTTTGAAACTTAAACGTTTCATAATGAAATTAAAAAAAAAAAACACACATACCAACCATGTAGGTATGCGGACCTAGACCCTCGGCTCAGATGAAGTAACACAGTCTCCTTGTGAGTGTCACAAGTGGAGAGTGGGGACTATTTTAGACTTGCACTATGGCTACTGGACTTAGATCACTTCCCCCAGGCAGGACAGCCTTGCCAGGCTATTGAGGAAGAGATGACAGGCAGTACACATGAGACTTGATAGCCTGAGGTCAGATGTTAGGAGAAGAGGGCTCCCCTTTCTGAGTACTAAGGAAGGGAGAGGAAAGGGGATGAGGGAGGGAGAGGAGATCTGGAGGGAATGAGGGAAGAGGATGCAGTTGGGATGTGAAGAATTTAAACTGCAGAAAGGGCAGGTAACTTATACTGCTAATCCCACTATGTGGGAATAGCTCTGAAACTTGCTGAGACATGAATGTCTAGGCATGGACAATGCTTCTTGTTGGCTACAGAACCCATATGAATTATTTTTAGATGCCATTCTTCATATCACATGAATGAAGATTTACAGATGTCTTTCTTTCTGCTCATACAAAGAGCAGCCTTAATTGTTCTGTGAATTGTGCACACCTTATACACTTATAATTTTAGGGCTGTATAATGCTTGTATGAAATTATATGCTTTCAGAAAAAAGAAGTGGACACTGACATTGGATTAGACCTGACAGAATTCATTCCTCTCAGCATGCTGGACACTGACATCCTGCATCCTTCATGTTCCAGCACCAAGTGCTTCAGTTGCTGTTCCTCATCAGAACAAGACAGCTCCCAGGACACTTTCAAAGAAAGCTTCCGATCCAAATTGGTCCAGCATTTCAAATTGTCCTACACAGGACTCTAATTAAGCCTGTAATCTCTCAACATTTAGAAACTGGACAACAAATGCTATTCCTAGTTTGTTTAACCATTTCTCCAATTTTATTTGGGCCACTACTAAGGTAGTATTCATCACAAATCAGCCAGAAGAAACCTGAAGCGAACAAAGCCCCATTTCTTTAAGAGGGGTCAGGTAGGTTTTTGGTTGCTTTCTTGGGCTATAGAGGGTTGTTACCAATGAGAGCTGGTTACAAGTTATTATTAGACTCAGATGTCTCTCTTTCCCTTTATCTTACATTCTTAGGTTTGGAGATAGGGGTTGAAAGAAAAAGAAGGGGAAATATAAAAAATATATTGGAAAGATAGAACAAAAACAGATTAGGTAATTTATTCCTCAACTTAATGCCTTAAGTGCCACAAGGTTGTTTCTAATTCACTGGTATGGAATTTTGTATATAGATGCAAAGTAAGTTTAATTCTAGATACAGAATTCAAATGTAAGATTATTCTTCACACACGTTATATATATTTCTACTCTAATATGAGGTATTGTACCTATATAACTCAATTTATAATACAAGGCTTACTGCCAATACTTTGAAAGTGCTATTGCAGGCTGTTTAGGACAAATAAGTTATACAATTTGATTGTTAGCTGATCAGATCATGGTCATGTCAATTGCTGGCCTACCTTTATCACAAGAATATACATCCTAGGTATGACAGATAAGGTAAAATAGTTAGATAAGGTCTTCAAAAACCTCAGAGACATGCAGAATATGGCATTTAAAAATGTTTTCATTATTTTAAAGACTCACTGACAATGAAACAGGTTAAATCATGGCAACACCCAGCCTACCTCAAATAAAATAATGAGCATCAAAGAATCTCTTTATAGAGATGGCTTCAAATGTGACAAACAAGCCACTGGACAAAATGTCCTCTTTTCTACCACAGACACAATTCTGCCTACAAACAGACAAGCATGGACGTAGGCAGAGTTGATAGCCAAACTCTGCCAAGATAGGGTAAGCAAATCTTCAACAGTTCCTGCCTCACAAATATGTCTGTCAGATATGCTGGGCCATATGACTGAATAAGATATTCCAATGTTATAGAGAGTTTTGGGTGACTAATTTGGTAGCAAACTGTCTCTGTCATCTCATTTGGAAAGCTACTAACCTGCATTCCCAGCATAGTCAGGTAATCAAGTTTTTTCCTTCTCAAGTTTCTGATTTGGTTGAAGACCAGGTAGCTTAGTTTTACAATGAAGTTGTTTAGGGGTTAAGATGTTTTTTAGGTCTAGATAGATGTTTTAAGTTGATAATGACCATGATGGAGATTGACTTACATTCAGAATTTTAGAGGCACCAAGATAGGAAAGATATTTTCTTCAAGGCTGTCAAATACAAATAATTCCTGATTGTGTTATGGTTCTTGCTGTAGGTAGTTTATTGTATACATGTGTAATAATATAAATATATATGTAAAAACTAAAAATGTTTAATTAAAAAAGAGGGAATTACGGTATAAAATTCAAAAAGAGAGGCTAAAATGTGTACCAGGAAATTTGTAGTAACACATTTTGAAAAAGAAGTAAGACAAGAGAAGGAACAGAATCTCCACCTCTTCCTCCACCTTTTCTAAATGGAGGGGCTCCTGGCAGTCAACAAGATATCAGGCATTCAGGACACTGAGGAAAACACCACAAAATCACTATTTACTGACTGTAACAGATAAATAACAAAGCAGTAAAGATGACTTAGTATGTGTATCTTCATTACATTACTACAATGATGCTTTAAATAAGACACTGTCATTTTTAAAAGAATGAGCACAAATCTGCAGGTTAGCTTTTCCAGGCTTGGATTGTCAACCCAGGGAGCTGGTTGAAGGTTATATCTGACCCCAAGGACACTAGATTCCAAATTCCCACTCTCTCTATTGTCTCCTTCCCCTTAAGTGTTTTTCAGAGAACTGCTCTCACTATGTATTCCTTGAAAAATGGCTGTTTCATAAAACATTCATTTAGGAATTATTTTCATACCACAGCCATTCCCAGTTTATCTAAAAATTATTTATTATGTATTAGTGTAAGACTGCCTAAGTGTATGCATGAGTGTGCAGTGCCCAGGGATGCCAGAAGAGGGTGTGGTAAGCAGTCTGATGCAAGTGCTGCAGATCAAACTCGGGTCCTCTGGAAGAGCCGCAAATGCTCCCAACATGTTATCTCCAGATGGGATTAACTCCATTCATTACAGAACTTCCCAAATGAATTAGATTTTGGAGATGCTATGTTGTGGTTAAAATATAACACCTGTTAAGATCCACAAGCTCAGTGAAATTGGAGGCCTCTTGTGCAGAACATTGACCTATTTTTGCAAACAAGCCTAAGAGTGCTGAGGGTATGGGTAGATGTGAGAATATGACATCAATGGCAAGTCAGTGCCAAAACACAGAATGCTTCAATGAAAACTTGAGAATTAATTTAATCTTCCATATAAGTTAGAAAGATATCTTGAAAGATTTTAGGCAAGCAAGTGATATGTTAATACAATGTCCATATGTGTAGAATATTTAATAACCATTACAGGTTTTTAGCAATAATTTCTCAGACACCACTATCTCTGCTAATATTTAGTGCCTCTATCTTCATAAAGGAGCATTTACATCTCAAGTAGAGTAAATGCCAAACTTTACTAGAATAATGGTTTTACGATTTTGGTCTGCCATCATCTATCTCTTAAAATCGTTGTTTTAATGGATCTATCTTTTACCATGTTAAGAAAAACTGTGAAATAATAAGACCCAGGGTAACCTTAGTAGCAGTAACTCCATGAGATTAATAGTACAAATGTTTTCATGCTTGGCATGTCAGTTGAAGTTTGTTTTTCTTTAAGGTGTGTGAATTATTTTCATCAATAAATAATGTTTTAGATGGAAATTTATATTACATGTGCTATGGTTGCTTGAGGCACATAAATTAAATTTTTAATATAAACAGATTGTTTATATGTCAGGCTCTAAAACACCAGCATCCCAGCATCCTATGCAGGCTCACCATCATCAATTGTTAAATACAACACAATGCTTCCTAAAAATGAGATAGTAGAGTACCTTCCCATATTAGTTTAGAGGTATTGAGATGAGGGTTTCTTCCAGACTAGATGGATTTTTTTGTGTTGAGATCATAAGCAAGGCAAGGTTCCAAGACACAAAGATGTTCACAAATCTCTGAAAAGATTCTGGCCTCTTAGGTAACTTGGAAAGGAACAGAAATCCCACATAGAGTCTGAAGTAATTGAAGAAGAGCAGTAAAGTACAGTTAGTCAAAACATGCTAAAGAATAATATGTGTGAAAGAATCCATGAAATGTCATTGATGGCCTCTAAGACAGGAAACTTGACAGACATGGAAAAAGAATAAGGATTAGATAAAATCTGATGGATGCCTATAGAACACAAGTGCACACACACACACACACACACACATACACACATATATATATATGTTCTCCTCAGCTATGTATAAGTAGTAGCATATTATTCAAAGAGAAAAACCTAATAAACAGGAATACTAAGACTCAAGAACCTAATTGTGAAAACCATGCAAGGTGCTCATGATTTTTCCCTTTTATTGAAAATGGATTCTTTTCTCATGCAAGATATACTGACTGTAGTTTCTCTTCTTGCTACTCCTCCTAGTTCCTCCCCACCGTTCCTCCACTCCAGATCCAATATCTTTCTGTTTCTCATTAGAAAAGAACAGAATTCTAAGAGATAACTCCTAAACATGACAAAATAAACTATAATATTATAAAACAAAAACGGTGACATGGAGACTGGACAAGGTAAGCCAACAGAAGGAAAGGAGCCCCAATGGCAGGCACAAGATTCAGAGAGACCTGCTTGTTCTCAATCTCATGAGTCTCATAAAAACACTAAGTTAGAAGCTATAATATATACACAGTGAAGCAGATGCAGACTTGTGTAGGCCCTGTGCATGTTGCATCACTCTCTGCGTTCATATGAACATTCCCAGTTATCTTCGAGAGCCTTGTTCTCCATACCCTATGTGTCTTTCACTCTCTCAATCTTCTGTTTCAATGGGTTTCCTGAGCTCTGAGGGGAGGGATTTTGTGGAGACACTCCATGTAGAGTTGTATGTTCCATGGTCCCTCTGTGAGTGCCATGTCTGGCTGTGGGTCTCTGCATCTGCTCTCATCTGCTTCAGGAGAAAGCTTCTCTGACGATGACTGAATCAGGCACTAATCTTTCAGTATAGTATAATAGATGATTGGGAATTTTTAATTCCCTTTATTGAGGATGATTTTTTTTGGCAGTGACTCTTCCTGCTTTTTACAGAGTCTTATAACCTGTGATGCATTTGGGAATCCTTCATATTTAATAGAGATTAATCAAAGGACACATGGGGAGATAGACTGTGGTACAAGGTAGAAAGGGAAATATATCCTAGGAAAGCAGTTCTGTGTGCCTGGACACTTTCTCAACTATATTTTAAGGTCTTCAAAGATTGTAGCACAGAATATCCTTCTGAAAAGAGAAAGTGAAGGAATTTATTTTCTGGCTCCCATCTTCTCCTCGTCAAACAGTTTCCCTGGGACATCGATTATAATGTGCTCCTAGTTTTATATGAAGATATACTAAATAATCCAAGCAGTATCTTTTATGTTAGTGTTATAAAAGGCACCACTGTCTTATGAAAGAGGCAATGTGATTGGTTGTGAGCGATATAATGCCTATGTGAAACTAACCAGAGGGTACATGGAGAAAAATCATACCTTCCTATCAAGGGAAAGCACAGATGTCCAAAAGGCCCAGACCCAGGGACCTGGAAGATTCTGAATAGGCATAGAGAGTGGCAGTGTTTGGTAGGGGTGTGGTCATGGTTCTCTGTTCTACTTATCACTGATCCCACAAAGATTTTCTTACCCATTTACTCCCCAAAGTGTCTATTTTCCTTGTGCCAAAAAAATCTTTTACTATTGTGTAATACACATTGTTTTTGCATACTATTTTCTACTCTTTCTAGGATGATTTAAAGCCCACAATTACACAGACTATTATAATGCCATCAATTTCTACCCAGTATGCTATAGCGCATATTGAGGGAAGTTGGTGCCTAGGAAATACTTGCTGAATAAGTAAATGAGGGAACCAGATAGATAGGTGACTTGTTCAGTATTTCTCACCTACCAAAGAAAATTTGAGCAGAAGTTAATATGGATTCAAGCATTTGGCATTGCCTTAGCTGAGCATAATATTTTCATAAGCTGTGCTCTGAATTATAGTCAAGTGGATTATAAATAATGAAAAAGTTAAATGCCTATATGTTATACTTTGTGAGCCTTAACTCATCTAGGCCTACACTCTTCAATAGAAGTTCTTGTGATAACGGTCTATGTCTGTGTTCTCCAATATGCTAGCCTCTGGTACCATCTGGTTATTTAACAATGAAAACTGGAGATTTAACGTTCATCAATTTAAACTTAGATGACCACACAATTTAAATTTAATGGTTCCTCATTATTGTACTGAACTGAGTATCTGACAGTATTTTTAAGATTTAAAGGTCATTCTTTTAGTGTCTAACAAACTGACAAATGAAGCATTTCTAAATATTTGAATATTGAATATTTGACTTTGCTCAACTTATGCACTTCATACTTTCTGTCTAGAATTTGTAGAATTGATTAAATAAAAAAAGATTTTCATTCATAACCTTGAAATAAGAAAAGCTTTGGGAACGTTTTTATTGCATTATTTGTATGAAAGCAATGATTTTGGTCTGATGCAGTCTTTGTACTTGATGTAAGTTTGGAACAATGTGTCTTCTGTACAGAAAGATATAAAAGGTGGTTCTAGCTAAGAATAGATTCTGTGACTTATTGAATCACAACAATCAAGTCCAAGCCAGCTGCACACCACTCACTGGTTCTAAGGATATGCATTGCCGGTAGACATTGTGTTGTCTGTTAGGCCCCTTCCTCCTCGGGCTATCAAGATAGTTCACCTAAGTGCTGAGCTGATGCACTCTAAGGAGTCTTTGGCTCAGAATTTTTACCTTATTCTAGAATTGTCCTCTTGTTTTAGCAAATGGTGAATCAAGCTGTTCTCAGTAGAACGGTCTACTTTCTGTTTACTTATTTGTTGCCTGAGTTGTCAGCATGGATTAAGTACCAACATCCTAGGCTATATGAATTCTTTAAAGCAGAAATCACTTGTTCTGAATACCTCAATTAGGATTACTTGCATTAAATATTCATGCTCTCACAGTTTCCAGGTACATTTACACCTTGGTAATCTGGCTTGATATAAATAATTTGCAAAAACATGGTTAATCACTGATCTGCCTATTCAGGTAAAATACAGCGAGGACCCCTCCACCCTGCTTTTCATCGTCCCCATGGGGCACTGAAGAGGGTTTCTACACTCCACAGCACGAGTTTCCGAGCATGTGAATTCCTTCACTATCTCACATGCTTTAGTCTTCCTGGGAGGAGACATCCCTAACCTTTTCTAAAACTGAAAGTGAATGTGGAGATAAGTACACTCCTTAAAATGTCTGTACAGAACAACAACGACAGCAGCAACGGCAACGACAGAGGCACTGGGCTAGTGTCATCACTTTTTTCCCTTGTATATCTTGTCTGCACTAAAAGGGAACATGAAGGAGCTTCAGAGAATGTGTCCCATAGTAACAGAAATGTAATTTGTTGTAACTTCAAAGTAATATGAAGAGTAATGTAACTGAAGGAAACATGATAGGAAATTAGAGATGTCAGCTTTAACCCACTGAAATTGGCCTGCACTTAATGAGCCCCAGAGGAAGCTAATTTTCTTTTAAAAACATCCGGCCCTATACACCTGTAAATGTCTTTGAAGGTCCAACTTAAATATCTCATGGTAAAATTTACACTTATTTCATTTTCGTGATAGAGTAAGAGGTGTGAACTACTTTACATTGAGGGATAAGCTACAATTCGTTTAAAGATCAATACAGTGTAGCTTCTTAACACTCCCCGGGTAATGACTCTATCTAATGTCCCTTAGAGGTCTCCATTATTTTTGTCACTCTTCCCTAAACTCCATCCAACTCTACTTTCCTTTCAAGCGGATGAGTCTCACAATCATTTCCTCACTCAGCAGCTTCGGCTTGGTTCCATACCTGCTCTGTCCCTCCACGTGGTCCGAGCAGCTCCAGCCCATTGTTTGGAGTGCCCATAATGTACTCCCTTGGAGTGGAGGGAAGTAGGAACTGAAGGGCCCAGTGGCTCACAGCACTTCACGGCACCGAGGACCTGTGGGTAAAGCCGGCTTCTGAGTGTTTACCTCTCCCTCGTGTGTTTTCCCCTCATTTTGCCCCGGAGAAGGTAAATTGCTGCGTTTGGGCTGCATTTATCTTGGTTGCTGTATTTTACAGTGTTTCTTTCTTTGAAAGCTTTAGCAAACAGATTAAAAAAATTTGATTGGGGGAGATTTTCTTTGCTTATTGCTGTTTTCTTTTCCAAGCCTTGAGAAAATGGTGTGCAAGTGCATTTCTTTCTTAGAAGCTACCCTGGCTGTCTTGTTTATATTTTTCTTTAAATTATTATTTCATAGTCATTGTATATATTCCCTATTGCTTTATGTGAAAATAATTTCTTTTACTTTCTTACAGTTACTCAAAGTGTTAGTGAATTTATGAATAACCTGGTGTTTTTCACTATTGAATGGGCACTAACTGGACTCTGTCTTTACTTCAAGGCAAAAAAAAGCAGTGAAGTCTGAGAACTAGGTACACACACACAAGAAGAGAGCTTTGTGGGTGATCTTATGGCTTCTCAAATGCCACTTTTTGTTTCTACCTTTTTCTTCTTACTTGAGTTTGATGTGATGAGTTAGTTGAGAATTCTCACTGGAGGAGACAGGCTTGCTTTGTTTACTTTCTAGGCCTATCTACTTGGGGAAGATTTGTTTTTTCTTAGTCAAACCTTTCACACTATTCGGTCACAGATCAGATGATTTACAAGCCCTTCCCCAAGCACTCACCTTGCCAAGGCACCCTGTCTATCAAACTAAAAAAAAAAAATATGTGAGGAATAACTGAACTTATTGCCAGGCTTTTCCTTCATATTTCCCAATGAAACCACTGCATTGGCTTCAAAGTCGTGCACTGGACTATAGACTCACACTAAACGATAATGCTTTAGGACAGGTGGGATGGCTCACTGAATGCAGGCATTTGTTACCAAGCATGGCAACCTTAATTCAATCATGAGAATTCACAGGGCAGAAGGAGAAATCCCAGTTCTCTGATCTCCACAGGTACACGGAGTCACTTGTGCTCCTCAAATAAAACCGAATGTATGTGAGGGGCCATAGAAGGAAAGAGATGAGGTGGGCTTATGTAATTCTGTTCCAATTAAAAGCATATTTTTTTGAAAAAGGAATAATGCTTTAAAGTGTAGTTGGTTGACCTTTTTATGCAGGTTACATATTTGTCACATGTTGCTATCTTGTGACTCCTAAGGAGTCTGAAAATTTTTCATTATCATGATGAAAGCAGAATGTTTCACAAGCTGCATTCTACTTCCTAAAGGAATGTGGGTTGTCAAGCAAGTCCACGTACACAGTATATCTGCACGTGAATCTAGATTATCAGTTCCAGTCAACAACAGTAAGGAATGTACAAAACCACAGTGACCTTAGCATGGCAACATTGTGTGGCGGATATAGCCAGTATTGTTTATTACAGGTTAATAATTCAGGATTACAAATTCAACAGATTAAACAGTGTGCATGGTCAAATGGTCACTGCTAGCCTGTGTTCCAAGTAAAATCTTCTTAAGATGTTATCAGTTTAAATCATAGTAGAGATGCTGGAAAGCCCCAAACATTTCATTCTCTTGAAAAGCAAAAGTAGAGGGAGCCAAGCACGAAGAAGACCTTTGTATTTACATAGTTCTTTGGATTGTTTTTAGGACCAGTAGTACATTTTCTTTCTGTAGCCTGCATATTTTTACTTTTGTAGTTCATTATAGAGGATGCACAAAAGCGATACCATCATGGAAAAACACAGTCACATGTCTTTGGCTCTAATAATATCTGTTTGTGAAACAAAAACATTAGTCTATGCAAGATATTATGGGTTATTAGGATGTATCCTTTACAAGTTTGCTTTTTTTATTATCACATTTTATATTTACAATTTTCCAAGTAACTTTTATCTGACTCTCAGAATGGTGATAATATACAGATGGTTTTAGTAAAACTGCTGGTGTTAGGATTCTGCTTCAGCCTGCCTACCTGTGATGTCACTGCCTACCTGCCATGGGGGCGTGGCCCTGCCCAGGGCTATATAGAAGAAGAAACCCTCCTCATGGTCCTCTCTCTACTCTCTATTCTCTACTCACAATCTCCTCTCTTACTCTTACACTCTCTTTCTCTGTCTCTCCCTCTCTCTGTCTCTTTGGGGTACCACTCCCCCTTCTTCCCTGCCCCCCATACTCATTTAACAAACTTCATATAACATAATATTTGCTTCCTGGTACCTTATTATCTTGTATCTTCTTGCTTTACATCTTATTCTCATACATAAAAACTGGAATTTGTCTTTGGGTTTTTTTTCTTTTATTATTTTTAAGGGATTTGTAGATTTTGATTTGTTTTCTTTTTCTTTTTGAGCTGGAGGTACGTTATTGTCACTTCAGGATTAATAACCTGTAAGTAGGTGAAATCACATTAAACTGATTCCCAAAGCAGTATTTAAACGAAACAACCTCAAACTCTGGGCAACAGCAGCATGTGAGCTGGGAATCGCTTGGACTCTGATGTGTTAGAGCTCAAAGCCTTCTGTGGCTTATCGGTATCAGCAGAAAGCCTCGGGAGAGGAAGAAGACCAGCTCAGAAGTAGCACTCCTCTAAGCCTGGAGCCCTAGTCCTTGGAGCAGCCATGGAGACTGAAAGGGGCCCAGAGATGAATCCTCATCTTTGGCTCATCCAGGGAAGTCTTGGAGAATATGCAAGGAGGCTGGTTCAAGGAGCTCCCTGGGCTGAAGTCAGCATAAGCTGCCATGTCATTGTCTCTAAGGATCCCATCATTTTATTAAGGCCTTTGGCAGGTGGAGTACCAACTACCACTTCATTATTATGTCCCTTTTCAGCAGGAAATATTTAGACCAGTTGTAACTCTTCTCCTAATTGTCCTTGGGCTTATTTCTTCTGAAGTAGGGAGTAATAGGAGTAAATAAAGCCCCTGTGCTTAGCTCCTGCCCAATCGCTGGGCACTCGGATAGGTGGAAAACACAAGTTTCCACAGCAATGGAGCCATGAAACTGGGAAGGGGGTTGGAAATATAGGGTGCAGATGAAAAATGTGCCACAAGGGCCCCAGATTTCCACAGTCAACCCTCTAGCTTGAATTGACCTAAACAAACAGACTGATGTCTATAAGGACTGTCAAAACTAGCATAACTGATGGTAATTTTATAAAGTGATTTTATAGCTAGCTATTTTGAAATTTGTATACATTTAAAACTAAAATAGGATTGTGACTCTTTGCTCTTTTCTATCTCACTCTTTAATTGATTAATTGATAGCCTCTTTTTTCTGATTACTATTGTTATATATATTTAATGGTAACATTTGACAGCTCTGTCTTGATTGGGTAGATATTGTCAAAGATCTGAGCATCAGTGCGGAGCTGGTTTCTCAATGATTTTAGCTTCATTGGATTTCACAAATATTTTGTAGGGAATATAGAGTGAAGGAGGAAGATGGGAGGACTTTTTCATTTTTTGTTTTTTGAGACAGGTTTTCTCTGTGTAGCCTTGGCTGTCCTGAACTTGCTTTGTAGATCAGGCTGGCCTCAAATTCACAGAGATATGCCTGTCTCTGTCTCACCGAGTGCTGGGATTACAGGTGTGTGTCACCATGCCCTGCTACATCAATTACTTTATGTCAATAATTAACTTACTTTGTACATAATATCTTATACAGAGTTTATAGAGATAAAACTTCTGCTTATTTTTCTACTGGGTTAAATTCAGTATTCACTCAGATTTGCACAACTGAAAAATGATATTTAGTCTTTCTAAATAAGGAAGATTGCAGATTTAGGAGACTGACATTTCCCAACAATTCTTAAACATACCTGAGAGATTATTAATAAATGCTTATCTTATGAAGATATTAATTTAATTGTCAAGATGGTAGTTTCTTAAGTCAACGTGAATGATGAGAGGGAAGAATTTTGAATTACAATGCAACACCAGTAACTAATTGACCAAGAGCAAACGTTCCATGGATATTTTTCCATAGATAAATGGCAACAATATCACATTATACAATTAAATAAATAAGAATGAAAAGCTCTCTTTCTGTGTAGTTATGTGCACGTGTAGGCACATGTGAATGTGTGCATGTATGTGGGTGTAGGTGTGTTTTAATGATGTCATGAGTTGATGTATGGTATTTAGAAGAAAGCCATGGTTCTTGCTTTATGTTTCCCATTTAACTGAAAAAAATATAGTAAAAGAGAATTAGCAAGTTTTGCTATTTTAACAAACTATTAAGGAAGGGCAAATGGATCCAAAACAGTGTTGTTTTCTAGGATCTAATCAACCTAATCCCACAAGTAAATGAAGCCATATTCTTTGAAGCTGAATTTCAATTGGGATATAGAGCAAACAGCGCATTAACCTTATAGAATCAGAAGGGATTCTTCCTTCCTATCATAAGAATCCAAAGTTACTTGCTGGCTTCAGGTATGATGGAATTTAGTTTCTCTTTTCAATACATCAGCAGTTTGAAGGCCTTTAAAGTATGGCTTATGATCTAGTCATATTTGTGTATGGCAGAATTAAAAATGCTGAATTGGCCAGGTCTAATCTATGTGTTTCTGTTTTTTACATCAAAATTACTCTTATTATATTTTTATTAAACAGAAATGGCTGCATGTAATATGGAAACAGTTCACTGATTGATACGCTCCATCAGAATCACAGAAATCTTGAATGTATATCCACATTTTAAAATGAATTGTTTGTAGCTAGAGATCAGAAATGTGCATTTATTTTCTCTGCTCCATCCTTCAGCCCATCAGTTGGGCTAACTCCAGTTGGACACAGGTTTTTAAAACATTATTTGCGAAGCCTACGGTTTTTGCTTCTTCCTTTCCAATCCTCTGAAGAATGTCTAATTTAAATTTATCAAATTCTTTATATAGCAGCCTACTTAATTTACTGTTTTGTTTCAGGGAAGGAAATGAAGCTTGCTGAGCTATCTTGCAGGGCCCTATCACCAAACAGTGTACTCATTATTTTTAGTTTAAGCATGAACAGATGTGGATTTTTCTTATTTATTTAAGCTAAGAGACACCACTAAGAGAAGTAATTTAACAGCCATCCTGATTTAGGATAAAGGTCTTGATCAATGCTTACTGCAATTGTTATATATTGAAGTTTGTGCCCTGAGCCGCCAGCTCTAAATTAACATTTTTTCTGCTACCATGGACTTTCAACATAGTTTCAAAATTACAAGATATAGAGGGAAAATTAACCAACATAGTATAACTACTTAAAAATAAGTTGATTATGTTTTTAGGCTTCACTGGTAAATTACAATTACTATTTACATATTCTATATGTCTTATGAAGACATAGGACACTTGACTGTTTTTCTTTGTTCAGTTTAATAGCTTTACTGAGAAACTGAAAAAAGATACGGTTGAAAATACATCAAGCCAGTCATCATTTAAATGAAGGGAAGAGTATGAAAAATAGTTGTACTAAAATTGCTTCTTTTAAATCAGCAACATCAGACCAAAGAGAAGTAAATTCTAATTGAAATGCATTGTCATGTGTTTAATTTATTCCAAACACAGGCATTATGGGATTGCCTTGTTAGGCAAGAATGTGCATCTGTGAGAACACAGTACTTCCACTGACATTTGAAATTTTGGATATTATTGGCACACACTGATTGACTAATTACTTAAGCTACGTAGCTACTCAGCTTTTGTGCGAGAGTATATCTGTAAATCTGCCTGTGATCTGTTCTTCAGTTTTTTGTTTTTTTTTTTGTGCAGTGACTTGCTTTCTCTTCCTTAGAACACATTCTTATATCCTGTTACTGCATTTTCCTTGGCTCTCTCTTTCACCAATCTGGTTCTCAGGATTTTTCAGTAATTTAAAATTTTCATCAACCTAATGAAGAATTTTCCTCTCCTCCTTCTTCCTCTCTCTCTGTTTTTCTATTGTTCACAAGCTTTACTTACATCTGGGTTCTGTAATGCTATATATCTGTTTCCATTTTCTCCAGATTTAGTCTAATAATTTATTTTATAAGGAATAAAAGTGTATGACCTTACTTCAATTGTAATGACCAAAGAAAATTTTCTATTATTCTTTATTTTCCAATCTTAAATTTATTATTTTACATTCTATTGTTATCCAATTCCTTAAGTATTTAAACATTGTGTAATTATATATCCCATTATTCTTATTATCAATTCTGCACTAATTCACAAATTTCTTAAGATTGCATTCTTTTTTAAATATGAATAGCATTTATTAGCTATTCTTTGGTACTGTTAGAGTTCTTGCTTCTTGGCATGCCCAATGAGTTCAAACTGCAGGTGTTTCTTGTAAGGACATTTTCATGTCTATTGTTTGGTTCAATCTGAATTTTTTTCCTGCTGATGAAATGATTATCCTGTTTATCAGTGAATTCCATTGCTAGCTTAATATGAAGTGTTTGCTTTTTATGGATATTTTCAAGAATGTTTTCAACTTAAAATGGATTCCTAAGAGGATTTTTAGATAAGACAACTTTATTCCTTTGGCTCAGTGTTATTACCAAGCTGGACAGCATTTGTGTAAAATATTACAAAAGAGAGCAACTGAGCCCCCTCCAGGATGGTGGTGGCATAGATGTAACTGACAGGGCATCCAGGGATGAGAGTAACTGTCCATGACTTAGGTGAACACTGAAGGGGCATGGCTTACCTCCCCGTCTTGTGCACAACACTGGGGGAAAGGCACTTTATTGCTCATTCCTTCTTTGCTGTTACTGTACTCAGAGAGAGACTCACACATTCAACTCCCAGTGTCCCTCTGTCTCTAGCAGATTTTTTTTTATTGTTCTCTTTTATCTGTAATCTTGATTTGGATTTTTATTTCCCATATGTGATGAATTTCGGGAAACATTTCTGGCAAAATTGGTTTGAAATTACCCCATATTCATGTAAGAAGAGTGCTTCTACAGAATGACCATATTAAAATTCTGTTTCTAAAGAAGATTTATTTTATGTGCATGTATATGTGTACACCACGCATGGAGGTGCCCACAGAAGTTAGAAGAGGGAGTTGGATCCCTTAGAACTGAGGTACCATGTGGTTGTGAACCGATTGATGTAGACGCTGTAAACTAAATCTAGGTGCTCTGCATCTTTCCATCCCTCACATCCCCGATGTAGTTCTTTGTTTGGAAGAACTATTGAATCCCAATGTAGTATCATTTACTATTTCCTCTTTTGATATTATGCTGTTATATAAAGATTTACCTTTTGGTTAATGTTAATTTTTTTCTAGTTATAAAATACAAGATCGAATATACATTTGCCATGTCGATACTGAGTTTTCCCATGTCATAGTTTACAAATATTTGGATTTTCTTTACAGCTGAGAATATCATACATGTATAAAGCAAAAGAAGCTTGTATTCACCTCTACTTTCCTGCCTCAGCTGCGTCCGTGTAGCCCCTACTCTGCCCCCTTCCAACGTCATTCCCTCTTTTGGATGACCCATCAGTGCCTACCTGTGCTGTCTGTGCACACATGGGTATGGAGCCATGAACTGGAGCATGGAAAACCTATCCATTTCAGACTAATTTTCCCTCCATACCTGCTTTCACCTGCCAGTTTCTCATTGAGGCTTTTATCTTGTTTGAAGAGAATGGCTAGTAAAATACAGTTATTGTAATATTACTGCCCCTTTCTTTTGTTCCTTAAATGCAATGTAAATTTACTATCTTAAATATTTGCTTTTGTAGAAACAAAACTGGAGTAAGTTAATTGTACTCTCTTTCCATTGTAAGGATCTATATTTTTCTGCCATGCCAACAGAAAAGTAAAGCATTTGAAAGCAGTAAATATGCTGATAATTAAACATGCAAAAGTATTATTATATTTGACTATAATTCCATAAAAAGTCTCTGAAAATATGCTAGTAAATATTGCTTTCCAAAACAAGCAGCTTAGACACTGATGTGTTAGGAAATTTGTCATTTTATACTTTTCGTTGTTTCATATTATAAAAAAGCAAGTAGTGGATTTGCATTCTAAAATAATAAATGAAGAAGATAATTGAATAACCCACATCACAGGAAATGCAATTTGTATTTCGACCAATGGTAAAACCACAAAGATGTCTATCAAGTATATTTCCTTGCTGAACCAACCATTTCTTTTCTAGATAAAGTTTCCTTCGCACAAGCATAGTTATAACATAGTTTAAAATTGTTTCTAATAAACAGATCCTCATTTTTAAGTATTATGATTTGTGTACCTTATTATTTACTTAATGTCTAAGTCTTTCTCATATGTTATCAATATTTAGGAAGCTTATGCTGATCTTGCTGATTGCATGGATGTGATTCTAATATTGATTATATTTCTGAGTAGTTACCACATTTCTCTTGGGATCAAATATGTTGTATGATTCCCCGTAGAGGGGATATGTGCGGGAAGTGCTGTCAGATGCCACATTTGCAGAAGAAGCTGAAAACCTCTCAGATGCATGAAAGGATCTCGTCTGTGAAAAAAAAAATCTTCTTCCCTTCCCTCTTAGAGGTAGGTGTGCAGAGCCACTCTGAGCACTCACACCCCGAGACAGCACAGCATAGGCCTCAGTGTGGGTTTGCATGCTTTGTAAGACAACTTTACCCAGACTTCTTGAGAAATAAAGAGTTTCATTCCCCAAACCCTTTATAAGTTTAATACCCTTTGGGGAAAATTCCTGGCTGAGACTCTAGATAAAATAATCACATTTCAACTACGAAGAATTCAAAAATAGTTCATGTTGGGAAGAAAATGGGGTTCTTCAGCAGTCTGCTCATAATGTTAATTTGATGGCACGTTGGTCTGATCACAGCCAGATGTCCCCCTTTGCTGTTGGGTGCATAGAGAAATTAAGATTCCATGCATTTCCCTAATTGCTACCTCAGAGTGAAAGCCTCTGTGTGTTTCTCCCAACCGTAATCAAAGACAAACACAGCACAGCTCTGTGAGTAAACCCATCTCTAGCGACAGAGATTGAGGGAAGACAGCTTCGCTAGTTCAGTGAGAGCTCTGCATGAGGATAGCAATTATATTTCCTTCCTGAAAGTGTCAGCTGTCCATAGGAAGGGAAGGTCTGAAATTAACACTGGTGATTGCTCGGGGCCCTGAAAATGCAGGCACGTAGAGAGAAGCCAGTGTTTTGAGCAATCATTTAGCAGTTGTTGCTCCAATCCTTCATACAGAGAAACACAGTTTTAAAAGCCAGAAAGACATATAATAAATACAATTTAAGTCACTGGCCTGAGAAAAGAATGTCAAATAGAATGCCCTTGGCCCTAGAGAAAGCTACTAAAATACAGAAAATAATACATATATACGTACATATTTACATATGTATATATATAACAAAATTTTAAATTCAAACTGATTTTTAAAAATTCATTAAGTGCTGTATATACCTAGCTGTCTCTCTAATACCCAAACCAGGTAAAGACACAAGACACAAAGCTACAGGAAAAATACCTTGAGTATATGATTTAAAGAAAAACTTAGAAAATGTAGAATATATGCAATGGTGCAGCCAAAATGACATGAAAAAGTATTATATGATAAATATTATTTACAGAAATTAATTATTGAAGCTGGAAAATTATTTCTTTCTTTCATAAAATTCCAAAGTGTCCCCATTGGGTATTTCAAAATTGGCCATGAGGTGTGACTGGCCATACTGGATATGCTATGCTCTGGTCCCAGCTGTCCCTGTGTCCCTCTACATTCTCCTCAAGGCCACTAGCTCACCATGCACTTGCTGCTCACACTCCTGCCAAGCATCCAGTAAACACTGTTCTATTATGTCAATCTACCCAGAAGCTGTTGTGAGAGCGAGAGCCTTTGAATTCTTTCTGAGTTTATTTTCACTTGGCACATGTCCTTCCAGCTGATATATGTACACCATAGCTGAACCAACAAATAGGAATCTCAGGATGGGAGCCTGGACTGACAAAGAATGAACAGGTTTAGGCAGAGAAAGTTCCTGCCTTTTAATAAAATGTACAGTTATGAAAACTGCTTTGATGTCTTTGGTTTAAAAAAGGTGTAAGCCACCCCTTCCTGATTTAAGACACTTTCAGTCTGACTACAAGCACACACACACACACACCATATACATATATACACATACATGTGCACATGTATATACATTAACATTTATATGTATATACATAACAGTTAATGCAATGAATCCCCTAAAGACGTACATGCACAATGTCTCAGTGAAAGAATGCTAGACTTTATTAAGTTCTCACTCCTCAAATGTGCATTCTTGCCTCAAAAATTCCAATATTTGAGGCTTCTCAAAGGCTTCTCCTTTGTTTTATTGTGAATAAAACATTAAGAGGTAGAATATAATGTAATTCCTGTCTTTAGAAATCCTTGGGAGTTTCCTGTAAGCTGGTAGATGATACCTAAACCCTGAGACTCTGACGCTGTCATGTTCAGTAAGCATGACCTCAGATGCTGCATCTGTCCTGGTCCTCAAGTCCAGGCTGAGTCAATCTCTACATTTCCAAGTCTAAAAAGTCAAAGTGTTCATACAGGAAGTCGATGTTGACTTTTCGCAGTCCCAGTGTGTGCACATGACCCTGTCCTGGAGTCTTCCAATAGTGCCAGCAAATTGGCAACAGAATAATTTCAGAAACAGTATCCCTCCTCACACATACTCACACACAGAAAAATCTAACAAAAAATTACACAATGATAACACCAAGAAAAGAGCCTGCACCAAGAAAATCATTACACTCAACAGGTTTCTTGGTGTAATCTATTCTGAAGACCCATCAGGCAAGAATTTCCATATCCTATCGCTTTTTGCCTTATGCAAAATGAACATCATCAAAAAAGAGCAGATAACCAAGATATGACAGGCAATGTTAGTATACATTGGACAGTCATGATTAGTTGGTGCAGCAAGAGTAAAAGCTGACAACACCTGGAGCACCTTTCTTATTAGCGAATGGCATTGAATTTTAAACTCTACCAAGAGCCATTATTAATTAAAAAAATTAAATACGGGTGCAGAATTAAAAATGATACTTTAGTAAAATCTTTATGGAGCGAAAATAATATTGAATTTGTCCTAAAAGGATTAAAAAGTGAATTCTTAGAAGTACGTGTCAGTTTGAAGCATATTATTTGTATTTAAATCATGATTAGTTGAGACATATCAAGAAGATAATCAAGACATAGATTTAACAATAAAAGAACTGCAGAAGAGTAGTTTATACATGTGATATTTAGGTAAAATCCAAAATCTGATTTTATTATAGAATTGAGGATTTCTACCAACCTCTCATTTTCTCTCCTTTTTGATAATAATGAAAATCACTAGCATTAAGAATGACAGGAAAATAAATGTGTTGATCTTGACTTCGTTCTTATGGAGCAATACAGCCTCTATGTGATGTGTGTCTGAGAGCATGACCCCACATGTCTAAGGATGCTATTTATATTGTGCACAATACATGTTTTATTTAAGGAAGAAGAAGTAAATATTTTACACGGGAACAGATGCACAGATGGAGGAGGACAGCAGTGTCTTAATCTTAAATTACTTCTTTACAACTCACTTCCCAGATGTGTGTTTCTTCTGCCCCCTGCTATCGTGAGGACAGTTTCTGCTTTTGTTTGTCAATGAGTCATAGCTGTCTTTTAAACTCAGAGTAAGCACATAAAAGAGACACAGCTCTGCATAGCATGAGTCATGGACTGACAATGCAATGACCCAAGTTGATGCTTTTAGAGTGCCTATGTATTTGTGGACAATTGATAGCAATTTCTATGGGCATTCTTCCCAATGCCCAAGGTATTTATCACATTAGCAAAGAGCTCAGACATCAAGACAGACATATCATTCAAATGGACAAATATGCCCTTGCCTCCTCTTCTGTCAATGTACATGTGCTCATGTGTGCACATACACACGCATGTAGATGGAGACAAGAATTTCTACACTGGATGTTTTCCTCAATTGCTCCTCCTTTTTATATTTTATTATTTAAACAATTTTTGAAATTATATTATAATTACATCTTTTCCCTTCCTTTTTCTCTCTTCAAACACTTCCATTTACTCTATTTTCCTTCTTCCAAATTCATATATACACAGATACGAATTTAACAACAATTCATGAAAAAGAGCCTATGAATCCATTTCATTTTTTTTGTACACATGACTCCCCCACCCCTGAACCTGATGTTCACTGATTGGTTGGACTGCCTGGCCAATCATCTGCAGAGAAACTCCTCCATCTGCCTTCACAGTCCTGTACTTACGGCTATACTGCTGCAGCTAGAGTTTTACGTGAGTGCCGTGGATCTGAACTCAGTCACATGATTGTGAGACAAACACTTCACTAAGAAATTCCCTCAGTCCATATGCCTTTTAAATACATGCATCATTTCATTCTCCAGGACTAACCTCCATTTAATTTTGAAGGCTTAGTCTGAGTCTCTTTGGCTGTTCTCAAGGTATTGATGTATCACATTTGATTAGACACAGGAAATTTAATTCTTTTTTTTTTAAGATTTATTTACTTTTTTCCTTTTTTTATTAATCTATTATTGCTACATATCAATGGTTATCCCATCCCTTGTATCCTCCCATTCTTCCCTCCCTCCCATTTTCCCCCTACTCCCCTCCCCTATGATTGTGCTTGAGGGGGACCTCCTCCCTTTTTATATGCTCATAGGGTATCAAGTCTCTTCTTGGTAGCTTGCTATCCTTCCTCTGAGTGCCACCAGGCCTCCCCATCCAGGGGACATGGTCAAATATGAAGCACCAGAGTACATGTGAAAGTCATACTCATACTAGCCCAAGGGGCATGTCCCATGAAAGTCTTCACTTACCAGGAAACTGGGACAGAGGGGGGACATCCTATTGGGACTCTAGATGAGAGAAGCATGGGAGAATAGCAAAGTAGAAGGATCCAGAGGGTCCTAGAGACCTACAAGAAGAACATTATGATAGGCAGATTTGGGCCCAGGGGTCCTGCTCAAACTATGGCACCAGCCAAGGACAATACAGGCCATAAACTTCCAACCCCTACCCAGATCTAGCCAATGGACAGGACATTCTCCACAGTTGAGTGGAGAGTGGGGTATGACTTTGACATATACTCTGGAAATTTAATTCTTAACGGATTTTTCATAGTCAGTAATCCTTCTCACTTCACCAGATCATCTCTACGAGATACTCAAACATTTTTTTGCCACCAGAGAGTATTAATCTAATGTCCACCAAAGCAAAGCAAAGACAGAACAATCGTGCAGGCAGCGACCTCATTAAAATGCAGATACTTTAAAAATTCCATTTCGGCAGAATGAAACATTTAAAAGCAGACGCTATATGTATAGCCTAGGCCACATTAATGTTTATGAGGGGAACAACTAAATAATGTAGATGCTATGATATATTAGAGCTTATCTCAAAGCCAAACTGTGGAAAAAAACTTATTAAACTTAAAGAAAACACTGCTCTTTAAACTGAAGATGTTTGGATTAAAAAAAAAAACACACACACACACACATATAAGATTAACAGTAATTTAGCCTGTGCATCATACGTATATCTGAAAAGCTGCCAGATGATAAAGATGAAAGTGCACAGAGTGAATTTTAGAAGGAAAAGCTGATACCATGAATGTCATTCATAGAAAGAAACTCAAGCCCATTTGATCCTATGATACAGCACGAAACCATATGTTTTAACAATTGGCTTGACATTGACTAAAATATGTTTCCCATCTGTTCTAAATACTTGATGAAATTACTGGATTATAGACCTTTTGAAGGCAGGAATGTCTTTAGTTGATTTATTTATTATTTATTTTGGCTTACTCCTGTCTTATTCTCATGCCTTGTTCTTCATTTGTCTTGCAGTAAACCAAAATAACTAAAAATGTCAAACATTTGATAGCATAACATCTTTCAGATTGTACTGTGAAATTCCACTTATATAAAATCTTTACCTGTAATTCAAAATAGAATGAAATAGAATAAAAATATTAAAAACTAAACCATTAATACTAAAATTAAAGATTTTTTAAGGCAGTTAATACGAATGTTTGAAAGTTTCTTTAACGTCATTCTCAATCTTGGCTCTGCTCTTCCACTCTATTTTTGTGACTATATCAAATTAAAAGCCAATTGTAAATAAAATTCAGGATGGAGAAACTGACTATTGTGTATCTCACTAATTTTGCACTTCTTTTTTTGGTATATTTTGTGAAAATTAAATTCAGAGATAGATGGTTATTTTACTATAATTTTTTCTAATAAGATAGAGACTTTTGAAATGGGTTTACCTTTATCTGAGAACTAGAAACACATATAATATGATTTCTGCGGGTCAGAGTCCATGAACAACATAGAGGAATATTTTGGTAAGTCAGTTCAAAACTCAAAGGTGGTCAGAAACTTTTTTCTAATTTTAAGAGGAGAGAGGGAGGGTGGGAGAGAGAGAGGGAGGGAGAGGGAAGGATGGAGAGAGGGAGAGAGAGAGAGAGAGAGAGAGAGAGAGAGAGAGAGAGAGAGAGAGAGAGAGAGAGAGAGAATATTATCTGAGAAGGTAGAGAGAGTCTAAGTCAATATAATGAGTGTTAGTAGACATAAAATGTCATCACCCCTATAGTTTGCAAATGAGCTAACAAGTACATGGATTCTAGGAAGATGAGCTCATAGAGGCACATGAAAATTAGCATAAGGATGCAAATTTATAAACTTTGCCAACAGGAAGAAGGCAAAATGAGACCTAAGTCAATCAAATCCTGTAGATCACACTTAGATCATTCTCTCCTATTTAGCTTTAGTCTAAAGATCAGTTATGCATTTTATAAAAAAGAGACATAAAAGTGAAGATTATTTTCTAAGGTGTTATGTTATCCATTATTTGAGGAGAGTAAAACTTGAAACAACTACTCCTTAAATAGTAAAGCCTGTATATAAAAATCACCTTTCAAAAGAATACTCCTCATCTTGCCTCCTCTTATAGAGCCTCAGTAGCCAAAATTAACAGGGAGATTTCCTTGCACTTTTCCTCTGTAATGCACACACTGTGTTGAAATAGCCTGCTCATGATTTTCAGTATCATCAGGCTAAAAGAATTGTTCTTCTAGCTGTGGGTCAGAGGCAAGGTTTTCTGCAGTTTTATTCACTAGTAACAATTTGCTGGCAGTTCCTAGAAATACATATTCTTCTCAAGTATAATATCCTTGGGAATAATAGCCACAGAACAAAATTCTGGGTTTGTAAAACATTTTGAGCTCTGTGGAGAACAACAGTTACATGGAAAGTACACGGCATTATTAGCATTGGATTTACAATTCATCCCAGTTTCCTGCTAGAATCCCTTCCTCTACCCTGGAGGACAAAAGCACCAACAAAGAGGCCCCAGCTGCTAGGTCTTGACTGGGAATGAGATCTCTTCTGTTTCCAAGGAGTATGGGGATTCTTTACCTGCTAGGATGCTTAGCTTTCAGCAACATAAATTGTCTCTGAAAACTAAGTAGAAAGGGCATTTAGTAAAAGAAAATCAGGCAGCTTGGAGAGATTCTAGGAGGTCTAGAGAAACCAGTGTAAAAGTGGTACCACCAATAAATCCTGATGTTGGAAGAGAGGAAGAAAAAGCAAGGATGTTAACAATGATATTACTTCCCACACTAGTCTTGTATGTCACAATACAAGATCACAGTCTAAGCCATGTAAGAAGGATAATTAGCTGTGTGCTTTCTACTCAACTTGTCCTCTGTGAATAAATATTAAACTTTGAATATGAACTTATGTATTGGAAATAGACTTATTTTTAAAAGTTATATTTACATAAAATTCACTAGGTTGTGGCACACGAATTCAATCTTTGCACTCAGGAGGCAGAAGACAAGTTGAGTCTTATGAGTTCAAAGCCGTGACCAGCTTCATAGCAAGTTCCAGATCAGCCAGGGTTAGATAGGGAGACTGTTGGCAAAAAAGAGAAAAGGTTAGATACTCACAGAGTTCATCAGTTAAAATGCTACCTATACTTTTTTATATCAATTCAGCTAACCACCAAGTTCACACTAGTTAAGCTTAATATGATTTTGAATTGGGTTCAGCCAGTGTGGGTACAGAGGGCTGAGGACTTCATCAATGTGGCCTACTATATAAAATGTAGAATAAGAATGACATATTTAAAAACAGTTCTGTAAGTATGTTGCATGGCACTATTCCTGGAGAGGTGCTAACAAATATTTACTCACTGATATAGGTAACCAGAGACAGACCAAAGGGAAGAGATTATCAAAGTCCAACTTTGTGAAACAATGAGGTTATTGGAGATACTTGTGGGAGTATAGATGTAGGTCTGATTACTTATAGGAGCAGAAATGACTCAGAGAGAGGTATATCTCCATAACTGCACCACAGCATAGTTGGTGGTGCACAAAAACTGCAAGTCCGTAGTGTACGACACAAACGAGAAAGCAGCCCATCAATTGCAGCGTGTCCTTTTTAAGTATCTCAGGTGGTTTGAACCTCATCCAGGTAGCTCATCTCATCTCAGGGAATCTTTAATAAATCATACTACATATATGAATTTGAGGAGAGGGGGCACAGTGCGATCAATTTTCTAGGACTCACTGAAGATCTTGAGATATTTATTTACTGAACATTACCTGAAGGATAAAACATTTTGCTTCCCTTTAGAGTCTAAAGTTTAGAAGATTCTGTGCCTTAGTGAGCTTTTTTTTTTTTTTTTACTTAGAGCAAATTGCTCCATAAAATTTCCTTCCTAGAATTCACTTGCACTTGCACTAAAACAATAAGCAGTCCTTTAATAGAAGTATTTGCTTGAATTTTTATGGTATAAAATGTAGTTAATCCAAATTGTATGCTTAGATATCACAAAATGTTCTGTAATTGCAGAAAAGCAGAAATCATCAAACCATTGGTTATATGTATACCAACGGTTATACGCATACCAATAGTTTGATGGTTTCTGTTTTTGCATGAACTAATAAAAATGTTCTCTCACAGGAAGAACATAACAAACTCAATAATTTTAGGGGATCTTCTGGTGATTATGTAAGCAGTCTCACACATGTTAAAGATGAAGGTTTGATTCTACTCAGTAATCTTGTATTTACTTCAACTTCAAATGAAGTTACTTGGTGTGAGCAGATTAAAGCTCTCTTGGGAAGTTGTGGGCTGAGGAACAGAATGTGTGAGGATTTGGGGGTTGGGAAAAAAAATTCTTCACATTTGATTCATGGTTATAGTAAACTCAACTAGTATATAATTTTCTCAATGTTGCATATGTTCTTGAGGGGAATTGTTTAGCAAAGCACTAAATTCTGAAACATATGGATGGCTTAGAGAGTGAAGAAAGAGATAAGTTTCTTTAACATAAGAAAAGCAAGATGTCACAATTTAAAAATATATCCATAGAGCCCAGAAAAACTAGAAACATATTTTGCAAACAAGATATTTTTTAAAAAAGAAAAAGCTTTGCTCTAACAAAAAGAAATTTAGAATACTTCTAATTTGAGTAGCATCCAACAACAAAAAATGATATGTAACCCTACCATAATAATCAACTCAATCTTATTCATCTATTCTTGTTTTGTGGGGAAATTATGATGCTCTGAAAGAAATCCTCTGTGTATAAGCTCTCATATCTTTGCTTTATTTGAACATATCTTCAGAATTTGTTAGGTATTGAAGTGTAAGTAAATAAGCTGCAACCTATAATATAATACCATATGCTTTCTTAATGATCTTTTCTTTTATTAAAAGCATCTAGTTGTTGTACAGCATATCATAAAATTATTTATAGAACTAGATAAGGTGACATATGCCTATAATCAGAGGTTGATGCAGAAGGATCCCAAGTTTGAAGCCAGCTTGAGAATATAATGATACAGTTTCTTAATCAACAAAGGTTGAGAATGTAGCTTATTGGTAGAGTAAGTGTTCATCATGCTTAAAGAAACCTTGGGTTAAAACTCGAGCATAATAACAAAACATGAAAAATATTAAGACTTTGTTTTAGTCCTCATCAATGTTTTTCTCTTGAACCTGTGTTTCTGCTTATGCACACAATTCCAGTAAAACAACTCTTGCCACGCTCACCTGTATAAAATCGAATAGTCTAGAACTTCTTAAGGATTTGTACTTACATGCCCACTGGTGTAATAGTGTCAAACATGTCATATGAGTAACCAATGACTTGCTTGGAATTAAGACATACTACACAAGCTAAAACAGAGAGATGACATTGTTATTAAGACCAAGAATCTTTGGCTAAACAAGTCTTAGGCTTTATGTGAGAACTTATTATTATAATTCTGTAAAATGATCATAGTATTAAACAGATTTCTGATGACTTATGATTATACCTATAGATTAGTGGACTTTTCAAAAATTTTTTTTAAAAACTATTTTTTTTTATTTTCACATATACACTTATATTATTACAGATATATATAATAAACTACCTATAGCAAGAAGAACCTTGACACAATCAGGAATTATAAATGTTACATTCTTAGTGTTTTTCTATTTGTATTTAACAGCCTTGAAAAAAACCTCTTTCCTATCTTGGTGCATCTAAAATTCTGAATATAAATCAGTATCTATCATATCTCATTATTATCAACTTAGAACATCTATCTAGACCTAAAAACATCTTAACCCTTAAACACCTAAGCTTAACTAAACTACCTGGTCTTCAATCCCATCAGTATGCTGGGAGTGCAGGTTAGCAAATGAGAAGATGACAGAGACAGTTTGCTACCTGAATAGTCACCCAAAAGACTCTATAATGTTGGAGTATCATTTTCAGTCTTCTGGCCTAATGTATCTGACAGACATGAAGAAGGAGGAGAAGAGGAGGAAGAAGAAGAAGAAGAAGAAGAAGAAGAAGAAGAAGAAGAAGAAGAAGAAGAAGAAGAAGAAGAAGGTGACAATAATGAAGGAGGAGGAAAGAAAAGGAAGGAAGAATAACTCTAAACAGCTAACTAGACTTGCGACACTGTGTATTAGTTAATTAATTAATTTAATCACTTTAAAACCTCATCCCAGTTCCCTTCTTTCTCCCATCCCAGTTCTGTTCTCACATCCCACTGCCTCATCCCCTCCTCTTCTTCTTCTCAGAGAGGGGAGGCCCCTAAGGGGTACCAACCCACCCTGGCACCTAAAGTTCCATCAGAAATAAGTTCATCATCTCCCACTGAGGCTTGACAAGGCAGCTCAGCTAGGGAAAAAGGGTGCAAGGGCAGGCAACAGAGCCAAAGACAGCCCCTACATCCATTCTTAGGGGACTCACATGATGACTAAGCTACACATCTGCTATATATGTGTATGGGGGCTACGTCCAGCCCAAGCACACTCTTTGGTTAGTGGTTCAGTTTCTTTGAGCCCCCATGGGCCCAGGTTAGTTTACTCTGTAGGTCTCTTTGTGGTGCTTTGATCCCTCAGGCTCCCTCAATCCTTCTTTCTACTCTTCCACAAGACATTTTATTGTTTGTCTGTGGGTCTTTGCATCTGTTTTCATCAGCTACTGGATGAAGCCTTTCAGAAGATAGTTATGCTAGGCATAGGCATAATAGAATACCACTAATAGTGTCAGAGGTTGGCTCTCTCCCATAGGGTGATTCTCAATTGGTCCAGTCACTGGTGTGTCATTCCCTCGGTCTCTGCTCCATCTTAATCCCTATCCTTTTTATATGCAAGGCAAATTTTGGGTCATTTTTGTCTTGTTATTTGTTCTCATTATTTCTTTGAACTGTTTTTTTTTCTTTTTTCCTTTTTCTCTTAGCTTGTTCTGCTTCACTCCCAATTGGCTTCTTTGATATTTGTAAAATACATCAAACATCTGTCTGCCTCAGAGTCTTTTTATCTGCTAAGGTTTCCCCCATGGCTGTATCATATTCTGATATATATATATTTTTGGGTTGTTTAATTGTCACAACTTATCAGAATATAAATTACAAAATAATCACGGTCATATTCCTTACTTCTAAGTTACTTTCTTATTCAGAAGAGGCCCTCAGTGAATAACTATTGAAAACAAAGTCTAGGTTAACATATTTAGCTTATTTCAAATATATAAAAAGTCCATTTCTTGAAATATGGGCTTAGGGAAATGTATAAATCAAGATAAATTTTGTATTTTGTTATACTCACTTGAGTTACCAGTTGAGCATATGTGAAAATGTGCATTAAGAAGATGGAAGTAGGGCTCTGTGGGTCATCAGAGAAGCTGGAGTTGAGGCAGAATTCTCTTAGTTTCCAATTAGTTAATGAGAGAAGTCATAGGGATTGGGATAGAACCCAAAAAGGAATATCAAGGAGTATGAAGGGGAAAAACTTTACGTTCAAGAATGCACATTTAGAAAACACACCAGCATTCATAAGAAGTGAAAAGGAAAAAAAATGAATAAAAAGAAAAAAAAGAAAACCAGCAAAAACAAAAGGAATGAAGGAACCTCTCAAGGCTACAACCAAATCCCACTACAGAGAGAACAGCCCTCAGCATGACCTGAGCTATTTTCCTTCTCTCTCATTCACTCTCCATGCCCCTGCTCTCTTATGGGACAGATGCTTGGAAGGATCTGTGTTTGCTCTATGCATCATTCTTTTCCAGGAGTACAATGAGCTCACTGTAGTTATGAGAAACTCAGGTAGTTGCCTCAACATCTCTGCAGCAACAAGGGGCTAATAATTGAGTATGCTTTATATTATGCTGGTGAGATTTGGGATCACATTGCCTGAATTTAGGTTGTCTTTCAGTTCCTGTGAGGCAATAATAGCAGTCTATATTCAAAATGGAGTTTGGCTGATAGGCAGCTGTGGGGACTTCACAGCACCCTCAGCAGCAAGGAAATGTGGACTAGAAGGTGCTAAAACTGTAATTAGAACAAGGCATCTGCTTCCCAGCTCTTACCACACAGCTACTAATCAATGTGATCCCTCACTTTGAGCATGGATGTGTTCACCCATGCTCTGCTGGATGGTTTCCCAGCCAGTAGCAGACTGGGTACTGATGGAGAGCACCCTGACTCTAAAAGAAAGAATAAAGTATTATTGCTCTGGAAATACATCAGTTTTTAAAAGGTGTCTGTCAAGGCTTGTGTTGATGCACTCTCACTTTCTGTCAATTGTATATTTCCAGAACAGTCTGGAGGCAAATTATCACTAAAAGGATAATGTACTCTGGAGCTCTTGCATAATGATTATGTGAATTTTTTTTCTTTTAATTTCCAGTCCCATATGTTTACTTGTCCTTAGGGCATTTTTCTCAATTTGATAACTTACCAAGGAAGATAAAACAGATTTAATACAGTCGTGTCCAATTACTATTTCCTATTAGTTCTGACTTGTGAGCCATTTTCTAATATGTGATCTACAGTCTGCTTCTCCAGGAACCTTCCTTACAAAAGTCCTTTAGTTCTATATGCTGAATAGTGCTGTACATTGAGCTCTCTCTCAGTAGAGATTCCCAGTGCACACTGGAATACTAAAGGCGTGTAGCTCTCTTGCAATGAGAAAACTGGTTTAAATTCTTCTGAATCTAATATTTCCCAAACTTAGCTCTTTAGAGAGTTTTCCTTTCCCTTCGTCTCTATGACATAAAACAGAATTAATGTTCCAAAGAAAAGAATTTAGTTGAAGCTAGATTAAATATTTTTATCATTGACATTTAAATAATGTCTCAAATGAAGTCCAGAGATTTCCTGAGAATTTTCTAATCTCTGTTCTCTATTACCATGGGTAACTACATGTTATGTAATCATTTGGGATAAGTTGGCTAGGGTTCTGGCTCATTCTCCTCAGAAGAATAAAAATAAAAGGCAATCCTTTTATCATAATGATGAGTCAATTTAAAAGTTGACTCTGTTCTCCTCCAATTTAGCTCCAGCAGTCGGAGACCTAGGGCAGAGTAGCTGTCCTGCATAGACTTTGATGTCCCGTCTCTCAACACTTCACATGTGGGATAAGTTGGCAATCTACTTTCTTTCTATATAGAGGAGGATGTTCAGAGATTGATGACATTTAGGATGGCTTCCCAAGATTCTGCAAAAGAAATCTGTGCTTATAGGTACTTTTGGTAATGCGCTGATCTGGAATTTTTAAAAATTGAAATGAGTGTTTTTATATATTATGCTTTCCTGTAAAGAATAAGTGTTTGGACAGCTATACCATAAAAATAAAGATGACTGACATATCTGAAAATCAAATCATGAAAAGTATGAGCAATTATTTACTACGGTGGATTGAGTAAGAATGGTTCCCATAGGCTCATATATTTCAACATTTGTTTAACAGCTGTTGGAACTATTTGAGAAGGAATTAGAGGTGTGGCATTTTTGCAGGTGGTATGGAAAGGTGGTATGCTTTAGCGAGTCCCAGGTAGATGTAATCTCTCAGCTACTGCTCCAGCTCCATGCCTGCCTGCTGTTATTATCCTTGGAATATTAAGGGACTTACCTTAGAAACTGTCATCTCTAATAAACTCTTTCTTCTACAAGCTGCAATGGTTATAATATATTATCACAGCAATACAAAAGTAACTAAAACAATTACCATTTTGTTATTTAATCAGCTAGCTACACATGGTTAATGCTGTACAAGAGATAGTCTTTTCTGAAATATAAGCATTAAAACACTATGAGAGGTAAGAAAACACAGTTAGAATAAATATATGAGCAATCTACTGAGGGGGACAGAGAGACTAAAGAAAATCAACAAATGATTAGAACATTTATTTTGTAAGTAACAAACTTTAGTTACCGAGGCTCATATTTTTAAAGCCTTTTTCACTACAAAGATGATGATAAAGCATAATTAAAAATAATAGAGAAAATAAAGTAAGCATATAACTTGGAAAAAGATGGCTTATATTTGTTACTCATTTTTACATACTAGAATGAATAACATGTTCTAGAGATGAGGTGATATGTACACACAGTCAAGGGTGGGTTGAAATAAGTCAAAGGAAATAGGAGAGAAATTTAGAAGTTTAGCTGTAACTAAAGGAATAAAATGTTTCCAGGTATAGGCAAAAAATATTTTTATTTAAATTAACTTTTCTCAAAACCTCCAAAGACATTTCAGGAAGCAAATAATACTTATTTTCTGAAGTGTGATGTCTCTTTCTTAGTGGTAGATGTATATGATAGGAGAAAGTCCAGATATATCTAATTTCCAGTTAAATATAAAAAAAAATAATTGAACTGAAGAATCTTTATATTTGCTAGACTTAGTGAACAGTGGAAAGAATTGGTGCTTCATGACTTAGATAAAGTAACCTGTATTTGAAATGAAGCCATCTTAACATGTACCTATTGAAGAAAGTTTTTTTCAAAACTATTTCTTATAGTTTTGAAAAACTTCCCCCTTCTCTTTCCTATCTCCATAGTTTTCAATAATATTCTTGCATGACCTCTATTTTTCATTAATTGTTGAAAGTTTATACATTTTTTCTATGTGTAGATGCTTGGAGGGGAAGACTAAAGACATTAGGCAATTGTTTATATTATCTATACAGTCAACGAGGCTTGAAAACATTCTTGCCTTGTATGACTTTCTTTGCCCAGCGTTTGTTCATATTCACAATCAATTTGCTATGCGAATACTTGGGATTATGTTTATATTTTCTATAGAAATAAAACAAATAATCTATATACATGCATACAAAAACTACTTATTTTAAGGAATTATCTTAAGCAATCATATAAAGTGTAAAGCTCTAAATAGTAGGACATGTTTGAAAGCTGGAAACCTAAAGAGAAGACCTAATATTGTACTTTAATATTGAAGGCTATGTGCTTTGGAAAAAGAAACACTCAAACTTGGGGCTAAGATGGTGGTGTATTTGGTAAAATATTTGCCTTAGAAATACTGAGACCTGTGTTTGATCTCCAGGAACTGCATTTAAAACTCTGGACATGGTGTTGTGCTTGGCTGTGATTCTAGAACTGGTGAGGCAATGACAGAAGGGTCCCTATGAATCACTGGCTAATCAGCTTAGCCTACTTAGCAAGTGAGAGACCATGGCTTAAAAAGTGAGAAGTGCCTGTTACCTAAGGAACGATACCCAGTGTTGTCCTTTGGCCTGCACACACACACACACACACACACACACACACACACACACACACGCACGCACACGCGCACACACACGCATGCACGCACACACGCACACACACACACAAGAATATGTCTTGAAAGGAAGATATAGATGTAATGGTGATTCAATCCATAGTAATGACCATAACAAGTAGAAACTACATGAATTAGGAGTGTAAATTAATAAACTCAAACTAGTAATAGAAACTGTAAAACATGCTACTGTTTTTGTTACTATATTTGACATTACATATGCAAAAACTGATAATGAAATTGTTAAGCACACATATAGACACAAATAAATAAACCTCAACATTTTCAGACAATTGTGAAAGGCATTACTATTCACAAGCAGGAAGCATCCATAGGCACATTGAATTACTTCCATCTTACTTCTGGCTAATAAAAACCCGAGATGAACTCTAGATCTAACTAAATATGATTTTAAGTGTCACCTTGCCAAGAGAAAGTGAGATTATGTGAGTTTTCCCACAGTTCCAATAAGTGCTTTAAAAAACATCTTCCTTTGATATTCTTCTACCTCAAGGATTTAAATTCATTTAGTACTTTTGAAGAGACAGAGTCTGTTGCCCCTAGGGAGAATTCTCTGTTCTCTTCTCATCTCAATCCTGGGCTCCATAGGATGTCTGTATTAGTCTCAAATTGTGCTAGCTTTATTCCATTTTTTAAAATGTCCCCAATAGGCAGGGTGTCCACAGTAGGACCCAGTAGGTACTTGTTCTGAATATGTTCAAATCCTTCTGTCGTAACTGCTGCCTATCAGACAGTACATTGTTCTTGGCACCTCACACAGCTGCACAGGAAATGCACAGCTGTTTGCATTGACCTTTAATTATATTCAAAGAATCAGCTACATTTTCATTAAAGAGGGGTGCAATCATTCAAAATTTCCAACACCTTCTATTGGTTTGAAATTGAGCTAATATTTATTAAACTGTTAATAAAAATTAAATCAGCAATCATGTAGTATGCTAGTAAAAATTTCAAAAGTTCTTTTACAATGACACCTAATTTATTGAGGATTCCAGTACATTCTAAGTGTATAAGACTGAGAAAAGTAAAAGGGAAAAGGCATGAATGATTGGAGTTTATATTTTTCCATGTCAGAATTCCTCAGAACAAATCTTATTGGGAATTTTATTTACAATGTGCTATGTTGTCCTGGAAAAACAGCTCCATAGTTAAGTGAGTACTACTCTTGTAGAGGGCCTGAGTTTGGTACCTAAGACCCATATCAGACAACTCCCAATTGCGTGTAACTCCAGCTCAGGGGTTTCAGTGCCTGTGGCCTCATTGAGCAGACTTACTGATATAAACAGACCCAAGGACTTTCTCTCTCTCTCTCTCTCTCTCTCTCTCTCTCTCTCTCTCTCTCTCTCTCTCTCTCTCTCTCCCTCTTTCTCTCTCTCTCTCTCTCTCTCTCTCTCTCTCTCTCTCTCTCTCTCTCTCTCTCTCTCTCTCTCGATTAATACCTTAAAACAAAATAAAGAAATAAGCAATACTTTTGAGACAAAGGATTTATTTATTTTTATGTTTTTACCTTTTTAAAATTTATTTTTAATTTATATATTCACTTTACATTCCTATCGTAGCCCCTCACTCTTCTCCTCCAGGTTCTACCTTCTCTCTCCTCCCTTTCTCTTCATAAAAGGGGAGTGTTCCCCCCAACCCATCCTGAACATCCAGTCACTTCAGGACTGAGCTCATCTTAATCCACTGAGGCCAGGCAAGGGAGCCCCACCAGCAAAGAAGTGATCAAAAGCAGGCAACAAATTCCATGCCATAAACAGCACCCTCTCAACTCACTATGAGATAAACATGAAGATCAAACTGACGGTCAAAATTCCCTTATGTATACTGAGGAAAAAATACTCAATAAAATACTTGCAAACCAAATCCAAGAACATAGGAAAAATGTCATCCACCATGACCAAGTAGACTTTGTCCCAGGAATGCAGGGGTGATTGAGTATATGGAAATCCATCAATGTAATCCATCATATAAACAAACTTAAAGAAAAAAACCACACATGTGATCATCTTATTAGATGCTGTAAAAGCATTTAACAAAATTCAACACTTGTTCATGTCAAAAGCCTTGGAGAGATCAGGGATTTGAGGCAAATACCTAACACAGTAAGGACAATATACAGCAAGCCTATAGAGAACTTTAGTTTTGTTTTTTTATTAATTAAATATTTTTATTTTTTTACATATACATTTATATTATTACACACATAAACTTATATCAAGGAGAACCATGACACAATCAGGAATTATATAAATGTTACATAGTATTTTGGCTATTTCTATTTGGCAACCTTGAAGAAAGTATCTTTCCTATCTTGACGCATCTAAAATTCTGAATGTAAATCAATCTCTATCACATCTTGTCATTATCTACTTAAAACATCTATCTAGACTTAAAAACATCTTAAACCCTAAACAACTAAGCTTCATGGTAAAACTAAGCTATCTGGTCTTCAACTCCATCAGAGACTTGAGAAGGAATAAACTTGATTACCTGAGCATGCTGGGAGTGCAAGTTAGTAGCTTTCCAAATGAGAAGATGACAGAGACAGTTTGCTACCTGAATAGTCACCCAAAACTCTCTATAACATTGGAGCATCTTATTCAGCCTTCTGACCCATATATCTGACAGACATATTTATGAGACAGGCACTATAGAGGACTTGCGTACCTTGTCTTAGCAGAGTTTGGCCTTTGACACTGCCTGCATCCAAGTTTGCCCTTTTTTTAGGCAGAATTCTGTATGTGGTAGAAAAGAGGAAATTTTGACTAGTGGCTTGTTTGCCACATTTGAAGCCATCTCCATAAAGATGTTCTTTGATGCCCATCATCCTCTTTGAGGTAGGCTGAGTGTTTCCAGGAGTTAAACTGCTTCATTGTCATGAATCTTTAAAATAATGAAAACATTTTAAATTCCATAGTCTACATGTCTCTGAGGTTTTTGAATACCTTATTTAACTATCCTACCTTATCTTTCTATAGAAGCATATCAATCTGCCTCACCTAAAATGTATATTTTTGTGATAAAAGTAGATGAGTAATTGGCATGACCATGAATTGATCAACTAACAAGTAACTTGTTTAATTATTTCTCCTAAATAGCCTGCAATAGATCTTTCAAACGATTGAAAGTTGTCTTTGTATTATAATTGAGTTATATGGGTATAGTACCTCATATCAGAGTAGAAACACACACACACACACACACACACACACACACACACACATATAGTGTGTCTGTGAAGAATAATCTTACATTTGAATTCTATACCACTGTATCTAGAATTAAACTTATTTTATATCTATATACAAAATTCTATACCAGTAAATTAAAAACCACTTTGTGAATGACAATTCAGGCATTCAGTTAAGGAATAGATTCACTAATCTACTTTTTGTTCTATCTTCCATATATATTTCTATATTCTCTCTTTTTTCTTTTCAACCCCTATCTCTAAACCTAAGAATATAAGATAGAGGAAAAGAGGGACACCTCTGAGTCTAACCTTGTTTTCTCTTTAAATAAGACCAATAATAACTTGTAACCAACTCCTATTGATAATAACCCTCCATAGCCCAAGAGAGCAACCAAAAACCTACAAGACCCCTTTAAAGGAAATGGGGCATCACTCTCTTCAGGTTCATCCTGATTTGGGATGAATAATACCTTTGTAGGGGCCCAAGTAAAATTGAGGAAATAGTTAAACAAGGTAGGAATAGCATTTGTGGTCCATTTTCTAAATGTTGAGAAATTCCAGGCTTAATTAGAGTCCTGTGTAGGACAGTCTGAATTGTTGGATCAATTGGAATTGGAAGCTTCCTGGGAGCTGTCTTGTTCTGTTGAGGAACAGAATTTGAAGCACTTGGTGTTGGAACATGAAGGATACAGGATATTAGCGTCCAGCATGTGGAGAGGAATGCATCCTGTCAGTTCTGATCCAATGTCAGTGTCTGGTTCTTTTGTTCTGAAAGTGTATAATTTCATACAAGCAGTATACAGTCCTAAAATTATAAGTGTACAGGGTGTGCATGATGCACAGAACAATTAAGGCTGGTTGTGTGCTCTTTGTATGAGCAGAAAAAAGACATCTGTAAATCTTCATTCATGCCATATGAAGAATGGCATCTAATAATAATTTGTAGGGGTTCTGTAGCCAACAAGAAGCATTGTATATGTCTAGACATTCATGTCTCAGCCAGTGTGAGAGCTATTCCCATATAGTAGTACTAGCAATATCAGTTATATGCTTGTTCTGTAGTTAAAATTCTTCTAATCTCAATTGTATCCCCCTTCTAGTTCCTTCCTTATTCCCCCTCCCACCATCATTTACTCTCCCTCCCTCCATTAGTCCTCTGAAAAGGCAGGCCTCCTCCCCTAACATCTGACCTTAGCCTATCAAGTCTCAGTTGTACTACCTGTACCCTCTTCCTCTGTAGCCTGGCAAGGCTGTCCTGCCAGGGGGAAGTGACCTAAGTTCAGTGGACAGAGTACATGTCTGAAGGAGACTGTGCTACTATATCTGAGCAGAGGGTCTAGGTCAACATCATACATGGTCCTTGGTTGATGTTTCAGTCTTTGTGTTATGGTGTAGTCATCCTGCATTATATGGCTACTATCCACTTATGAGTGAGTATATACCATGTGTGTCTTTCTAGGTTTGGGTTACCCCACTCAGGGTGATCTTTTCTAATTCCATCCACTTGCCTTCCAATTTCAAGATTTCTTTCTTTTTAATAGATTAATAGTATTTCATTGTATAAATGTACCATGATTTCCTTATCCATTCCTCAGCTGAGGGACATCTAGGTTGTTTCCAGGTTCTGGCTATTACAAATAAAGCTTCTATGAACATAGTTGAGCAAATGTCCTTGCTGTATGGTGGAGAATCTTTCGGGTATACTCCCGGGAGTGATATGGCTGGGTCCTGAGGTAGGGTTATTCCCAGTTTCCTGAGAAAGCATCAGATTGATTTCCAAAGTGGTTGTACATGTTTGCACTCCCACCAGCAATGGAGGAATGTTCCCTTTCTCCACATCCTTGCCAGCATGTGTTGTCACCTGAGTGATTCTGGAATCTCAGACTGGTTTTGAGTTGCTTTTCCTTGATAACTAGGGATGTTCAGCATTTCTTTAAGTATTTCTCGGCCATCCATATTCCTCTGTTGAGAATTCTCTGTTTAGCTTTGTATCGCATTTTTAATTGGATGATTTGTTTTCCTGTTGTTTAATTCCCTGATCTCTATATATACTTTGGATATTAGCCCTTTCTCAGATGTAAGGTTGGTGAAGATCTATTCCCAGTCTATATGCTATTGTTTGGTTCTCTTGGCAGCATCCTTCATCTTACAGAAGCTTTTCAATTTTATAAGGTTCCATTTATTAGTGGTTGATATTAGGGCCTGAGCCCTAATTTTAAGGTGTTCAGGAAGTTGTCTCCTGTGTTAATGAGCTCAAGACTCTTCCCCACTTTTTCTTCTAACATAGTCAGTGTGCTTGGTTTTATGTTGAAATATTTTATCCATTTGGACTTCAGTTTTCTACAGGGTGATAGATAGGGATTTATTTTCATTTTTCTATATGCAGCCATCCAGTTAGACTAGCACCATTTGTGGAAGATGCTATCTCTTTTCCACTATATGGATTTGGCTTCTTTGTCAAAAATTAAGTGTCCATAGGTATGTGGGTTTATTTCCCAGTCTTTGATTCAATTTCATTGATAAATCAACCTATTTCTATGCCAGTACCAAGCTGTTTTTATTACTGTTGCTCTATTGTACAGCTTGAGATCAAGGAAGGCAATTACTTCAGATGATCTTTTATTGTACAGGATTGTTTTTAGCGATTCTGGGATTTTTATTTTTCCATATGAAGTTGAGAATTGATCTATCAAGTTTGATAAAGAATTGTATGAATATTTCTCTTTTTCTTTTCTTTTCTGTTTTTTTTTTTTTTTAATTTATTCAGATTACATCTCAATTGTTATCTCATCCTTTGTATCCTCCTGTTCCACCCTTCCTCCCATTTTCACCCTATTCCCCTCCCCTATGTCTATGGCCTGCTTATATTTTCTCTGAGTGCCACCAAGCCTCCCCATCAAAGGGACATGGTCAAATGGTGCACTAGAGTTTGTGTCAAAGTCAGTCCCACTCAACAATGGAGAACATCTTGTCCATTGGCTAGATCTGAGTGGGGGTTCAATGTTTACTGCATGTATTGTCCTTGGTTGCTGCAGTAGTTTGAGCAGAAGCCCTTGGCCCAGATGCATCTGTCATGATATTGTTCTTGCATAGTGTCTCTCTGCCTTTTCATTACTTTGGCTAACAATTTGTCTATCTTGTTGATTTTCTCAAAGAACCAACTCCTGGTTTTGATGATTCTTTGAATTGTTCTCTTTGTTTCTAAGTTATTGATTTCAGCCATGAGTTTTATTATTTCTGGACATCTACTCCTCTTGAGTGTTTCTGCTTCTTTTTTTTCTAGGGCTTCCAGATGTGTCATTGAGTTGCTTATGTGGGATGTTTCCAATTTCTTTTTTTTTTTAATTTTTTATTAATTTATTCTTGTTACATCTCAATGGTTATCTCATTCCTTGTATCCTCCCATTCTTCCCTCCCTCCCATTCCAATGTCTTTATAAAGGCACTTAGTGCTATGAATTTTTCTCTTAGCACTGCTTTCAATGTGTCCCACAAATTTGGGTATGCTGTTCTCTCATTTTCATTAAATTTTGGGAAGTATTTAATTTTTTTATTTATTTCTTCCTTGACCCTGGTGTCATTAAGTAGAGAGTTGTTTAGTTTCTATGTGTGTGTAAGCTTTTTGTTATTTCTCCTGTTGTTGAAGTCCAGCCTCAGACCATGGTGATCTGATAAAATACAAAGTATTATTTCAATATTCTTGTATCTGTTGAGGCTTGTTTTGTAACCTACTATGTGATCAATTTTGGAAAAGGTTCCATGGGGTGCTAAAAAGAAAGTATAGTTCTTTGTGTTTGGGTGAAAAGTTCTGTAGATATCTGTGAAATCCATTTGGTTCATGACGTTGGTTAATGTTGTTATTTCTCAGCTTCATTTCTGTTTCGATGACCAATCCTTCAGTGAGAGTGGTGTTGAAAGCTTCCACTACTATTGTGTGGGGATTGATGTGTAGTTTAAGCTTTGTTAATATTTCTTTTACAAATGTGAGTGCCCTTGTATTGGGAGCAAAGATGTTCAGAATTGTAATGTCATTTTGGTTGACTTTACCTTTGATGAGTATGAAGTGTTCTTCTTTGTAAATTTTGATTAATTTTGTTTGAAAGTCTATTTTGTTAGATATTACAATGGCTACACCAGCTTGCTTCTTGTGACCGTTGCTTGGAATATTATTTTCCAGCCTTTTGCCCTGAGGCAATGTTTATCTTTATGGGAGAGATGTGTTTGTTGAATGCAGAAGAATGTTGGAACTTATTTATGTATCCATTCAGATAATTGTGTGTCTTTTTATTGGAGAATTAACACTATTGATGTTGATAGATATTAATGACCAATGACTGTAAAGTACCTTGATTTTCATGTTGATTACAGTAGAGAGTTTGTGTTGTTGTGTTTTTTGCGATGGTGTAGTTATCAATTTCCTGTGTAGTTTTGGTTGTAGCTTGTCCTTTTGAGGTGGAGTTTTCTTTCTAGTAACTTCTGTAAAGCCAGATTTGTGGATAGGTACTGTTTGAATTTCTTTTTGTCATGGAATATTTTCTTTTCTCCATCAATGGTTATTGATAGTTTCAAAGAATATTGTAGTCTGGCCTGTCATCTGTGGTCTCTTAGGGTTTGCAGGACCTCTGTCCAGTCCCTCCTGGCTTTTATGGTATTTGCTGAGAAGTCAGGTGTGGTTCTGATAGATTTGCCATCAAATGTTACTTGGCCCTTCTCCTTTGAAGCTTTTAACATATTTTCTTTGTTCTGTATATTTTGTATTTTATTATGTGACGGGAGGTTTTTCTTTTCTGATCTATTCCATTTGGTGCTCTGTAGTCTTCTTGTATGTTTATAAGCATCTCCTTCTTTAAATTAGGGAAATTTTCTTCTATGATTTTGTTGAAAATATTTTCTGGGCCTTGGACTATGGCATCTTCTCTTTCCTCAATGCCTATTATCCTCAAGTTTCTTCTTTTCATGATGCCCTTGATTTCATGGATGTTTTGTGTCAGGAGTTTTTCAGATTTAGCATTTTCTTTAGTGGTTGCTTCAAGATCTATGTTGAATTTTCTAGACTTGAGATTCGTTCCTCCATCTCTTGAATTCTGTTTTAAAAAGCTCACCTCTGTGTTGTTTGCCTTCCTCTTTAAGCTCTCTCATTCCAGTTTTTCATCTGTTTGTTTCTTTATCATTGTATCCATTTTGTTCTTCAGATCTTGAACAGTTTTATTGATTTCTTTCATATGATTGTTTGTATATTCCTGATTTTCTTCGAGGGCTTCTTTATAGGCCTTCAGAGAACTGTTTTGTTGATGCCCTTAATCTGGTTGTTTGCATTTTCCTGAAAAATTTCCAGTGTCTCTTTGTAGGCCTCTTTTATGTCTTGCACCTCTTTGGCTGTATCTCCTGCATTTGATTATGAATTTTATTTGTTTCCTCGATTATTATCTTCATTACTAAGGATTTATGGTCATTTTCTTGTACACTGATGAATTTCGATATATTAAACCACCCCTGCGTGCCTAGGATGAAGCTTACTTGGTCATGGTGAAGAATAGTTTTCATGTGTTCTTGAATTTGGTTTGCTACTATTTTATTGAGTAGTTTCGCATCAATGTTCACAAGACAAATTGGTCTGAAGCTCTCTTTCTTTATTGAGTCTTTCTGTGGTTTAGGTATTAAAGTGACTGTGGCCTTATAGAATGATTTTGGTAATGGTCCTTCTGTTCTATTTTATGGTATAGCTTGAAGAGAATTGGTATTAGCTCTTCTCTGAAGGTCTGGTAGAATTCTGCACTGAATCCATCTGCTCTGGGCTTTTTTGTCATTGTTATTGTTGTTGTTGTTGGGAGACTGTTGATGACTGCCTCTATTTCCTTAGGTGTGATAGAACTATTCAATTAGTTTACTTGATCTTGATTCAAATTTGGTAGTTGGTAGCTATGAAGAAAAGTGTCCATTTCATTTAGGTTTTCAAATTTTGTGGCATATAGGCTTTTGGAGTATGATCTGATGATTCTTTGGATTTTTTTCAATGCCTTTTCTTATGTCTCCCTTTTCATTTTTGATTTTGTTGATTTAAACACTCTCCCTCTGCCTTTTAGATAGTTTTGCTAAAGGCATGTCAATCTTGTTGATTTTCTCAAAGAACGAGCTCATGGTTTCATGATTTTTTGAATTGTTTTCTTTGTTTCCAATTTGTTGATTTCAGACCTGAGTTTGATGACTTCCAGCCATCTACTCCTCTTGGGTGTGTCTGCTTCTTTTTGTTCTAAAACTTTCAGATGTGCTGTTAAGTTGCTAGTATCGGATCTCTCTAGTTTCTTTATAAAGGCACTTAGTGCAATGAACTTCCTCCTAGCACTGCTTTCATTTTGTCCCATAATTTTGGGTATGTTATGCCTTCAGTTTCATTAATTCTAGTCAGTTTTTAATTTATCTTTTTATTTTGTCCCTTACTCAGATGTCATTGAGTATGGAATTGTTCAATTCCCATGAGTTTGTATGCTTTTAGTTGTTTCTTTTGTAGTAGAGTTCCAGCTTTAATCCATGGTGGCCAGATAAGATACAAGGAATTATTTCAATTTTCTTGTATCTATTGAGGTTTGCTTTGTGACCAAGTATGGGATCAATTTTGGAGAAGGTTCTGTGAGGTGCTGAAAAGATGGTGTATTCTTTTGTGTTTGGGTGAAATGTTCTGTAGATATCAGTTAGGTTTATTTGTTTAAGGATGTCTATTAATTTCCTTGTTTCTCCATTTAGTTTCTATCTTGATGATCTTTCTGTTGTGGAGAGAGGGGTGTTGAACTCTCCCACTATTAATGTGTGAGTTTCTATGTGTGGTTTAAGCTTTAGTAAAATTTCACTTACAGATGTGGGTGCTCCTGCATTTAGGTCATAAATGTTCAGAATTGAGACATGCAACTTGGTGCATTTAATGAGAATGTAGTGATCTTCCCCATCTCTTTTGATTAGTTTTGGTTCAAAGTATATTTTATCAGATACTAGAATGGCTACTTGGGCTTGCTTCTTGGGTCCATTTGCTTGGAATACAGTTTTCAACCCTTTACTCTGAGGCAATGTTTATCTTTATTGCTGAGGTGTGTTTTTTTATGCAGTAGAATGATGGATCCTGTTTTCTCATCCATGCTGCCAGCCTGTGTCTTTTTAGTGAGGAGTGCAGGCCATTGATGTTAAGAGTTATTAATGACCAGTGGTTGATAGTTCCTTTTGTTTTGATGCTGGAGGTGGTAGAGTGTATGAGTGTCTGTGTTTTGGGTTTGTGGATATGGAGTTATTTCCTGTGGTTTTCCTGGGTGTAGTTAGTGTAGTTAGCTTTCTTGAGTTGGAGTTTTCCTTTTGGCATCTTCTGCAGGGCTGTATTTGTAGTTAGGTATAGATTAAACTTGGTTTTGTCATGGCATATCTTGTTTTCTCCATGTATGGAGTTGAATGTTTTTCTGGGTGTAGGAGTCTAGCTTGGTATCTGTGGTCTCTTAATGTTTGCATGATTTCCATCTAGGTCCTTCTAGTTTTCATAGTCTCTGTTGAGAAGTGAGATGTAATTCTGATGGGTTTGCATTCATATGTGACTTGACCTTTTCCTCTTGCAGTTCTTAATATTCTTTCTTTGTTCTGTACATTTAATGTTTTGATTATTATGTGGTGGGTATTTTCTTTTCTGGTCAAATTTATTTGGAGTTCTATAGGCTTCTTGTATGTTTATGGGCATTTCTTTCCTTAAGTTGGGGAAGTTTCTTCTATGATTTTGCTGGAAATCTTTTCTGGGCCTTGGAGATTGGAGTCTTTTCCTTCTTCTATTCCTATTATTCTCAGATTTGATATTTTTTTTAGTGTCCGATATTGCTTTAGTGTTTTGTGTCAGGAACTTTTTAGTTTTCTCATTTTCTTTGATTGATGTATTGATAATTTCAATCGTATCTTCAACACTTGGGATTCTCTCTTCCATCTCTTGTATTTGGTTGTTGTGGCTTGTGTCCATCATTCCTGTTCTTTTCCCTGTGTTTTCCAACTCTAAGATAATCTCAGCTGGTGTTTTCTTTGTTGCTTCCAGTTCACTCTTTAGGCCTTGAATAGTCTTACTAATTTCTTTTTCTTATTTGATTGAATTTTCTTATAATTCTTTACAGGATTTATTAAATTCCTTAATTTGTTTGAATGTATTTTCCTGTGTTTCTTTTAGTGATTTGTTTTCCCCTTTCAAGGCTTCTGTCATTTTCATCATCTCAGATTTAAAGTCTTCTCCTTGTGCTTCATGGATGTTCATAGCTGCAGGGCTTGCCGTGTTAGGATCACTGGTTTCCAGTGTTGTTATATGGCTCTCAGTTTTGTTACTAGTCTTCTTATGCTGTTCTCTAGGCATCTGGTATGCCTTGAGGTTCCTCCAATGAGGTTGCTGTCTGTGTTCCATGTTGGCCAGGCAGGTTGGGAATAAGGAAAGAGAGCTTGATGCCAAAGGTTGTTTGGTAGGGCTCCCCAGAGGTCTCCTCAGGATGTTGGACAGTGGGTGTTAGAGCCTGTATCCAGCTCAGCTCAGCTGGGTTCCCGGAATTCATCTTAGTTGGGTCAGGCAGGAGAGGAGTGGGCTGATAGGTTTTCAAGCCCAAAGTTACTCAAGTGCCCTATAGTCCTTTTCAAGATGGCAGGGCTCTGTTTATCTGCTATGTTCCAGATAGACTATGTCAGTAAGCATCTGGTGGATGTGAGAGATTCAAGCTTGAAGCTGCTTGGGTGCTCCACAGACCTTTTTGAAAAGGCAGCAATTGTGATTCTTCATCTGCTCTTAGATTCAACTCTGTCTATCTGTTCTGTATTCCAAATGGTTCAGCCTGGTAAGCAGCTGGGGAACAGAGTGGCACCAGAGCCTAAGGCTGCTGGTGTGTTCTACAGGTCCTGTTGTCATAACAGGGCTCTGCTTGTATTCTCTCTGCCCTGGTTGGGCTAGGCCTGTAATCTGCTTGCTGGCTGAGAGATTAGCTCTCAATGCTGCTCAAGAAACCTCATCTAATGTGGGGTGTGGCCTACAAAGGGTGTGTCTGCTCTGTTACCTAGGTGGGTCAGTCCAATAGGCTCCTTGTTACAGGTGGGCCCAGCTGGTAAGCATCTGGAGTGGGGTGCTATGAGACATAGAAACTCCAAGCTGCTCAGAAGCTCCTCAAGCACACTTGAGATGGCAGGGCTCTGCTCATCTACTCTGTGACCCAGCTAAGCTAGGCTTGCAAGCCACTGGGGAGGTGGCGTGAGACAGATAAAAGTTCAAAAGTGCTTGGGTGCCCCACAGTCTTTCTCGAGAGGCAACTAATGAGGATGTGACTCAGTTCTGCCTGCCTGCTCCCTGTCCTGGATCTGCCAAACAGTAGACTGGCAATGAGAGCCCAAAAGTACATGGATATCCCACAGTCCTTCCCAAGATGGCGGTTAATATGGGTGGTCCACCAGGATTTTTCTGTGGGTTAGCTGGGTGGCCAGGGGTCAGACCCACCTGTGATCCACACAATGTGGATCCCTCTCATCTAGGAATCAGCAACATTGGTGTTTTGTAGCTCTCAGTTTGGTCTTTACATCACTGTACAGTCCTGGATTTCCTGCTAATCAGACAGTGTGCGATCGGTGCTGCCATCTTGGATCCCTCACCAACTTTAGTTTTATTATTATTAGTTCTTTGAGAATTTTATTCAATGTGTTTTAGACATATTAATTGTCTAATTTTCTCCAATTTAACACCCACTGTACTCATTCTACTATGTGTTCCTTGGAAAAAAATCATTAAAGACCAATTTGTGTTGCCCAGATTTTCTTAGATTCTTCCACTGAAAAGTGGTAAATTTATGAGGACATGCACTATAGAGAAAATATCTCTTTTTCCTCTAAGGTAACAATTGACAGTAGGTCCACAGTATGTGGTAGGATTATGTTGCCAACTCTTCTGCCCATGCTGGGGTTATATAACTAAGTATCATTGTCCAGGTTGCTCTGAGCTATTTAAAGGTCTAAGTTATATTTTTATAAGAATTCTTTTTAACTTATTTAAGACTTTTTAAAATTTAAATATTACATAATTCTTCCTTTCCTCCATACAATAACTCTTATGTCCCAATGTTTCTCAATGCTTTTTCTCTTTGTGCTTTAATTATTATACCCATAGAAAACAATAAATATTTAAATATAAACTACTGAATTTATTTAGTGTCTCTTTTATGCACATTTTTTGGAGGTTGGCCACATGGTATTGAATGAACTATTAGGGGCTCATTTCTGGGGAAGACTAATTCTCTCAGCAATCTCTCACCTCCTATAGCTCTTCATGTAGGATGTGACCAAGTCAAGTTTTCTCTCATCTGCATTGTGATTTCAATTGATCTTAGATTTCTTCTTTAGACAGCCACATAGATGCATCTGACTGAAACCCTCCTCCCTGTGTCTAGTATTCATAGTACTAGAAGGTGCTGTGTAAGCTGCCAAGGAAGGAAACAGTCAATAGTCTTATGTAGCTGTGATGGCTATGAAACAATTACCAGTATCACAAGATACACACCTAAAAATGTAATGAGAACACTTAGACCTTGACCATAAACAACAACAGTCTAATATAATTTATTACAGGAAGGAGATCATGCCTGGTTCTGTAAACCTAGCCAACTACCTGTGGGTAGTGATGACATGGATCATATAGGAGTACTTACTCCTGTCACTTCCCTAAACAAATGTAAGTCCTAACTGCATTCTACATCCTTAGAACCATGGATAAGTGTGGCTCTCACCCTTCATCAAAGAAGCTTTATTTTGCTACTGAGAGAGACTATTAAGGAATGCCACAACTGGCTGAAATTCAGAGAACAACTGGCCATGGACTGCTCAGGTCCATGATATACCTCCAACACAACTCCTACACATAAGACTCAGAGATCATTGTGAAGGAGTCAGTGGAAAGACTGTGAGAACCAGAGGACCAGAAAGTCTTCTGCAAAATTTGCGTCTTTTAAATAAGACAGAGAAGCTAAACCCAATTAAATGCAAACAAAAAAGCTACTTAACTGAGACCTGAAACACGTTAAAACCAGTTGACATTACCACATGCACAGAAGAAATCTCACCAGCTCAGTGGTTGTTCGAATAAAAATGGTCCTTATTTTAATTTAATATTTTTTTTATTTTAAAATTCCATTTTGTTAAGTATAGATTCTCTTCTCATAAGGTACATTTTGAGTACAGTTCCCCTTTCATCTGCTCTTCCCAGTTCCTTCCCATATCATCTGCCATCTGGATCCAGTCCCAGTCTCCCTCTCATTACAAAAGAACAGGCTTGTAAGAGATAACAACAAAACATAACAAAATGCAATACAGTAAGATAAAACAGAAACCATCATATTGAAGTTGGACAAGCCAGAAAAAAATCTCAGAGAAAAATAAAAAGCTCAGAGAAGACTCAAGAATCAGAGACCTGCTTGTTCACATATTGGAGAGTCACATAAAAGTACTAAACTGAGAGCTATAGCATATAAACAGAGGATATGGTATAGACCCGTGTAGGCTCTGTGCATGCTGCTTCAGTTTTTGTGAGTTCGTATGAGCTTTGCTCAGTTGTTTTAGAGGGTCTTGTTCTAGTGTCCTCTATCCCTTCTTCCCCAGGCCCCCCCCCCTGCCCTGGCACTGCTCTACTCCTTCTGCCTCCTCTTTGGAGTTCCTTGAGCTTTGAAGGGAAGGATTTGATGAACACCTCCTGTTTAGAGATGTGTGTTCCAATGTCTTTCTCTTTGCATAATATTATGCTCTGTGTCTCTGTATTTGTTCCTGCCTGCTTCAGGAGGAAGCCTCTCTGATGATGGCTGGATAAGGCACTAATCTGAATCTAACAGAATATCATTAGGTGTCATTTTATTCTTGCTTTTTTTTTTTTTTAGACTGGTAGTATTTTATTTTACCATAGGTCTCTGTGTTATCTAGTTTCTGGTTCTTGCTCATCTAAGCACTGTCAGCTCTGGGTTCCATCTCATGGAGCAGACCATAAGGCAAATCCCACAGCATCTGTACCACCACTTCCCTAGCATGTTTTATAGGCAAGGAAGATTGTAGAGCAAAGGGTTTGTAGCTGGTTTGGTGTTTGCATTTCTCTTTTGGTAGCTGACAGAGTACTTTTCCATGTCAAAGGCACTAGGACAAGGTGTTGAAGGTTCTTTGTAGGCACCATCTTGATCTTTTACTGTTCAATGAGTTGTGTGAGTGTTGTCTTCATCAATGGGGTCTTGTCAGGTTGTGGAGAGGAACCAATTATATTGTCAATAGACTCAGTTGTTTGAGGATTTCCACAGAACTCTTCAATTTGTTGAAATGTAGTCCCAGTATTGAACGCTTCATTTGGTGACAAGAGATAACCATTTGAGATTCCATCTCCTTCATTATTTGGAGATTTCATTAGGATTGTCTTCATATATTGTAGAAGGAAGATTGCACTTTACTTAGTTTCCATATTTCCCTTCAAAGGGCATTCAATTCCACCTGTCTCTCCTCTCATTTCCTCCCTCAATCCCATCTTTCTTCCCCTTCCCATTCCTCCCCTTCCAAGTTTCAGTGGACCCATAAAGTCTGTTATATTTCCCCTTCCTGGGAGAGCCATATGTACCCATAGTCCCTTCCTCTATGCCAAACCTCTCTAAATATATGGGTATAACTTGGTTATCATTTATTTAATAGCTAATATCCAGATATAAGTGAGTACATACCATATTTATCTTTCTGTGTGTGGATTACCTTACTCAGGATGATTATTTTTTTCTAGTTCCATCCATTTGCCTCCAAATTTCATGGTGTCATTTTCTTAAAGAAAGAGCTAAGTAATAGTCCATTGTTGAAATGTACCATATTTTCTTTATTCATTCTGCTGTTGAAGGTCATATAGGTTATTTCCAATTTCTGGCTATTACGAATAGAGTAGCAATGAACATAGTTCCATAGACTCATATATCTGAATGCTTTCTCATCATGGAGTGGAACTCTTTGATAGGATTAGAAGGATTAAGAGGTGTGACCCTTATGGAGGAAGTGTGTTACTAGGGGCAGACTTGACATTTCAAAAGCCCATGCCAGACCCAGGCTCACTCTCTCTGGCCATTAATGAAGATGTAGTTGTCAGCTACTGCTCCAGCATATACTTGCATGCGTATAAATATGAAAAACAATGATAATTAAAAAAGAGGCCATGAATGTGAGAGGTCAGAGCTGTGCAGGAAGTCTTGGAGAAAAGGAGGAAAAGAAATGATACAATTATATTTTATTAAAGAAAAGTACCACCTATAAGTGGGATAATTGATAAAAGAATAATTTTTTAAACTCAGAGAGAGGAAGTTTAAATCCAATTTACTTTCATCTGTGAATGTTAAGATGCTTTGAAGTTAAATGTAAGGTGTACAAAGCCTTTCCAGACTGAGAAAAGCCCGCAGTGCATTATGGGTGGAATTTTTGGATTGAGCCAGTAGAGAAAAATTGAAGCTCTCTATATCCAAGCACTATAAGCAAAACTAGAAGACCAAAACTAATTGGTGAATAATTCCTCTAAACTCACAGATAAAAGATCAATAACACTTACATATATTAGTTAATAATTCTCATGTATTAACCAAAAATAAATTTGTACATGAAAACATCAATACTGACATTTGAAACTCTAATTAGATAATAAAAATATTAAATTTGGCATTAAGGAAAAACTTAAATTAATGCTATTAACCTGGCAAAAGTTAGAAAGAAACAAAATAGAATACCAAAACCATCATTTATAAATAAAGTATTATAAATATGCAACAATTAAAATAATGAAATTCCTACCAATACTAAAGTAAGGAGTCTTATTCTATTTACAAATCTGGCCTCCCTAGCCTAAACTTTTATAATTTGGACTCATAAGTTAGGCTACTGTCATCATTGTCTAGTACAACCAAACATTATTACATTGTTTATTTGCAGATAGAAGATAATTTTTATTTTATTATTTCTATTTTTGAGCTCATTATATAATCATAGAATTTCTCCCTTTCCTAACTCCAAGACCTTTTATATATCCCTCCTTTCTATTTTTCAAATTCCTGGCCTCTTTTTCTATTATTTCTTATCACACACACACACACACTTTAATACAGACATTCATACATAAGCACATCCTGTTGAGTTGTAATCACATTAGCTTTATGTGTATTTTCAGGCTTGATTATTTTATATTGGATAAAAAGTTGGTGTGCTTTTCCCTGGGGAAGACTATTTCTCCTGTTTTCAGCTTTCCTTAGTTGCAGTTGCCAGTGGTTCTTTGCGTAGGGTTATTTGATGCTTAAAGTTTATGTGTATATATGTGTGTATATCTGAATGTGTACACACACAAAATTAAAATAGAATCATTTGACCTCAGTATATTAATTATGTACCGAGAAAATTAACTCTGGGCGCAGCACCATGTCTTTGTACAACGATGAGTATTCATAGTCTTCCTTGGTGCATATTAGATAGTAAGATAAGCTTAGAAGGGAATGGCGATCAAACAAGAGAGGGTCAATTCCCATCATGAGAGCCATAGCATATTGTACTGTTAGGATTTTTAACGGCACAAAATCGTTTTGAGATATCTCTCTGCTTATCGGTTTTCTATCTTTTCATCTGTGTATCTAGAGACAAAGTGACAGAGACAGAGAAGATATATTTAGATTTTAAAAAAATATATTAATGCATAGGGTTCTAGCAGGCAAAATGATATGCCATGGATGTGTACAAAGCAAGTGAGGTAGTTTTTTCCTATGTCTAATAACAGGAGGACCAAGAAGTCTTGTGGCCCACATCTCTCTCTCTTTAAAGATTTGTTCATTTTATGTCTTATATGCACCAGTGCTTTGCCTGATTATAGGTATTACAAGATGTGTTCCATCACAAGGATCAGAAAAGGGCGTTGAATTTCTGGGTTTTGATTATGGGTAGTTTGGGGCCAATGTATGAGTTCTGGAAACTGAACCTGAATTATCTGCAAGATCAACAAGTGACCGTAACCCCTGAACCAACTCTCAGGTTCCAGCAGCCCAAGCCTTAAGGCCTGTTCACAGGCAGAAAATAAATAATATTCTGAATAGTGTGCTCAGACAGAGAGGTAGAGATGAGGCAGAATATAGAAAGGCAGACAGACAGTATGTTCTCCAGCCTTACTTAGCACTCCAATGGAACGAATGAAGCCAACCCACATTAGGGAGATCCGTCTTCTTTACTCAAGCAATTATTCAAGCTCAGTGTCTTCTGGGAAATGTCTCATACACATAGAAATAACAGTTATCCCACTAGCTACGTATTCCACGGCTTATGGCTATGTCAACTTAATATGCAAAATCAACGATCATATACATCAAAAAATTACTAATACATACTTTCTAGCAAACTTGTAAGGAATTATAAACACTCTAATTTTGTGATAAATCTTTTTTTGATGATATCCCTAAATGGAAGGCAAACAATTTATTTTGCTAGGCTCTATACTTGACACTGATTGTGTGTGTGTGTGTGTGTGTGTGTGTGTGTGTGTGTGTGTGTGTTTGATGAAAATGTTTACTTTCATGGTTTTGCAGCTGTCAATGGCTATATGAAGATATGCAGAAAATCCCATAAAATTTGTACATTGAAGCCAGGGAGATGGCTCAACTGGTAAAGGCACTTGCGACTAAGCCTGACAATCCAGGTTTGACCCCTAGGACTTCCACATGATGGAAGGAGAAATGACTCTTGTAAGTAAATTGTCCACTTGTCTCTCCAAATCCACCACAGCAGGTATATTCTTTCCTACCCTCCCCCCAACCATAGTAATAAAAATTACAGCTAAAAGTGCTGTGAACCAAAGAGCTAGCAGCATAACTTTACTACTTTGGTCTCATAAATTTATAAATCATATCCTCTGATCCAGTCAGTTAAAACACAAAGGAGATGTGCCCAGGTGAACTCTTCCTATGTAATTTTATTTTTATTTTACTCACATAAGTGGCATTTGAAACTCAGAAGAGGGGAATTAGAGTCTGACACTAGTAATTCTCTCCAAACATTAATTGCTTGAATTTTTATTGTAAAGTTATTGTTTTATATTAAAATAAATAAAAATGATATTATGATGTAGGAAAAGTTTAAAGTGCTGTCCCCATTTATTGGTTGTTATTTATAGTATATTCCATGTTTCCATGTAATGATTTATGACCACATTTTGACAGATTTGCATAATGTCTGTCTACTAAAGGAATAATGACATCTTCACTATTTTCTATGGAGACCAAAACCCAAACAAATTTCAGTTTTATAAATCTTAGTATCTATTTTTACAGTACACTTTTATTTTTTGTATGTTTTCTTCCTCATTTCTTGGCATCATATATAAAGGGTACAAGTTAGCTAATTTTTATTCTCAAATATAAAAATACAAGGAAACTCAGTGTTGAAGGAAAATACCCAGTGCTGTCCTGTGTATGATGTCTATGCTCACATTAACACATGCAGCTGAACTACACACATATACCACACCCACAGACATCCACGCACATGAAAAAAATTTTAAAAGCCCACAAAGTTTCAGATGTTTTAAAGTTTTATCTGAATGGAAAAGCAGTTCAGTAGAACACATCCTTTTCCTCGAATTAAAGAAACTTTATTTCATGAATAGGCTTTACTGCAGTCTCAATTTATTTGATATTATTGCCCTGAGACTGATACACCAACCAAGAAGCATGCATGTTGAGGACCTAGACACCCTGTTCAGATGTAGCACAGTCACCTTGTGGGTTCCACAATATGGAGAGTAGGGGCTGTCTCTCATATGGACTCTGGTGCCCACACATTGAGCACTTCCCCTTGGTGGGACATCCTTGCCAGGCCACAGAGGAAGAGGATGCAGGCAGTCTACATGAGATTTGATAGTCTGAGGTTAGATGATAGCAGAAGAGAGCTCACCCTTTCTGAGGGCTAGGGGAGGGAAGAAGGGGAAGAGGGAGGGAGGGTGGGACTGAGAGGAGAGGAGGGACAACAGGGCTACAATAGGGTTGCAAAATGAACACATTTTTTTAAAAATTAACTTAAAAAAGCATAGCTTTCAGGCTATCATTTTCTTCTCTGAACACTGGATTTTGCACACAAATATTTCTGAATTTACTTGACAGATTATTGTAAAAGATGTATATCAGATTATTTGAAAACTATTTCATTAAATGTGTTACATTAAACATCTTTTTAAAAAACTGGTATCAAATAAACTTGTTTCTTTCCTCATCTTAAACAAAATACTGAGTCTTGTTTTAATGCATTGTGCTGTTGTAAAAAGATAAATCATGATTTTTTGTTTTGGTTTTGGTTTTGGTTTTTTTTTTTTTTTTTTTTTTTTTTTTTTGAGACAGTGTTTCTCTGTGTTACAGAGTCCTGGCTGTCCTGGACTCACTTTGTAGTCCAGGCTGGCCTCAAACTTGTGAAGATTCACCTGCCTCTGCCTTCTGAGTGTTGGGATTAAAGGCATGCACCACCACAACCTGTTAGAAACCATGATTAAAAGAATAATTAATTGCTATGTTTTAGCACATAGCTTGGTTTTAGTCTTGTCTTAGAATACATGGAGCTGAATTATTCCAATTTTCCAAGGACATAAAATGATCCTTGTACATAGGATTTTGAAAGCTGATGATCTGTTTCTCTGATGTCCTTCATATGTATTAGATTTGCTAGGCAAGTGCCACCATACCCTATGTCCCTAAGTCTACCATTGATATAATGTAGTCATTATTTTGCCCAGCAGTATTGTTACTGAAATGACAGCACTCTTCGATTATTCTCTTAGAGTTCATTTTGACCAAAAAAGCATGAGCTTAAGTTCCATTCGGTCATGCTCTCTGTGTTTAGCTACGTTGGCAGCAGACAAAGGAGAGAAATAGTCTTGGCTTTTTTGTTTTTTGTTTTTTTATAATTTAAGTGTGTCAGGAAAGCCAGAACAATCAGAATTAATTTGGACCTTTGGACAAATTTGAGCCAGAGATTAGGCTTTACTTTAGTTTCTCATTACTCTTCTTGTAGCATCTTTGAGAGATTTTAAAGCCCTCAGGAAAGACACTGCTTACTGTCAGGCCCTAACTTAGTCAAGTGCAGCCAGTAAGCAAGCTCAGGTTGTAGGAGCAGGCTGCCAAGAATTCCCTCCATGACCAAGAGAATGACCTCATTCAAAGAAGTTGCTAGAAAGACAAAGAGCTGGACAATGGTGAGTACATGAGAACCCAATAGGCTGCTTCCCTTAGCTTTCAGCAACAGGAAACAACACACATTTGCTAAACAAAGAAATGTTAAAAATCAAAACTCCAGTTTCATGTTTGTTGTTCTCAAGGGTTTTCCTGGTCTTTAATGTTATCATTTCTGTCAGTGGGAGATTCTTGGGGAGAGTTATGCTGTAGAGACAGTAAGGGAATCTTAAATGTCGTTTGAAAGAATTCCAGAAGAGGAATCACGTAGTTCCTTCCACAGGCAGTTGCTTCCACAGATAGAATAGCTCAACATAAATGAAGAAAACATGTGTAGTTACCCTAAGCAGGTTAAAGCGGTTGGCTGATCTGTTTCTCTATATTCTGACTTCTTTCGAAGAAGTGGAAGATGGAAAGTAGCAAATGCAATTAGACCCTCATTCCTTGAAATGATACCATGAGTGTCCTAAGTCGTTCTGACAACTTCACCTTGCTCTATTTTTTCTTTTCCAAAATTTACTTATAACTAGCATTAGTACCACAATGCATTACTTGATTATGCTTTAATAGATTTTAATAACATATTTCATACAGTAGAAGCACTGTACATGTATTTAATACAAAGCCTCACATCTATTGTCTTTCCCCCTTCGGCTATATTTCTTTTATAAGTTTTTTTTCCTGTTTTCTCTCAGCTCCAGTTATCCTTCATGAGGCTAGAACATGATCGATATATTTGCCTATATCCTGGAAGCTAGGACAATGGTTCATGGTGAATGTTGTTTCTCACCTCTGCCTCATCTAGGTTCATGTGTGGAAACCTCAGTCTACAATTTGACAGTACTGGGAAGTGGCTTCTTCATGAACTAATTTTATCATGAGAGTGGAGGTGCCATGAATGGGATTAATATTCATAAAAAGGGTTCCAGAGACTTCTTTTCCCCTTCTGTTACAAGAGCATACACTCTGGGGTTTGCACTCTAGCAAAAACTTCCTGCTCAAACTAAACAATAATGGAACTTGGGCTCCAGAACTGTGAGCAGTAACTTTAGGTTATTCATGAGCAGCAAAGCCTGTGTTGCTTTGCTGTGGTCGTTTAAACTGGCTAAGACCAACAGATACCAAGAATAACCAAGAACAAACTTTCTGAGTAGTTACTGCACAAGTTTCCATGCAACGAAGACTTTCTAACTATGCAGCAGAAGTGGCAGCACATACATGCCATACCAGCACTCAGGAAGTTGAAGTAAGAGGGCTCTGTGACATCACCTATGACAGGTGGAACTTCCTGGTGGTGCACCTGTTAAGGAGTTACACACTTGTAAATCCTACCTTACCCATTATCTCTAAGTAAGACTGATAAATTCCTTGGTTTACCAAACTGGACATTAATGGAATGAAGTGTTATTATATTTGTGTGTCATTAATGATATGTCTTGGGTGAGTAGATGCTCATTCATATTACTCCAGGAAAAGTTAATTCATCAGAGCATTAGATATAACTGGGTTGCAATGGTTTTCATTTTGGGAAGGTATTTTGCGTGAGAGAATCCCAAGTAACCCAGGCTAGCCTTAAACTCACTGTGTGACAGAGTGATAATGAACTTCTTCCATCATGCTGGGCTGCAGCAGTGCACCACAACGCCCATCTCAATCAATGCTACTGGAGAGCAATCCTTTACAATAGAGACTACATTACAACTGATATTGCAATCACATGCGACTGTTTCTCAATTGACCCTGTATCACAAAAAGTTCTGTTTTTGCACAGAACTTAGATATTTTCCTTAGTCTGAATAAGAATGCGGTACTGTCATATTGCCAACATCTGACTAATTTTCTATATAGAGATCAAATAAAAATTACTCATTTCCTGGACAAGACTTATATATACTGGAATACATTTTAGCTTAACTGGGTCATTGAATGTAAATGTGCAAAAATCACACAAGGCAGATTGTCTTGTGAGAGAGGGAAATTCTTATTTCCTAGTAAAGACAATGACTTATTAGTTGCAAAGAAGTTAATACAAAATGCTTACATTAGATATAATTTATCTAATAAATGTTCTATACAAGGTGTGGAAAATGAAGACATGGACTTGCCAAACAGAATTATGAAAATAGAAGTTAGAAGTAAGTATATTTTTTGTGAGATTTTATTTCTTTGTATACTAGATCCATTTGCCCATAGGTGATATCTTTGGCCTACTTTAAATTATATCAAGATAATCTATGACGTTTATATAAATTTCTCAATTTCTGAAGAAAGATTCTTATATTAGACCTTGGCTAAATTTTGTCAACAAAATAAATCAATCAGCAGAGATACATAAATTCAGTTAAACCAATCAAAATGACATCATTTAAGATGAAATAATCAGTTTTTATTCTTTTAAGACAAGGTTTCTCTATGTAGCCTTTGCTGTTCTGGAACTCACTCTGTGGACCAGGCTGGCCTTGAGCACAGAGATCCACCTGCCTCTGCCTCCTAAGTACTGGGATTAAAGATGTGCACTTCCACCTGACTAAAATAATCAATTCTTAAATCAATGTTCCACCAATGGTTTTATGTGATGGCTAAGATGAACTGTTAACCTGAGATGATAAAGCACCACCTGGGAAACAAGCTTCTGGGCACAATTATGAGGTTAGCTCTTGGGTATGGGTATGAGGGATTTTCTTGATTGGGCACCACATTTTACAAGTATCCTAGCTATAAGGAGGGCAAAGGAATTGATTTTGCTTTTTGATTGCTTGTCTATCCCTTGATGACTAATGCATCTATGTTGCTGCTGCCGCCACTGCTGATAACACTGCTACTATCATTTCTGCTGACATAAGAATCCATCTTTAATCTTTCAAAAGGGGACTTCACATCAGCATCTCTTCAGGAAACCTGAGGAATCCTAGGGCTTGGCTGCGACTGCAGCTGAGGCATGTAGACTTGTGGATTGGGCAATATCAGATCATCCATCTCACTAGTACTTAGGCAGCTGTTGTTGGAGCACCCACCTGTACTGTTTAAGCTAATGTAATTCATCCCTTTAAAAGATATTTCCCTTTTAATTTGTTCTTTTCCTTTGGAAAACCCCAAGACATAATGAATCACAAAATGTACTAATAATTATTACATTTAAAAAGTCATCATCAACCTTTGATTTTAGAATATTTTATCTTAAGTGATATTGAAAACTATTTATTGGGCAGACAGCCATAGATCAGAAGATGTTCCCTCCACTGGCCCCCATCCTAAGCACTTCACCATAGCTGAAGATCCTCATACTCAGCATGTTCAGCCCACACCTACATCGCAGTCTGGTGCACACTGATTTAGACTAGGGGAGTGTGCACTGCCGAATGAAGGAAATAAATAAATTAGTAGTTCTATTTAGTTTCTGTAAATGGCAAGGCAATCACTGAGGTCAAGCTGTATAGAGAATTTAGTGAGTGTCTGGAGTTCTATAAATCCTTTCAGAAAGAATTCTACTCATGGAGGAGGAATAGAGAAGCAACAAAAATCAACATTTGAAGGCAAAGAGCAAACCACTTCATTGGAGGGGGAGCTGAGATCTGTAAGATGAGCAACACGAACAGGCCACAAACACACAATTTAGGACTTTTGTCTACCATATCTGTGTTTTATGTAGCTTATTCAATGTCATTAACAAGTAGGAAGCCCCTTCTGTTGCTCACTTGCAACTTTCTTTAACTACACGCAACTTATTCTTTAAGCCTCTCAAGATCTGCAACCTATGTCGTTGAACACTGGGAAGCTGGAAAGATGGTTCTGGTGCTGACCTTCCAGAGGACTAGAGTTCAGTCCCCAGACCTATGTTGAGCAGCTCACAATGACTCGTAATCATAATTTCTGAGAATTTGACACTCTCTTCAGATTTTCATGGACATGTGCATGTGCATGCACCTATACATACATAAATAACGTAAATCTTTAAAAGAGCCAAAGTGAGGAAAAACAACTATTCTGGCTAGTCTATATATGATCAATTATTATTTTTGAAATATTTTCAGTTGCTTTAGAAGTTAATAGCACTTGATGCACTCCTAGGTTTGGTTCCTAACAGCCGCATGGAAACTCACAACCACATATAACTCCAGTTCCAGAGAATTTAATGTGTCTTCTGGCCTTTGGGAGGAACCAGACACACATAGTCTACATGCATACATATGGGCAGAACCACTCATACACATAAAGTAAAACAACCTTTAAAATGTACACTTTTAAATTAAGAGGCAGAAACTTAATCTATAGTCCCAGATCACCTGGTATTTGCTATCTACCTCAGAGCGGCATTAAAGCTATGCTAAAGCCAGGTGTGGTGATGCATGCTTGTAATTGCAGCACTTGGGAGGCAGAGGCAGGTGGATTTCTGTGAGTACAAGACCAGCCTGGTCTACAAAGTGAGTCCAGAACAGCCAAGGATACAGAGAGAAACCCTGTCTTGAAAAACCATTTAAAAAGCTGTGCCAATTCTTCTCCCTCAGCAATCCTCATGCTGGGAGTTTATAGCCCTGTACCACCACTGGATTATAAATTATTATTATATTCTAGAATTGCCTTTGTCAGTTGCTGGGTAACTACAATAAAATAATATTTAATTTTGATGCACTAAGTTGGTTAAAAACTTATGGAGACATTGAACTCTCCAATGCAAATTCTTCTGAGATTGATGAGGGAAACTGGGTATGATGTCTTAGTGGCTCATGAGCATCCTGAGACCTTTATGGTTTTCTAATCAGGCTGTACTCTTGCTATTCAACTATCTTTCTACTTTTATTACTTAAATCTCACCAGAGTAAACTCTGGAGATGTGTTATTGAACCTGCTATTTTATCTAGTTAGCCATTCAATGCTAGCTAATTACATATACCACAACACTGAATATTCAAAGAAATTCTACGTTAGATAATGTTTCTCCTAAGAGTTACTCTATACTTCTTGTATGTAAAAAGATTCTACATTAGACAGAATTATGTTTCTCCTAAGAGTTAGTCTATATTTCTTGTATGTGAAGGACCAGTGTTGAGGCTCATTCTTGTCTGCATGTAATGAGTCTGCACTGCATCCCTGTGTTTCACCAAAGGCCATGTTACCTTTGGGAACCCGGAACCATGCTGAACTTTCATGCTTCCATGTCCTTGTTTGCAGTAACACCCAGCATTTAACTGACCAGTGCTGGGCTTGACATTTTCTACTGTCTAAGTCAATTCACATTTTAGACCCTTTCTCTTTGTTACATTTTATATGGTGCAGATTTGATTATTTCTAATTAAGTCAATCAGGGCTTTTTATGAGATTCTCGAGTAGCCTTTATGTTATAAGAATTTGAGTGGTTACACATTAATATATAAGTCGCTTAATAGTAAAGAATTAGAACACACTGGTCCTTGAATCTCTGTGATCAGGTCAGCATAGAGAAATATCTATGAATTCAATATGAATCAATTGAAATTAATTGAACAAAGGCCTATACTAGAACATATTTTACATTTCCCATTCCATTTGTTTCTGTTATTATGTTGCATCTGGAAGAAGAACAGCTTCATATAATTCTGTTTGATTATAAGGTATTCTGCCCGGTATTTAATGGCTTGTGCTAAATCCTGAGGAAGCTTATTTCCACAGAGAACAAATCAGAGATGAACAAATAGACATTCCAAGCAACACGTGTGCTTCCTAAGCATTTCATGTGTGTGCATGGGAATGTTAGAGTTTCACCTCTCAGGCACTGTAATATCTTTAGATATGTTGATCACCATCCCCTCTACTCACACATACACCAAAAAACAAACAAACAAACAAACAAACAAACAAAACCTTTTTGTCTCACTGCCAGTTTCCGATTTGTGATGAGTGTGAAATGACGAGACACCATTATAATTTTGTTTGCTGTCAGTCCGCATGGGATCTGATGAATGTGTCAAACAGTACAGCAGAATGTGTTAGAAATGGAACATTTGTTTCATGATGTAAATGTTGACATGCTTTTCAGATTTATTAGAGTAACTCTTGACACACTTCGGAAGGTGAAATTTGTGCATGAAGTCTGTGACCATTTCAATTCCTGATCCTGTATTCCTTGTTCGACAAGTTAGAACAGGCCAAGACTTTCAAACCTTCTATTCCCAAAGAGCTGGTTTATTAAAAGAGCCGCATGGCACAGACGACAAGGTATTTGAATTTGTCATTGAAGATTATCTTAGAATGTCAAATCAATCAAACAAGATGAAAGTTAACCCAATTTACTCTTGGTTCTCCAAACCACTGACTGTAATTCCAAAAATAAAGGTATAAGTCTAAATCGATGCTCTGAGACACGGAATGAACATAGGTAGCATGTGAACTATTCTAATAGGTTAACGTCTCCATGGTCTAACAATGACAGGGACATGTTAAGGCATCATGGACATCATTGAGGGGACCATCATGGGGCCTCCTGTCTACAGACCATAGCTTGAGAATACCCTCACACCTGCATCGTGTCTGTATTTGGAGGAAGCACAGGCCAATTCAGATGGGTTAGACACAGATAGCAACGCAGGTAGGGTGTTACCAGCCGCTTTGCTCTGTTCACTTCTAATAGCCTCTTTATGCCTGTCTCTGAGGAGAGTGAGGTCCTGTTCCCTAGAACATACTGTAGGGCACAGACTGTAGATGGCAGAACTAAGAAGAAAGGTTGTCAGTAAAGACAATTGTATATCCTCTGGTATATATCAGAGCAGGGGTGAATGAAGAAGAGGAAGAGGAAAAGAGATAGAGGGGAAATTTTATTTGCATAAAACATGAGCATGAAATTCTTTATACGACAAAACACATAAAAGTTTCAGTAATGTATATGTATCATCAAAATATCTATTTAATTATTGCTGATTTTTATTGTTTCAAATTATTCAGGAAGTATTTCTTGTATTTCCTACAAATAAATCACCGTTTAAATTGTAAATACATGGAAAATGTAAATTAAAATGTTTTAAATATTAAAAATAATTAACAGGAAGAATAGTGACAGTGTTTGCCATCTGCAGTAAGAATGGTCATCAGTGTCAGGACCTCCATAGAAAAATATCACAGCTACGTGATGATTAAATGAGCACTATGGTTATCATAAAATCTCAGTCATAGGGTCAAAGAGGTTTAGTAAGATACACCCTTAAGTATTTGCAAATGACTCAGGTTAAAAAAATAAGAAAATCCCGCAAAGTTTATAAATAGCTTCTCAAGAATGATGGTGAGCAAAATTTAATATTGAAAATTCTTAGGGTCATATTTAAATATAATTGAAAAAGGAATAAATACACTTATGGTTCACCAAAAGGTGTTAGAGAGAACACAATTTTAAAAACACATGATCTTTTGGGTGAAATAGTAAGAAATGACATTAACACAAGTTAAAATAAGAAAGAAAAAGTTAGAAATTTAAAAAGCTACAATTTACTTGGCTTCCAGTGTCCATATAATGAATAAAAGAGTAACCTTGAAAGAAGAGTCTCCAAGGTATAAGAATACATAAATATGTCTTTGCCTATGTGTTGTAAATAGATACATGGAAATCCAGAGTACCTGGGGCTGAATCGAGGCCCCAGTGCACAACCAATGAGAGCTCTAGAAATATAAAATACAAGACATGTTTCCCCAACCTTACATCTGACAGAGGGCTAATACTCTGTATATAAAGTATTCAAAAAATAAATACAAACAAACCAAATAATTAAAAATAGGTTGCAGAGCTAAATAGAATTCTCAACAGAGGAATATCGAATGGCCAAGACACACTTAGGGAAGCGCTCAGCATCCTTAGCTGTCAGGAAAATGCAAATCAAAATGATTTTGAGATTCCATCTTACATCTACCAGAATAGTTAAAATCAAAAACTCAAGTGACAGCACATGTTGGCAAGGATGTAGTGAAAGGGGAACACTTTTTCATTGCTGGTGGGAGAGTAAACTTGTATAACCACTTTGGAAATCAATCTAGTGCTTTCTCAGAAAATTGGGAATAGCTCTACTTCAAGATCCAGCTATTCCACTCCTGGACATATACAAAAAAATGATCCACTATACAACAAGGACATTTGCTCAACTGTGTTAACAGTGATGTCATCGGTAATAGCCAGAAATTGGGAACAACCCAGATGTCCTTCAACTGAAGGATGAATAAAGAAATTGTGGTACATTTAGCCAATGGAATACTACTCAACTATTAAAAACAAGGAAATCATGAAATTTGCAGGCAAATGGATGGGGTTGAAAAAGATCATTCTAAGTGAGGTAACCTAGACCCAGAAAGACATGCATTGCCTATACTCACCAATGAGCAGATATTAGTCACATAATACAGGATAGCTACACTATGATCCACAGACCTAAGGAAGCTAAGCAAAAAGGAGGACCCTAGGGAGGATGCTAATGCTCATTCAGAAGGGCAACTAGAATGGACACCTGACGTGCTTGAAAAGAGGGCACAGGAATGAAGCTTACCAAAGATGTCCTCTCAATGATTCCACCCAGCAGAGGACTGAAGCATGCTGAGACTCACTGCAAAACTTTGGGCAGACCACAAGCAGTCTTATAGAAGAATGGAGGCATAGAGATACCCAGAGGGGACAAGAGATCCACAAGAAGACCAACAGAAACAAAAAATCTGGGCCCGGGGGGAGCCTGTGAAGACTGATGCAGCAATTAAAGGTCATGCATGGAGAGGACCTTGGCCCCCTGCTCAGATGTAGGCAATAGGTAGCTCAGTCTCCATGTGGGTCCCCTAGTAAGTGGAGCTAGGCCTGTTTCTGCCATGGACTCTGTTGCCTGTTCTTCTCTTAGATCGTGGCCCTCTGGTGGGCAGTCTTGCCAGGCCACAAAGGAGGAGGTTGCAGGCAGTCCTGATGAGACTTGATAGGCTGGCGTCAGTTGGGAGCAGAGAAATGCTCCACTTTTCTGAGGACTAGGGGAGAGGGATAGCAGGGAAGAGAGAGGCAGGATGGGGTTGGGAGGAGATGAAGGATGGAACTGTCTTAGAGATGTAAAGTGAATAAATTAAAAATATATAAATTTAAATTAAAAAAAATACAAGGCCTGGCAGAGAAGTTACAGCTGAAGAAATAATAGGTGGAAAAAGTCAGACCTGAGGAAACATCTGGGTCTCCAGATGGAGGTGCATGGTCATAACTCAGCTACGTAATAAGTGAGTCCATTCCTGTAATATTGGAGAAATCACATGTATACCAATCCTGAAAGGCAGCCATAGTCAAAGAAAGGACGGCAAGGCAAGTAAGATCTCATGAGAATCCTCCTCAGAAAGAGCATATTCTGGAGAAGTAGAGATACCTTTACAAATAATGGTGAAAAGTTGTACCCAAATGAAGTTAGCATTTAATAGAATGAAAAATTTAAACATACTTTATGAGATTCAAATCCTTAAATATTCTACCACCCACACACAGACCATCACAAGACAAGTATTAATAGAAGGTCTTTTGAAGAAGTCAAAACAAACCAAGAGAGGAGGCATGGCATATAAGAAAAAGGAACAAAGATATGTGAACAGTATGTGCAATGTGGTGACATCAAAAATATATTATAAAATAGTTATAAATTTATGTATAAATAAACAAAGCAATATAGACAACAAACTATTGAGAAGTTGGAAGTTCTAGAATAGGTTAAATTTTCTAAAAACTTTGAAAGAAGGGTACTTATAAATTTAAAGAAAATTTTAGCATAAAACATATTTGTAACTGAGCAAATAGAAAGCCAATAGAAAGACATTTGAGGATTCCACACAATTAAAATTATACAAAGGTACAATACATTTTATTAGTGTGACATATTAGGAAAAAAGAAAAGAATTCACATGATCATGTGACAGAGTGGGAAAGGTTGGGTCATATACTTACAAATAATTTAATTCCATAATTAGAAAACTAGAACTGTCGGAGAAATGACTAGTGAATAAAATGGTTGACATGCAAGCATGAGCACCTGTGTTAAATGCCAACCCCTGTGTAAAATCCAGGTAGGTTAGAGGCTGCCTGTAACCACAGTGCTGGGGGAACAGAGGGAGAGCCAATGGGATTACCGGCCAGCTATTCTACCCGTATCGGTGAGCTCCAATGACAGCAAGAAAGTACTCTCAAAAAGTACGGCAGAGAGTACTCTGGCCCCCATGTGCAAATACAAATGAGCACACACACACACACACACACACACACACACACACACACACACACAGAAGAACATGTTTAAACAAACATATAAAAACAAAAAAAGTCAGTAAACAACTATGAGTAGTCACAAACCATGCAAATAGACTGAATAGGTTTTGTTATAATATCTTCAAAATTTTAATATTATGTTATATGTTGACTTGGTTTATTGATATTTTGAACCTTTAAAGTTTCATTTATTGGGAATATTTTTTCTCTAACAACTCAGGATTGTAGTTTTCCTTTTCCTTCTTCCTTCCAGCTCCTCCCACCTTCCCTTCTGCTCAGATCCAACCTCTTTCTGTCTCTCATTAGAAAACAAACAGATTTCTAAGGAATAATAATAAAATAAAATAAGATAAAATGAAAACCAATACATCAGAAGAGAAAAATCCAAATAAACAGAAAGAAAAGAGCCCAAGAAAATGAACATAAAACAGATGTGCATGTGGTGTCACTTGAATTTTTGATCTTAGCCATTCCGATGGGTGTAAGATAGAATATCAGAGTTGTTTTGATTTGCATTTTCCTGAGTTGTCTCCTGTGCCAGTATGTTCCAGGCTCTTTCCCACTTTTTGTTCTAAGTGACTTAGTGTCTCTGGTTTTATGTTGAAGTCCTTGATCCACTTGGATTTGATTTTTATGCAAGGTGACAAATATGGGTCTAGCTGCATTTTTTTTACACCATTTGTTGAAGATGCTATCCTTTCTCCATTGAATGGATTTGGCTTCTTTGTCAAAAATCAAGTGACTATATGTGTGTGGATTCATATCTTGGTCTCCGATTTGAACTGATCAACCAGCCTGTTGCTGTGCCAGTACCATGCTGTTTTAATTACTATTGCTTTATAGTACAGTTTGAGATCAGGTATGGAGATTCCTCTGGAGGATCTTTTATTGTACAAGATTGTTTTAGCTATTCTGGGTTTTTTGTTTTTCCATAGGAAGTTCAGAATTGAACTTTCAATGTCTTTAATAAATTGTGTAGGTATTTTGATAGTTATTGCATTGAATCTGTAGATTGCTTTTGGTAGGATGGCCATTTTTACTATGTTAATTCTCTCGATCCATGAGCAAGGACGATCATTCCATCTTCTCATGTCATCTTCAGTCTCTTTCTTCAGAGTTTTTTCACACAAGTCCTTCACTTGCTTAGTTAAAGTAACTCCTAAATATTTTATATTGCTTGTGGCTAATGTGAAGGGTGTGCCTTTCCTAATTTCTTCCTCTGCAAGCTTGTCATTTGTGTATAGGAAGGCTACAGACTTTTTTGAGTTAATTTTGTATCCAGCCAATTTGCTGAAGGTGTTTATCAGCTGTAGGAGTTCTCTGGTGGACTTTTGAGGGCCACCTATGTACACTATCATATGGTCTGCAAATAGGGATAATTTGAGTTCCTCCTTTTCCATTTGGATACCCTTGATCTCCTTTTGTTGCCTTATTGCTCTGGCTAGAACTTTGAGTACTATATTGAAGAGATATGGAGAGAGTGGGCAGCCTTGGCTTGTTCCTGATTTTAGAGGAATTTCCTTGAGTATCTCACCATTTACCCTGATTTTGGCTATTGGCTTGCTGTATATAGCCTTTACTATGTTGAGGAATGTGGCTTGTATCCCCGATTTCTCTAAAACTTTTAACATGAATGGGTTTTGGATTTTATCAAGTGCTTTCTCTGCATCTAAAGAGATGAACAGGTGGTTTTTTAATTTTCAGTTTGTTCATATGGTGGATTACATTGATGGATTTTTGTATATTAAACCATCCCTGCATGCCTGGAATGAAGTTTACTTGGTCATGATGAATGATATCTTTGATGTGTTCTTGTATTCGTTTTGCAATATTTTATTTAGTATTTTTGCATCGATGTTCATAAGAGAAATTGGTCTGAAATTCTCTTTCTTTGTTGAGGCTTTGTGAGGTTTAGGTATCAATGTGACTATGGCCTCATAGAATAGAATGAATTTAGTAATGTTCCATCCATTTCTATCTTTTGGAGTAGCTTGAAGAGTATTGGTATTAGCTTGCCCTTGAAGGTCTGGTAGAATTCTGCACTGAAACCATCTGGCCCTGGGCTTTTTTTGGTTGGGAGACTATCAATGATTGCTTCTATTTCTGTAGGGGAAATGAGACTATTCAGCTTGTTTATCTGTTCTTCACTCAACTTTGGCAAGTGAAATTGATCAAGAAAATCGTCCATTTCCCTTAGATTTTCAAATTTTGTGGCATATACCTTCGAAGTAGGATCTTATGATTCTTTGTATTTCTTCAGCGTCTGTTGGTGGGAAGGTTTTCTTTTCTGGTCTATTCTATTGGAAGTTCTGTAGGCCTCCTGTATGTATATATGTACCTCCTTCTTTAAATTGGGGAAATTTTCTTCTATGATTTTGTTGAAAATATTTTCTGCACTTTGAAACCAAGTGTCTTCTCTTTCCTTTATGCCTATTATCATCAGACTGCATCTTCTTATGGTATCCTTGATTTCTTGGATGTTTTCTGTCAGCTATTTTTCAGATTTAACATTTTCTTTGATGATTTTTTCAAGTTCTATGATTGTATCTTCTAGTCCAGAGATTCGTCCTTCCATCTCTTGAATTCTGCTAGAGAAGCTTGCCTCTGTATTGCTTGCTTTCTTCTTTAAGTTTTATCTTTCCCGGATTTCTTCTTTCCATGGTTTTATCATTGTTTCCATTTGCTTCTTCAGATCTTGAACTGTTGTATTGCTTTCCTTCATCTGATTGTTTGTATTTTCCTGAATTTCTTTCAGTGATTTTTTTTTTTCATTTCTTCTCTATAGGTTTCTGTCATGGCCTCTCTAATATCCTCAATCTGTTTGGCCATATCTTCCTGCATTTGCTTAAAGATTTTAGTCACTTCCTCCATTATCATCTTTATTACTAAGGTTCTGAGGTCATTTTCCAGTGTTTCAATTGGGTTTCAGTTTTTAGGGTTAATTTCATTGGGATAGCTTGGATCTGGAGATGCCATATTATTTTGGTGTTGGTTGTTTGTGTTTTTATGCTGGCCTTTGGTCATCTTGCTCTCTCAGATGTTTGGAGGATCAGACAGGTGACCTGGCTTCAGCTCCAGGGGCCTTTATAGACTGGGATCCCCAGTGGGTCAGCAGAGGCTGGTACTGGTACTTTGCCACACAACAGAGCTAGCAGATTGTACAGGTACAGACTCTGGGGACTGGGTACCCTTCTTTTGTGGACCAGTTGGGTGGCTCAAGGCCAGACCCACCTGGGCTCTGCACTTTGCAGACCCCAATTTTACCTAGGGTTCTTCAGGTCTTGCAGTCTGTAGCTCCCAGCCTGGTCCCTGATCTCCATCCTTCAGATCAGATACCTTGCATATTCAGTGCTGCCATCTTTGATCAATCAGAAAATCTCAACTCTACACTTAAAAGAAAATTTCTTCCTAAGCCCCTTAACTTTGTCTTCTGCCCATATATACATAAAGACAGTGCCAAAGCAGCTACCCTCAACTGCTCCAGTCCAACCTCATAGATTGCTCCAGCTGGACCTGCAGTGTCCCCCCAAGCCACAGATGTTCTCAGATCCTGAACAACAAGCCTTCTTGGACTTGGCCAACTTTCAGCAGCCTTTTGGCCCCCTATCACCACATCAGTGTCAGCAGGAAGCAGCAAAAAATGATTGATTTCTTCACCACGTATTCATTCAAAATCAACAAAGGATGGATGATTCAGACCTAGGACAAGCATCTCCAGGTTCTTCCAGTACTCTTTGGTCCATATCTGCTTCAGGGCATGGCTGGCATGCTCTGCCCTCTACCCTGAACTTTCCAGAGAAGGGGCTTTTACTTCCCCATTTACCATATAATCAGGATATTTTGTTGCTCTTATTTTTTTTTCTGTATCTATCTCTTCCTTCACTTGCATGGCAAACACGAGTTACTTCCAATGAACCTACATTTATATACTTTAACTTACCCTGCATGAAAAGAAGTCCATCATCCTCATTTTTTTTAATTATAGGAAAAGGAGGAATATTAGCTTATTGGTGGCTGACTCCAAGTTGTTTAGCAACCTATGATGTCATCACCTGGTGCCACCTCATTTGTAGCCTTCAGCTGCACAGCAGATATAAAAGCGCCAACCTGCCATGCCCAATTCTCTTGCAATTTCTCTATCTGTGTCTCTCTCTCTTTCCCTTTTGGGTTGCCCTTCCCCACTTTCTTTCTCTGCTCCTGCTTCTACAATAAATCTCTCCATATCTGTTGTATCTCTATTTATTTTTAATAACACCTACTAGCTTTGTGCCATTGATTCCTAACTTGCAAGCATGACATGATTGTAGATCAAAAGTTTTGTGTCTAGGTTGTTGTTTATTTGGCCTTTTGTATGATGGAATTTTTAGGGTCATTTGTGTACATTGTCATAGCATCTGCAACAAAAGATGTTTTACTTTTTCCCTTTCAATTTTTAGACTGTTGATCTCCTTCAGTTGTTTTATTGCTCTGGCTAAGAAATCAAGCACTATATTGAATAGGTATGAAGGAAGTAGATAATCTGACCTTCTTTTTGATCTTAGTGGAAATGCTATGAATTTCTTGCCCCCTGGGTTGATGTGGGCTGTGGGCTTGAGATAAACTGCTCTTATAACGTTGAGGACTTTTTATCATGAAAAAGCTTCAGATGTTGTTAAAGGTCTTTTCTGCACATAATGAGATGTTCATGTGTATATTTTGTTTTGTATTTTGGTGTGTTTGTATGCTGGGTTACATTTATTGATTTATATGTGTTAAAGCATTCCTGAATATCTGGATTGAAGGCCCCTTGATCATGGTGATAATTTTGATGTATTCTTGGATTTGTTTGCAAATATCTTATTGAAAAAAAATACATCTATGTCCATAAGGGAAATAGTTCTGTGATTCTCTTTCTTTATTGTGTCTTTGTGTAGTTTAGATATCAGGGTTAACATAGCATCATAAAATGAATTTGGCAATGTTTTTTTCTGGTTTGACTTCCTAGAATAATTTGATGAGTATTGGCATTAGCCCATCTTTGAAAGTCTGGAAGAACTTTGTGCTAATACTATCTAACTCTGGGCTTTTTGGGGTGGAGGGGGCTGTAGAAGTTAGTGTCTGCTTTGATTTTACTGAGGTATACAGATCTGTTTAAATTGCCCATTTGATCTTAATTTAACTTTGATATGTGGTATGTATTGAAAAAGTATTCATTTATTTTAGATTTTCCAATTTGGTGCAGAACAAGTTTTTAAAGTGTAGAGGAATTTTATCCAGCAATATGGTTGCTCTGGCAAGGGATCACATCCACATACCTTCTATCTCTGTAATCCAGAAGAAATGCAAACACCCCACATACCTTTAATCTCTCTGGCTGGAATATAGATTTTCTCTTAGTATACACCTTTAGTCTTGAACAACAACATCTAATTGAGATGCAGACAAAATGATGAATCAGAGGAAGATTTCACAGAATGAATAAGAGATAGGATGCTCCCAACTCTCACAAGAACAGATAGGAATGAGAGACTACTTAAGAGCAGTGGAGAGAGAGAGAGAGTGTGTGTGTGTTGAGTTGAGCTTGGTGCAGTTCAATTGAATATAATTCATTTCAGTTGAATTTGTACAGTTCCATTCAGTTCATTGAATCAGTGTAATTCATTTCCTGGAGTTTGGAGGCAGTTTTTCTAATCAGAAGAATTCTATCAGAAGTTGAGAGAAGTTGTTTTGAATTAGTCAGCTTGGAGAGGAGTTTAAGCCAGAACAGATGAGTTGAACCAGCCATCCAGAATTCAGAAAGTGCTAGAAAGGGTGAGTTTATTCAGCAGTAAATGTCAGAGGCTGAAACATTCTAGTCCTAAGTTATCAGGCAGAGGCTAGAACCTGCAGTATTCAAGATCTGTGCTTGTGCTTGCAGGGTATTAGGTTGTCAGGAGGCTAGAAGCTTCCTGGACTAGGTCTAGGAATAGCTAGATAGGAGTGCTCTCTTCTGCCTAAGTCATGTATTCATAAAGCTTGAGTATTGCTCTCATCTAATCCCTTTATGATGAAATAAAAACAATATTTACATTAGAGCATGTCCTTATGATTTTCTGCATTGCCTGATTGTCAGTTTTCATGTCCCCTGTTTCATTTCTAATTTTGTTAATTTGGATATTCTCTCTATGCTCATTAAGTTTGGCTAAGGATTTGTCAGTCTTACTTATTTTCCTCAAAGAAGCAACACATTATTTAATTGATTCTTAGTATTGTCCTTGTTGCTTCTGTTTTATTGATTTCAGGCCTCAGATTGATTATTTCTTGCCGTCTACTCCCTTTGGGTGTGATTGATTCTTTTTGTTCTGAAGCTTTCATGTATGATGTGAAGTTACTAATATGAGATGCAATTTTTTATTGTAGTCTCCTAGTGTTTCCAATGAATTTGGGTATTTGCATAGCCATTACTTAAATTCTAGAAGGTCTTTAATTTCTTTCTTAATTTCTGCCATGACCAATTTTGCATTTAGTATTGAGTTATTCTAAATATATTAGTTTGTAACCTTTCTGGTATTTCTGTTGTTGATATGCAGCTTTAAACAGTAGTGGTCAGTTTGGGGACTTTCTATTTTCTTGTATATGTCGAAACTTGCTTTGTGTGTCAGTATGTGGTCAATTTTACAGCAAGTTCCACGAGCTGCTAAAAAGACGGTATATTCTTTTGTGTTTGGGTAAAATATTCTGCAAGTATCCTTTAAGCCCACTTGTTTCATAGCATCAGAAAACTTCAGCATTTATTTTTTAGTTTTTGTCTGGATGATCTATGTGTTGGAAAGAGTGGAGTTTTAAAGCCTTCCACTATTAGTGTGTGAGTATCAATGTGTGATTAATCTGTAGTAGGGTCTCTTTTACGGAGCCGGGTGCCCTTGAACCGGTAGCATCGACATTAGGTCATCTTTAATGTCATCTTGGTCGATCTTTCCTGAGATGAGTACATGGTGTTCTTCCTGATTAATGTAGGTTTGAAGTCTAGCTTGTTAGATATTAAAACGGCTTTACAAGCTTGCTTCTTAGGTGTATTTGATTAGAATATGTTTCTCTATGCTTTCATCCTGAGGTGATATCTAATCTCGGTGTAAGAGGTGTGTATTTTGGATCCAGAATAAGAATGGCTCCTGTTTTCGCTTCTGCTAGTTGGTGTCTTTTCAGTGAGGAATTGAGACCACTGATTTTGAGAGCTCTCATTGACCAGTGTTTGTTAATTATTGTTATTTTGCTGTTGTTGGAATTGTTGTTATTGTTGGTAGTGTGTGTGTTTCTTTTCTTTTGATTTGTTTCTTATGTTTTTTTTATTTGCTGGTCTGCGATTATTTATTTCTTTCATTTTCTTGCATATGGTTAACTCTTTTGGTAAGAAATTCCATTCTAGCACTTTTTGTAGGGCCAGATCTGTAGGTAGATATTGCTTAAATTTGTTTTTATCATGGAATGTCTAATTTTTCCATGTATTTACATCTGGGTAGTGTAATCTAGACTGGCATCTATGGTCTCTTAGAGTTCCTAGAACGTCTGTCCACTCAGACTACATCCATCTGTACTAGCTGCAGATCTTTGCCTTTTTTCCTCTCCTCTAAACCCAAATTCCCAGTTGCACCTCCAACTCTGTAGCACAACACTTATTGCATCCTTGCTTTCCTTGCTGCCTGCATACCTAGTGCATCACACAGATATTGTCCTCCAAGTTCCCTCCCTACTCATCCCATTACCTCATCCCCCCAACTCTGCAAACATGGCAACTAATCCTGCCAAAGAAGTTCCCTGAAAACACAGCAACTAATCCTGCCAAAGAAGCAAATAGGAAAACTTCAAATAGCCACTCTCTTCTCTTCCATTTCCAGTCTGCATGTATCATCCCAGCTCTGTAGCAGACCACCTGTTGTAATCTCTCTTCACACTCTGCCCAATTCCCAAGGAAACATCTTGATGTGACACCTTGCTTTCCCTCCACCTGTGGACTTCCTTGTACCCTTCACCCATCCTCATTCCTAAGGGTCAACCTCCAATAGCTAGAAACACATTTCATTGGGAATCACAAATGACTACACCTATTAAGATACCAGAAGAATTGTCTACCAGGCAACACACAGTTACCACACCCTCTTAACATCAGAGAGTACAACAGAAATCAAGGACCAAAACATCTACCCAACAAAGACCAAAGCAAGTATCAGCATCTAGAATTACAATTGTCCCAAACCCAAATGCCTAGTGCAACCATAGAAACACAATAACAGCCAAGACAATATGTTGCCACTAAATCCCAGCAAGCCTATGGTGGCAGAACTTAAGTGTTCCAACATAGTTGATACATAAGAAAAATTTAAAATGGCCTTTATGAATATGTTACAGTCTTTAAAGAGTGAAGGAGAGAAACCTGTTCTTTAGGATCCCAAGTGTGGAATCGAAAGGTCTAGTAAGAGAACAGGTGATGTTAATTCACTAGAAGAGCAACCACCTCATGCAGGAGCTTAATTGCTACCAGATGAAAAAGATCCTGTGAACAGACTCTGGGAGGAGAGATATAAATGAGCCCAGACTGCCCTTCAAGATGCTCCTAGAGAAAACCACTTGAGGGAAGGCTTCAGAGCTCTGGCTCCTGCTAAGGCTCTGAGATCTTGTTACCCCCGGTTCCAGTGGAAGAAATCCTGTGGCTCCCCACCAGAGAATTGTTCCTCGGGATTGATATCCTTAAGGTTTTCTTGTTGTGTCAATTAATCTTCATTTCCTACTGTTTTGGTTAATCAGATTATAATTGATGTAGGCTCGGTCAATAAGTTGTTAATAAAATATTTTGGTTAAGATAATTCAGTCTACAAAAGAGGTAATGACTAATCCCTTAAAGAAACTGATGACAACCGAAGAAACAGTTGAAGGAAATGAATAAAACAGTTCAAAACCTGAAAGTAGATATAGAATCAAGAGAAAAACCACAAACTGGGAGCACTATAGAAATGAAAAATGTAGGGACTTGAATAGGAACCTCAGAGGCCAGACCCACCAACATAATACAGGAGATGGAAGAGAATGTCAGGCGTGGAAAACAGAGAAGTAGTTACCTCAGTCAAAGAAAATGTTAATTCTAAAATAATATCCTGGCACAAAACATACAGGAAATCTGGACACTATGAAAAGAGCAAATCTACAAATACTACAGTAGAGGAAGAGGAAGAACACAAGTTAAAACACAGCAAAATTATTAAGTAAAAATTCCCTAACCTAAAGAAGGAGATGCTTGTTAATGTGCAAGAAGCATACGGAACACCAAGTTTACCGGACCAGAAGATATATTCTTTTGAGGACATAATAATCAAAACTCTGATCTGGGTGGCGGCAGCACATGCCTTTAATCCCAGCACTAACAAGGTAGAACCAGATGGATCTCTGGTGGGTCAAGGCCAGTCTCATTTACAGAATGAGTTCCAAGATGACCAAAGCTACATGGAGAAACCCTGTCTCAAAACAAACAAACAAACAAACAAACCCAAATCTGAATGAACAAAACAAAGAAAGAGTATTAAAAGCTGCAAGGGAAAAGACCAAGTAATGTTTAAAGGCAGATCAAATCTTTTTGTTGATTTAGTAAAGGGATGTTTTTATGTCAACTCAATAGACACGCGCGCGCGCGTGCGTGCACACACACACACACACACACACACACACGTCCATATGTATGTATGTATTTTTCTATTTGTTTTTATGTATGTTCATGAATGTGTGCCTGAGTGTGTACTAAATGCCTGCAGATGCTGTGGATTCCCTGGAACTGGAGTTACAGGTGGCTGTGAGCCATATGATATGGGTTCTGGGAAGAAAACTTGAGTCCTCTACAACAGCAGAAAATTCCCTCCACAGCTGAGACATCTCCCTAGCCTCAAGGTTGAGGTGTTAAATCTCATTATAAAATTTAATGTAATATTTTAGAAAAAGAAAATATAAGGAGTTGGTTTTAAAAGTGTTTATTATATTGATTGAACAGATTTATATAAAGGTATGTACTTATGAATTTGCAGAAAATGTGCATCTGAAGTAGAAAGATTTGCAAATGACATATGAATATTTTATCTCTGTCATGACACAATTCATAACTCATGTTTTCATGTGCATTGTATAAAGAGTTGGAAAATACTCAGGTCTGTATTGTCATGTGCTTAGGGAACCAAATGTTGATGGACTTTTGAGATTCTATTGAGAAAGGCTGAAATTGATCATTTCTGGTTGATGATTTAATAAATCAGAAAACTGATTTGCTGATTAATTATGATAATCTATGTGTTGCCATTAAAACAAAAATCATGTCATGTAGACACATCTTCTCTGTTAACAAGCAGTTCTCAGGAGCTCTGGTCCCCTTTCTCTTCTTTTTGGGCTAGGGATTGAACAAAGAGCCTGCTTCATGCTGGACAATTCCCTATCTCTCAGGTGGGTCAAAGCAAGTCTCATTTACAGGATGAATTCAAAGACAACCCAAGCTACATGGAGAAACCCTGTCTTAAACAAACAAACAAAGAAACAAACAACAAACAAACCCAAATCTGAATGAACAAAACAAAGAAAGAATATTAAAAGCTTCAAGGGAAAAGACCAACTAATGTTTAAAGGCAGATCAAGTCTTTATGTTGATTTACTAAAGGGATGTTTTTATGTCAACTCAATAGTTACACACACACACACACACACACACACACACACACACACACACACACACACACACACACACAGCCTCAGCCCTTGACTATTGAAATACAGGCCCCACTATGATTCTGAAATTAGAATCCTCCTGTCTTAATGCCCTCTCCCTCCAGTCTGGGAGCACACATGTGCACTGCTGCAGTCATGTCTCCTTAATTCTAATTATGTCTAAGATATTTTATATACATTGTAACTTTATGTTCTTTGTTTACTTTTCATTTCAGATAGACAGACTTCTAAAGAAACAGTTGCATGGAATTCTGTATTCATATAGGAAATTATGTTGGTCATGAAATCAGATCACAAGGTGTACTTTATAATGACAGTGCCTGTCCGTTTGAGACCAATAAGCCTTCTTAAGAAGAATCAGAATATTACTTCCAGATTTTTAACTCCTGTCTTGTGTAAAATATTGTTTTACTTGGGACTTTATAATGTATAACTGGCCAATACAGTTACAGCATAAAGCAGTTTGTCTAAGGGAAGCATGATGGTTTGTTATCTCAGTCATGAAAATTACTTGCAGGGTAGATTGCCCATCTGTACAGGCTTGGAATATAAATGATCCAAATGTCACATTTGAACTGATGCTACCATTTTATGAGCTTTCCAGCAAACCATTCATAAAATCCATTTTGTGTGTGTGTGTGTGTGTGTGTGTGTGTGTGTGTGTGGTTCATCTCAGTCACTGGGTTTCCTGAACATTTTTTTTTTATAGAAAAGAAAGCTTTGTTCATTTTTCATTGCATATGCATAGAGGAATAAGCTTTCACTTAAACAAATTAAGGACCTAAGTGTCACATTATCAGCTGTACGTAGAAACAGAGGGCGAAAAGTCAATCAAACGCTATGCAGAGCATGCTGGGCAACCTTCCAAACCCCCAGCACTCTTCTGCTAAAAGGAAAACTTCTGAGCAATAGGAGGTCAGAGGTCACTGTGTAACCTAATGTATGAATTCCAAGAAACCAAGGAAGCTCATTCTTCTAGAATTATCAACAGGGCCAATGCTATGCTGAGCCGAAAACAATTTTGTTTGTGGGTCTCTTGCCTACTCATGATGTCACATCAAGAACACGCAGGTGCTTTAGTGGCTTTCTATTGCTGTGATAAAACATCCGCCATTTAGGATGACTGTTTGGTGGCCTCCAGGTTCCTGCCTTGAGTTACTGCTCTGACCTTTCCTTCTTGATAGATGGTTAAGCTGTAAGATGAACCAAGTAAGCCCTTTCCTCCTGAAAGCTGTTCTGGCCAATGTTTTAGTCTAGCAATACAAAGCAAACTAAGATAAATATTGTTACCAGGATGTAGGCTACTTGTGTGACAGACCTAACTATGCTGAAGAATGTGAAGATGTTTTGGATTTTGGGTTTCAAAAGCTATTGACTGCTCAGAGCTTAATGGGTTGTTTGGTGAGAGTTTAGAAGATAAGTGTGTTGGGAGAAATACATACAGTAGAGGCATGGCTTGTGAAGTTTTACAGGGTTGAAAAAAGTTTGTGATATGTTTGAATTAAAATTGGTAGCTTTTTGTCAGCTGGGATTAAAGGATCATATGTAATTAACACGAGACCAACACCAGAGAAGTGAAATCAATGATTTATTGGGACAATTGATGCTGGTTAGCTAAGGTTGAAGAATCAGCTGTGATTAACAAAAGACCAGCATCACCTAGTAACAAGCTGAAAAGTCCTTCATTAGGTCAGCACATAGAAGCTGTGGTCCAGAGAGGAGCAAGACTACATTTCAAGCTGGCAGGATGACTTAGGTAACATAAAGATTGCATGATTAAAATGGTCATGGAGGAAGCAGGGCTTGATATCATGAGAGGCCATTGGTGAAGGTGTGGCCTCAGGTGCAATGGAAACTCCAGAATTGAAGGAGTTATAGAGACATTGAGGCTTGCCACCATTTAACAAGACTAGACTCCTTAAGGTACCATGGAAGGCCAAAAATCCATTGGTAAAATTGTAGCCTCAGTTATAGTGAAGACCACAACATAGTGAAGATACCATGAGTGTGTAATGACCAGCAAGGACAGTAATGGAAACTAAACTAAGACAGAGGTAAAAGGAAGAGTACTGAAGAGTAAGACCAGGAATGATGGGAAAATTGAGGATGCAGATGTGAGGCTCACTGGGTTTCTTTCTTTGTCTTTGTCTTTTTTATTGTTTCATTCTGTAACAATGGATACCCATGTAGTCCAGAGTGACCACCAACTTGCCTCAGCTTTCAGATTTCTGAGATTATAGGTGTGAGTCACCACACTTGGAGTGATAAAAAAATATTTAACATTCATCATAGTGATTCAGTTATCTTGTTCTAATGAGAATTATAAAACTTATTAGATTTTACATATTAAATTAACAAATTATGTGTTATCTAAACACTCAAGGTAAGCAAAATAGATACATTTTCTAGTTATGATTGTAAGAGAGGTTGGACCCCTCAGAGTCAGTACAGAGCCCTGACATGAATGTCTTAGTGCAGAGGATAGAGAAAGATCTATTACTCGAGGGGTAAGCTCTGTGTGTATGTGTGTGTGTGTGTGTGTGTGTGTGTGTGTGTGTGTGTGTGTGTGTACAAAAATTGCAGACAGCAAGAAGCATTGACAAACACAATAAGCAAGAAAAGCAAGAGAGGGTGTTTTTGCAGGAGTACGTTTTTGAGGAGAAGAAAGGGGAGTTCATGCTAGGTAAATCCTGATTGGACATGTTAGCCAACTCATGACTTTTGATTGTTAGAATTTGATGTTTTGTCTCAGGTGTGAGTCTGTGGTCAAATAAGTGAAGAGACCTTGGAGGATAGTTTTAAGAATGCAATCTAACAGTGTAGCAAGGTAGAGTAAATGGTGGAGAGGGTAAAAGGAAAAACATGTCAGTGACACATTTGTGGACCTGCTAGAGCCCTTCAGTGTTTCTTTATGTTCCTTTGCCCCAATAAGAATCGTTTAAGTATATGTCCATAGGTTAATAGTCTGTAGTTAATTGTTACCCTGGATACAAAATTTCATTTAACCCTTTCAGAGAAAATGCTCACAAATGTAAAGAGTGACACAAGAAAAGTTAAGCCCATAGAGCATCTATGAAACAACTTCCATATTTATTTCTGTCAATCAAAAGTTCCATGTACTTGCTTCTAACTTTAAAACTCAACCTGTTTCGTCAAAAAGACAATTGTTTAGATTAGACTCTTAGCTGACTTAAGTGTGTCAAAAAAAAAAAAACTGCCCTGGCATTTTGGTTTTTGGGCTGAGCACTCTGCTTTGGACAACCAGAAAGAGCCAGGAGCAACATTTCCAGCAGAGCTTTAACTTTTCACCTCCTGTTTCACTGTGTATAATAAAATTGCATGTTCATAATGGTTTGAAAACAATAATAATTAATTTCTTACAATTTTAGGAAATGGTAAGTAAAAAGCTGATAGTGCTGGAATGGCTGGTGTCTGATGGGAGCCCAAATTCTGGTTATTTCTATTGCTTAGGTGGTAGAGGTTGTGAATGAACTCTCTAGCTTTCCTTTATAAGATGAAAAGCCCCACTAACAAATGACGCTTATTCCTTTCATGAGCTAATCAAATCCCCAAAGATCACTTTAATGCTATCATCTTGGAAAGTTAGCATTTTGACATATGATTTTAGGGAGGACACACACACATTTATGATAATAGCATGCAGTATGTTGTCTTGGTGAGGGTTTTTATTGCTGCAAAGAGATGTCATGCTCACTCTTCTAAAGGCAAACATTTAATTAGGGCTGGCTTACAGTTCAGAGGTTTAGTCTATTGCCATCATGGCAGGAATATGGCACTACACAGGCAGACATAGTGTTGGAGGAGCCAAGAGTTCTACATCCAATGGACAGGCAGCAGAAAGAGATTGACACACTGGGCCTGGTTTGAACATCTGAAACTACAAAGGCTAGACCCTCTCCACCCCATGACAGTGAAACACTCCTCCAACAAGGCCACAGCTACTTTCAAGCCACACCTCCTAATAGTGTCAGTCCCTATAAGCATTTTCATTCAAACTACCACACTTAACCTCTGGAGTCACATAGCCCTATATCCATGTCATAATGCACAATGCAATTAGTCCAACTTCAGTAGGTCTCATAGTCTATAACAGGTTTACCACTGTTTAAAGGTCCAAAGCTCAAAGTGTCTTCTGAGACTCATGGCAATCTCTTACTTGTCACATCAAAATAAAAAATCAGGTCACATATTTCCAATATACAGTGGCACAGAATATACATTATCATTCCAAAAGGGAAAAGGAGGCATAGTGTGGAAATACTGGACCAAAGCAAGGTCAAAAGTAGCAGGGCAAATTTCAAACTCTGCATCTTCATGTCTGATGTAAAACAGTTCTTCAGAACTTTAACTCCTCTCAGCTTTGTTGACTGCAGCTCTCTTCTCTCCTAGCCTGTTTCCACAGCCTGTTGGCAACTCACTATGACATCTCTAGGATCTTGGGTTCTCCAACAAAATCCAGGTTTTATTATCACAGATTCACAGGAAGCAATCTCTGAGCTACCATGCAAGGACACCTCCACCCACATACAAAAGCTTTCCTTAGCCTTCAAAGGAGATTCCACAACCATTTCTCAAATCCTTGATTGTAAAGCCAGAACGATGTGGCTGAAGGTACTTGGCCCCTTGTTCAAATATATTTAACCAGCACTCTGTTTTTGATGGTTTCCTTCACCAATTAAGCTTTTCTTAAATTCATTTTCACAGGGTAGAAACTCAGCTGGGTAGAGTCATACCCTAAGGTCATCAGTCCCTTTATTATATTTATGTCCATGCTTTTTCTTTAACTTTTTAGAAAATCTCCTTGAACTCTGAATTTAGCTCCCTTAGACTTCTTGGTGCTGCTTTTCTCTGAAAACTGTAGTTTGTGGTTTTCCTTACTCAATTTGCTTCTTTTCACTGTAAAGCTGCATAAAAGTGACCACAAATAGGCACAGAACACCGTCAATACTAGGCTGTCTTGAAAGGTCCTCAGCCAATGCCATTAACCCTAAACTCTTCAATTTAGTCTTAGTAAGATTTTTTAGAAAGCAGCCAGACTCTTCACCAAAATATCACAAGACATGTCTTTAGGCCACTGACTAATATTCTGCTCCACTGAAAACTCTTAAACCACGCCACCATAATCTACATTGCTTTCTGCACCACTGTCACCACTGTCTTCCATTCTCCTACTAGTATGACCATTAAGCCCTTGATTAAAAGTTTCAACACATTTTTTTCTAATTCAAAGTCCAAAAATCTACATAATACCAACAAATAACACAGTCAGGTTTGTCACAGCAATAACCCATTTTTGAATGAGTTAGATATACACTGGCATTGTTTGAAAAGATTAAGTGGTGTGGACATGTTGGAGTAGGTGTGGTCTGTTGTAAGAGAAAATGTCACTGTATCAGTGGAGTTTTGAGGTTTCAAAAGCCCAAGCCAGACCCAGTGGCTATCATTCTTCCTCCTGACTATAGATCTGGATGTAGAACTTTTAGCTACCATGTCTGCCTGAATGAGGACATGCTCCCTGCCATGAAGAAAATAGACTAAATATGTGATACTGGAAGAAAGCCCCAATTAAACGCTTTATTTAATGAGAGTTGCCATGATCATGATATCTCTTCATAGTAATATAAAGGCTGACAAAGACATGGACTCTTACCAAATACTAATTCTGATACAAAGTATGATGATACATTTCAAATTTATTTACAGAAAAAACATTATTACTCTAAAATGAATTAAAATAAGTCAAAGGGAAACATTTGTAACATTACTAGCCAATTTTGTTCTGTACATGAGAATAAATTATCATAATGCATGTTTTATATAGATAGAGCAATGACTAATTTCTATGATTTTCATCTGTTTTTCTGCAAAATATAGTCATATATAGATCAAGTTTTAAAAGGTAAGATATATTATGCAACATATCTCACAAACTAGACTATAATATCAACCTTTGGTTATTAACAAGAAGTACCATGCCCCTCGTACCCATCTCCTCAAATTAATTAATTAATTAACTGATTGATTGATTAAAGCAAGTAAATAAATGTGTTAATTGTTCCTGTAAAGAGTGGGCACTCTTCTTCCTCCAAGCACAGAGTCATTGTATTCAAAGTAATTTAATTTGCCTTTATATTTGATGAAGACTATTATGTGGATGAAAATTAAAATGTCAGAGAAAAGTTCTTTACTATATTAAAAATGTGACATTAGCTATAGCCTCATTGGCAAGAATTTATATTCTGCAAATGAAATATTTAACTTCCATCATAGACATACTCCAATCACTTCTGTGCCTGTATGATTAGGAGGTGGTGACATCCTTTGTGGAGAGCAGATAGAATAAAAAGATATGTTCCCTTAAAGTGTGTCTTCTAGAATGAGACAGGAGGCCAAAGAATAAGGGCTATTGATTGAAATAGTGATTACTGCCATTCCCATTTGTGTTTTTATGTATCAGTGGATGTACAAACTTCTCTTAGTGTCAGTTCTTCTTGCTTATGCAGCAGTTAGGAAGGGCAGAAAGCTAACCATTTTTATATCTGTGCTGCAGTCCAGTGGAATATTTAACTATGAAGTCAACCTTACAAAGAAAGGGCAGGTAAGTTCTTTGTTTTGCCTCAGTGTGGGAAGTTTTTAGAACATTTCAGCGATTGTCACTTGTAAATGAAAGTAATACCAATCACTTCAGTGGGTAACCTGCAATGACTCAACTCATTTATGTAAAGATAGCTGAACACAGTTAGCATGTTTAATTATAGATTGGATGGATCTACATAATCCCACATAACTTGTCCATGCTTGGATGTTGTTAACTTTGGCGTTTCATAGGCTGAGAGGAACGCACAGTTTGTATACATCAGTAATGTGCCAGTGATTCCTAACTAGAGAGAAGGTCTGCAAATGACAGGGTATGGAGTTCTATAGCTTTCACAGTCAAAATGCTCCTTAGTAGTAAGTTAGTTGGGTGTCTTAAAAGAACTCTAAAATTACTTGTCAGGCTTTAATTCATTTTCTTTCTGAAACAGAGTAAAGGCACTGTTGTGTTCATTCCCCATGGAAAAACAGGGAAAGCCACAACCAGTGCTAATTTTCTACTCCTCTTGCTTCTGTTTACTGGCTGCATTTTGGTACTTTAGACAAGTTCAAAAGGAAATGCCTTATTTTTGTTTCCTCCAGAGAGTGCCAGGTTTTAATAAGTCTCAACAGTTGATAAATGTAAAAGATGTGTTTCTGCCAAAGAACTTTTCAAACCTTCCTCATGGGCTGTAGAGTAAAGTGTACATAGACAGAATTTTCAGGAAAAATTGAAGTTGTGATGGGCAGAGAGATGGCTCAGCACATATGTTTAATGTTTGCCAAGTCTGATGACCTCCCCAATGTTCATGGTGGAAAGAGAACACCAGCAAGGTGTCCTTTGACCTGCATGCAAGTACCATGCCACTCTTACCCATCTCCTCAAATTAATTAATTAATTGATTGATTGATTAGAGCAAGTAAATAAAGGTAAAAGTATTTGAAACTTTTCTATTGGTATATCTGCATTCAAATTTCATTTTTGCCGTATGTGACCTGCAGCTTCTTGGAAACGTACTCACTTGCATCTAACTTCCTGTAGCTTACTCCGTCCCACCAATTTAAGGGAAAGTAGTATCCCTTTGTAGGACTAGTGTGATGAATACGCAACAACAGGCCAATATTCCCAGTAGGGCGTTAATGTTAAACAAACATTGCTTCGTTCTTATTGTCTTTTCTGTAGACAAAATGGATACAGTGGCAGTCTTCCCTTGTAATGTCTTTGGAGCAAAGAGGAAATTATTGTTTTCTTTCTCTTTCAAAATTTAGCTTCCTACCTTGTTCATGTTATTCTGTAACTGTGGATTAAGCTAAATTAATAATTAAATTATGGGATGAGTGCAAAGTTCAGTGGTAGAAGATTTGACTATAATTCATGAGGTCCTGTGTTTAATCCTCGATACTGCCAAAGGTTAATCTTCTTGTTTTATCAAACACGCAATTGTTAATTGCACATCAATAAGGCTAAGTGTACCAATATAAAGATTGATACAATGAATGAAAAAGAAGCAAGATTCATTTTTATACTATGATATTGAAACTATGATGATTGTGTTTGATAATAGTTAAAAAAAACTTAATTGAGCAAAACAAAATTTAGTTTTCCTGGATTTTTTTCTGTTCTGTATTAAAGATATTAAATTCTGTAAGTCTGTATAAATTTGTGTGTTACTGAGCCCTCATTTTTTTTAAACGTTGAATTTATAAAAAAGGCATTGAACCACAAGAGGTCCAAATTGCCTTTGATTACAGAGAATATGGTTTTATAATCTATAAACAACAAAATTATACCTATATTTAACTTTTGTTATTTTACCCCTATACATTCTTGCCTATCTTTGTATTTACAAATGATTTTCACCACACATATGTAAACAGAAAATCTACATTCATGATTATGTTGTACAAATATAATCCATGTTATAACATATCAAAGTATTGTAATGTTGTAAATTACAATGCTGTAGACTTTTTCTTTTTTCTCAGCCATTGTTTGTGTCTGTGTTGCTGTATTATTCACTGTCACTGATATATGGAGTGTTACTGATAAAGAGACTTGAAGTTCACTTTCTGATACATAATTTACACATTTAAACCTTCATATATTTAAAATGTATTATTTTTGTATGTTCTATGTGTCTGTATATAATAATAACCCATATGTATATATACGTAAGTATGTCACTCATATATATGCATACAAAAATGCACATACATATATATGCAGAAGACAAATACATATAAACTCAATCACATAACACATGAATTCCATGTGTTATATGTGTGTGTTTATATAGACAAGTGAAAAATGCATACCCACATATATAACACACATATATGATATATATCTGTGATGGTGAGGAAAGTACGTAGACTTTACATGTGTGTAGGTACACATGCTGGGGCATGTGACAGCTTTGTGTATTAAGTTTCCTCCTTTCAACTTTATGTGGGATCTAGTTTTTAAATTCTAGTCATTGGCTTGTGAGACAAGTTCCTTTACCAGCTGATCCATCTCATAGACCTAAACCTGCATCCGTTTTTATATAACGGAAACAGTATATCTATAATTGATATGTTTGTAACTAGCTCTATTTTCAGATAACTCTCCATGCTAATTAAAAACACCTTGTTACCATAGTTTCAATCACTTATCTTTCTTTGTGTGTCATTTGTGTGAACATTAGAATTTGATCTTCCCCCAGTAAGTGTTCCACCATGAATACTTCCTACAGTTTTCATTTTCTGCATTAAAAAAATCATTTTCTAAGGATATATTTCCACAAATGAAATTACTGAATAGAAGAGGATATGTATTACCCAGTGCAAGTTGCTTTATAACAAATTGAACTAAAATTTATTTCTCAAGAATTCCACATGAAGACAACATTGCCTACACTCTGCCTATACTCTTTCTGAGCACTGAATGTTTTTTAAAATCAAGTAAAATCTAAACACAAATGCTGACAATTGTTAGACAGTACATATTTATTGCTATTTTATTTGCATTAGTAAAATGAGGGATGGCTCATTATGTATCTTCTTCTATTTGTCACATGTGTGTTTATATAATTTTCCAATTTAACCCACTACATTTTCTGTTTTTAAAGAGGCAGGGCGCTCCACTCCACAGTGAGTCATCTGATCGTACAGATGGTGCCAACCATAAAATGATTTGTTTTCCTGAGCTGAATTGATTATTTTCCTGTGGAAAAAACTCAGGGAAATGAATTCTAAGTGATGTGACTTGTCCAATTTCCAGAAGCATAGTGATTTCAGAAGGAAGAGTTATTTTGGGTTATAGATTATTTTCAAAAGCAAATATTTATATAACTCAGAAAAGTCATTTTTCACATACAAATTTACTCTTCTGTGTTATATAAAGAGTCCAGTTTTGAAACTGCCTCATTTTTTTTTTACCATTGACATTTCAATATCCTTTTATTTCTTTTGAATGCCCCCTTTTTTGGAGGGGGCTTTCTTTAGCACATGCAAACTAACAAACATTGGCTCGGATCAAATTTCTAAAGATATTTACTTGGTGATTATATTTTCTCTTCTCAGAAGTGAATAACAACTGCGTAGCAGAGCCTACATATGTGGGCTGCCTCTCTGCAAACCAGCCTCAGCATTCAGGCTTTGTCCCTGAGGCACCCTCATATTCCCTCACACCTCACAGTGTCCCATTACTACACACTCAGTGGACAGTTCCTCCTCAATGTAGATGTTCACTCATGGAAGGAAGTTTTAAGGCCCTTCATGAGGAATACAGGTTATTATTTTATTGGTGCTTGAATGAAGGGGTGTTAGAGTTAGTTATTGACTAATTTGACACTTTTTGTCAGTTTTTAGCTATTGCAATCTATTTTTGTAGCATCATGGGAACTTCTCTGAAGCTCAGCTTTATGAGAACTGAATGAAATAATTAGGAAGGTTTGTACATCACGTAAGTAGGCAGAGAGCATCCTCTAAATAGCTGAGATCAAAATGAAACCCTGTCAGTACATTTGAAGGTCTGTGTCTTGGAGGAAAAAATACCAAAAACACATTTTAGAAAGTGAAAACAAAATAAGACAGGTACCTTGTTTTTGAAATAGGGTCAAATTATGGTTGCTAGACTAACAGAGCAATTGCTCATGTCATGGTTATTTCTCTGTATCTGAATCAGTCCTATTACACTGGTTTCTGTACAGTGCTACACCAACTTAAAGATTGGCAGATGTGACCTAAGGGCTAATAGCTAAGAACCCCTGAAAGAATCAGTTATCATTTATGCCTTGCCTTCAGGAAAAACTCTCTCTCTCTCTCTCTCTCTCTCTCTCTCTCTCTCTCTCTCTCTCTCTCTCTCTCTCTCTCATGTGTGTGTGTGTGTGTGTGTGTGTGTGTGTGTGTGTGTGCACATACGTGTGTATGGGACATATGTGGTGATATGCATGTGTATTCATCCGTATGTGTTTAGTTCACTTTCTAATAGGCACTGTGCAGAGGCTACAGGTAGACATACTGTGTCTATTTTAATCCTGTCCACTTTACTCCTTGAGAAAGGTCCCTCAGTAAACCTGGAGCTTTCTGGTGTTGGTTAGGATGGTATGTAAGCACAGAGCCCTAGAGATCTTTCTGGTCAGTCCTCACTCTCAAATGCTATTGTGATGGAGCTTGGGGTTCATCATGCAGCTTGTATGTGACTGTCAGGCTCTGAACTCAGGGTAGGTACAAGAAGACACAGGCCTCTAAATAGCTGGGACTTGACCAGCAGTGGTAGAAAAGGAGGCCATGCACTTGTAAGAATCAGAACAACCTTCTTTTTGCCACCATGAACTGATCTTCCCATTAATTACCGTGATGACACTGTTTACATGAAACTTGCCACCGTAGCCTTGTTCTAATGGAAAGAATGAAAACATAAGTCAAGTTGAATGTGTCAAACTAGGAGAAGTTGAAGTAAACTGTTTATAGATTATATATATCCATACATTTCTCTCTACCTCATTAAAACTTTATATAATAGTTTCAACACATTTATAAGTGAGCATATTGGCCTGGGAATTTTCAATCCTAATGAAGTGGGAGGTGGTCAGGAAGCTAAGAACAATTAATAGATTTTCTTCTTGTCTCCATCCACAGTTCTTGCACTCCACACTCTGCAGACATAGCTGGCAATCTTGTGTATTGTCCTGGCCTGATAGCACATTGATGGCAAAAAAATAATGGTCCTGATGAAGCAGAGCACACATTACAGGGCCATTGAGGAACTTTGATCATATTTGTTCACCTCAACTTGGGATAGAAGTTCTCATGGCAAAGCATAAATACAAAATCTAACATTTGTTAGCTTCAAGAACACTGCAACTGAGGTTCCTTTCCAACTTATTGTCTCTACATTGGCTTAGGAAGTTAGTCTTATATTGCTGAGCCAAGTCACCTTGATACCTTAACCACACAGAGACCCAAAAAAAGAAAGAAAATTTCAGACCAATTTCCCTTGAAAACGTTGGTGCAAAAATATTCAATAAAATACTCACAAACTGAATCCAAGAACACATAAAAAATATCATCTACCATGATCAAGTAGACTTCATCCCAGGCATGCAGGGATGGTTCAATATACAGAAATCCATCAATGTCACTGAGGAAATAAATTGAAGATGATACTAGAATATGGAAAAATCTCCCATGCTTGTGGGTCTGGGGAATCAACATAGTAAAAATGGACATTTTACCAAAAGCAATCTACAGATTCAGTGCAATCCCTATCAAAATACCTACACAATTCTTTACAGACCTTCAAAAATCAATTCTCAATTTCATATGGAAAACCAAAAAATCCAAAATAGCTAAATCAGGACTCTGCCAACAGAACAAAATGACAGCCTATAGATGGAAAAGATCTTTACCAACCCTACATCTGACTGAGGGCTAATATCCAAATTATATAAGGAACTCAAGAAATTAAATACCACCAAACCAAATAATCCAATTAATTGGGGAACAGAATTAAACAGAGAATTCTCAACCAATGAACATCCAATGGCTAAAAAACACTTAGAGAAATGTTGACTGTTCCTAGTTATCAGAGAAATGCCAATAGAACAACTCTGAGATTCCACCTTACACCTGTCAGAATGACTGAGATAAACTCGTGACAGTACATGCTGTTGAGGATGTCGGTAAAGGGGAACACTTCTCCATTTCTTGTGGGAGTACAAACATGTACAACCACTTTGGAAATCAATTTGGCACTTTCTCAGAAAATTTTCAATAGCTCTACCTCAAGACCCAGTTATACCTCTCCTGGGCATATATCTGAAAGATGTTCCACCATACAACAAGGACATTTGCTCAACTATGTTCATAGCAGCTTTATTGGTAGTAGTCAGAATCTGGAAAAAAACTAGATGTCCGTCAACCAAAGAATGGAAAACTGTGGTATATTTACACAATGGACTACTACTCACTATTAAAAGCAAAGAAAATGTGGAATTTACAGGCAAATGGATGGAACTAGAAATCATCCTGAGTGAGAAAACCCAGACCCAGAAAAACATGCATGGTATATACTCACCGATAAATTGATATTAGCCACATAATACAGGATAACCACATTAAAATACATGGACCTAAAGAAGCTAAATAACAAGGAAGGCCCTAAGGAGAATGCTTAATTCTCATTCAGAAGTGCAAATAGAATTGACACAGGAGTTGGTTGAAGAGAAGGAATAGGACTGGAGCCTATAAAAGAGGTCCTCTGAAAGGTCTTCACTCAGCAAGGGGTCGAAACAGATGCTGAGACTCACAGCCAGACTTCAGGGTGGAGATTTGATAGGCTGAGGTCAGATGATAGGGGAGGAGGGCTCCACTTTTGAAGGACTAGGTTAGGGAGCATGAGAGAAGGAGGTTGCTGCAGAATCACAGGAGAATCTGAAACTTGATTTTGAAAATCATGGTTGAGGATGCATTGAGAGCTTACTCCTGTTGTTCAAGAGAATTTTAATAACTCTGATTCCAAAATAAGGCAGTTTCATGAGAGAGCATAAATACTAGTTTCCATTAAAAATTCTTGGCAAAGATGTGTTAGAAGCCATTTAAGACACCCAACACAATTTTGATTGGGCATAATATTTAGGTATTATGAGCAGTCATAGAAACAGTACTTTTTCAAAGTAATCCAATTTAAAAATAGAAATTTTAATTATTTATGGATTAGATAAACATAATTTGATCCTATTCTTTATGAGGTAATATGCACCTTTGTGAAGTGCTTTTAAAAGTCTTCAAATTAATGAGTTAGGTGGAGTACAATTTGTCACTGACTATATGAATGCAAAAGCCATGTGTTTACAGTTTCTAAACTGCATGCTTTATTTCCAGGTGTGTTCCTATTTTATGTCGCCTGTATCATAGCTCATTAGCAGAAAATGCAAATATATTTATCATACCAAAAGCATTACCATAACAACTTTAGTAGAACAAAAACATATGAATAGAATTTCTTGAGAAATACCTCAGTTACATTATTTTGGAGAAAGTGTTGGTACTGCTTTAATTATATTGAAAAAGGCAATAAAGCACAAAGATCCTGAGGTTATACATCTGTAGTGCTTGCTATTCAATTAACTAATTAATTCGTACTTGCCTACTTTTATTATTGGTAAGTTGAACAGAGCAATTTAATCTGGACATTTCACTAACATTAAAAATTATGCCTCCTGAGGTTGAGTGGAGGAAATGGTTTTAAGGAATATTTTATAGCAAGCTTGCTTCCTATTAGACTATCCTGTAGTGCCTTCTCCCCCATGTGCTCAATCTTTAATGATGTTTTTTTCCACCCACATTAGGACTTATGTCACCTAGGCACTAAATGCTAGCTTGCACTGGAACCACAACTTCTGTCTAGTAATTTTGCTTCTCATTTATTGAAAACAGCATACTATAGGAACATTGTCAAGAAATGATTATTTGATTGTTATACAAGGCTTTATTCAGATTATGTTGGTTTTATTTAGACTTTCTTACCTTGAAATCTTCCATCCTTTCAGATAAGTATTCTGTTTGTTGCTACTTTTCTAGTTTCTACACATACAAGTTGCTTTTATAAGACATACCAATTTATGTTAGAGGACCTTGTCGGAAAAGGTTATTGCTGATGAACAGAAAGATGAAATCAGTTTAAACTACCACTTTGGTATTTTTTTATGAGTCTTGGTTCTTAGCTATCCATAATTACACAAATGGACATATTCATGGTTGGGGAAATGGGAGCAAATTCAAGCCATTAAAATGGAGTTATAAGAAAGTACATTTTAAGTTCCAATTGAGGCAAGCCCAAATTGAATGGAATGACTTATTTAAGATACACTGAAAAGGCCATAAAAGTTTTGATTCAGTGTTATGCAAAAGGTCACATTGACTGTCAGTAAGGGGTGAGTAAATGGAGAGCCAGATGACTGAGCCTGAAGTGAGGAGCAGCTGGGATAGCTGGGGTCTAGTCTGCTTCTTTATTACTATCTTGATCCATATGCAAAAGCCAACAGTTTGCCTTTACCATAGAACAGTGCTTGTAGCATGACAAGCTTCTAAATTGTGTCCACATATTGAGCCTATTCAAAAAAAGAATGATCTAGCCAGCTCACTCAAAAGTTATGGTCTGGGTAGTCTACAATGTTATCTATCTCATGACAGAAAGGCTTAGAGCTTAGTAGTTTTTAAATCCAGGAGACTGGATATCTCAGCAGTCCCAATCTGATGCTAGAGTCCTGCAGAATTCCTAGAGAATCTGCTGGCATTTACTAGACATAAATCCTGAAGAGGGATGTCCTAATACCAGTGAACTAATGCCTCAGCAACAGTGTTGGTGAACTTGACATTGAGAATGAGGGCAAGCAGGTAAAGGCAAAGCATCACAATTCTGCATATTTATGGCACAATTACAAGGTCACATACTTTGTAAAGGAAACATTACTAAAGCTTAAACCACACATCAATCCTTATATACTAATAGTGGGAGACTTCAACACCCCTTTTACCCAAAGGACAGGTCAAGGAAACAGAAATAATGATACTAACAGATGTCATAAATCAAATGAACCTAATAGATATCTAAAGAACTTTCCACCAAAATACAAAAGATTATAACTTCTCAGCACTTCACAGAACTCTCTCCAAAATTGACCATATAATAGGTCACAAATTAAGCCTCAATAGATACATGAAGATTGAAATAGTACCTTGTATACTACCAGACCACCATGGACTCAAGCTAACCTTCATAAACAACAGAAATAACGAAAAGCCTAGACTTACACGGGACCTGAACAACTCTAATCAGTAATAACTGTGTCAGAGAAAAATAAAGAAATTAGGTACTTTCTAAAATTCAATGAAAATAAAGGGACAACATACCCAAAATAATGGGATCCAATGATAGCAGTGTTAAGAGAAAAGTTCATAGCAATAAATGCCTCCTAAAGAGATTGGAAAATAGCCCATACAGGCAACTTAACTACACAACTGAAAACCCTAGAAAAAAAAGCAGAAACATCTAAGAGTAGTAAACAGGTGAAAATGACAAAGTCAGAGCTGAACTCAATAAATTAGAAACAAAGAGAACAATGCAAAGAATCAGCAAAACCAAGAGCTGGTTCTTTGAGAAAATGAACAAGATAGATACACCCTTAGACAAACTAACGAAAAGACAGAGAAACACATTCCAAATCAACAGAATCAGAAATGAAAAGGGAGACATAAATACAGACACCAAGAAAATTCCAAAGAATCATTAACTCTTACTTCAAAAGCCCATACGACACTAAATTTGAAAATTTAAATGAAATGGTCAATTTTGTTGTTAGATACCATGTATTAAAGTTGATTCAAGATCAGATAAGCAAATCAAATAGTCCTATATCTCCTGCAGAAATAAAAGCAGCCAACAAAATTCTCCCAACCAAAAAAGATCAGAGTCCAAATGGTTTCAGTGCAATACTACCAGACCTTCAAATACTCTGTAAACTATTCCACAAGATAGAAATAGAATTAACATTACTAAACTCATTCTATGAGGCCACAGTCACCTTGATGCCTAAACCACACAAAAACCCCACAAAGAAAGAGAGTTTCAGACCAATTTGTCTTATGAACATAGATGCAAAAATACTCAATAAAATACCCACAAACTGAATCCAAGAACACATCAAAGATATCATTCACTATCACCAAGTAGGCTTCATCCCAGGCATGCAGGGATGGTTCAATATATGGAAATCCATCAATGTAATCCACCATATAAACAAAATGAAAGAAAAAAAAAACCCATATAATCATCTCTTTAGATGACAAGTAACATTTGACAAAATCCAACACCCATTCAAGTTTAAAGTCTTGGAGAGATCAGGGAACAAGGCACATACCTAAGCATAATAAAGGCTGTATACATAAAGCCAATAACCAATATCAAGTTAAATGGAGAGGAAACTCAAAGAAATTCCACTAAAATCATGGACCAGCAAGGCTGCCTAATCTCGCCATACCTCATCAACATAGTACTTGAAGTTTTAGCTAGAGCAAAAAGACAAAAAAATGTGAGCAAGGGGATCTGCATCAGAAAGGAGGAAGTCAAGGAACTGCTATTCATAGGTGATATGATAATGTACAAAGTCACTCCCAAAATTCCACTGAGAATTAAAGCTGATAAACACCTTTATCAAAGTGGCTGGCTACAAGAATAATTAAAAAAAAACAGTAGCCCTCCTGTAAACAAATGACAAATGGGCTAAGAAAAAAACGAGGGAAACTACATCCTTCACAATAGCCACAAATAATACAAAGTATCTTGCTATAACTGTAACCAAGCAAGTGAAACACTTGTATGAAAAAAACTTCAAGTCTCTGAAGAGAGAAATTAGAGAAGATATCAGAAGATGGAAAGATCTCACATGCTGGTGGATATGGAGGATCAACATAGTAAAAATGGCCATCTTACCAAAAGCAATCTACAGATTTAGTGCAATTCCTGTCAAAATACCTACAAAATTCTTTGCAGATCTTGAAAGATCAAGTCTTAGCTTCATATAGAAAAAAAAATACACAGAATAGCTAAAATAATCCTGTAAAATAAAAGATTGGAGGACTCTCCATCCCTGACCTAAAGCTGTACTATAGAGCAACAGTAATAAAAATGGTTGGTACTGCCATAGAAGTAGGCTGGCTGATCAATGGAATAGGATCAAAAACCCAGAAATAAAGCCACATTCTGGAAACAACATAAGGTTCCTCCAGTAAGGAATGGATAAAGAATCATGGTACCTTTATACAATGGAATAATATTCACCTATTAAAAACAAGGAAATTTTGACATTTTCAGGCATATGAATGGAGCTAGAAATGATCATGTTAGACAACAGAAACCCATAAAGACACACATGATATATACTATATATACTCATAAGTGGTGTTAACCCAACATAGATGTCCTTTGAGAAACTCCATTCAGCAGGGTATTGGAACAGATGCTGAGACTCATAGCCAGACTCTGGGCAGAATACTGAGAGTGGTATGGAAGAATGTGAGGATGTAAGGATCCAGAGGGTTCAGGAGCCACACAAAGAGACCATCAAGGGGAACATATTTGGACCCAGGAGGACCTGCACAAACTGTTGCATCAACCAAGGACAACTCATGCAGTGAACCTAGACCTCCTGTTCAGATTTAGCCAATGGACTGCTCATTCTCTACAATTGGGGTAGGAGCAGGGACTGCCACTTATATGAACTCTTATGGCCATGATTTGATCCCTTACCCTCGGTGGGGAGGCCCTGCTGGCACACAGAAGAAGGGGAAGCAGGCTATTTGGATGATACCTGATAGGCTGGTGGTCATACAGTTGGGGAGGAGGTCCCCTTCTGTCAGAATTCTAGGGGAAGGGAATAGGGCAGAAGAAGGGCGGTTAGGAGGGGGAAGATACAAGGGAAGCGATACAATTGAGATGTAATCTGAATAAATTATAATAAAAATTTTAAAAATTCATCCAAGGTATGTCTAGGTGACTTAATGAGATTCTGAATCAAAATAAAAAAATTAAATCAGGGTATGTAGCTTCATGTTATAGGATTTGCTTAGAATGTGTGAGGCTATAGACTCAATCACTGCCACTATCAGTACATCATGTAAATGCATGCATATTTATGTATACATTGTTAAAATAGTATTAGGTAGTATTATAATCTTGGATACTCTATCACTGAATTAATTTCATTATGTATCTTAACACTTAATATAGCTAAAAATAGGATTTCTTTGTAAGTTTTCTATAATACTGAAGTAGAGTGATGTTTCTAGAATGTTATTGTAACATGCTAATTTTAAAAATTGAAAGAAAGTCTTAAAATTCAGATATTATCACTGTGTGGATTGTGGGCTGTTTGTAACCGAGAATAGCTTTGGATACTATAAAATAAAAAACATAAACTGGTTCAACATATATTTTTCAATCTTTTAAAAATTGATTATAGTTTTAAAAATTGTTTCTTTCATATGATATACATTTTGATTTTATTGTTTCTCTTTCCTAATCATTTTTTTATCCTCCCAACCTTCCTATTTTTCCAAAGCATATTTTTCTTTCACCCCTTTTTCCCCTAAAAAAACATAAAAAAGTAACCAAAAGCAAAATATGAAAGTTGAATTACCTCAGTAGCATGAACGGGATCAGGCAAAACAAACTTAAAGAAAAGAAAAATAATAATAAGAAAGAAAGAAAGAAAACAACCAAACCAAACAAAAAGCACCCAAATCAACAGTTTTGTGTTGGAGAACTGCTCCTTGGCATAGACTCTGCCCTGGAGTGAGGTTGTTGGACCCTCCACGTGGACATTGAAAACTGAACCAAAGGCTTTTACAGGATGAGAGAATGCTCTTAATTGTGTAGCCATCTCCTAAACTCTTAATTTTAAATATATGCATCTGTCTTTATTTTTTTATAGTAAATACATTTTTTATTTTATTTTTTTATTGTTCTTTTTTAAATTTTTTATTAATTTATCCTTGTTACATCTCAATGGTTATCCCACCCCTTGTATCCTCCCATTCTTCCCTCCCTCCCATTTTCCCCTTATTCCCCTCCCCTATGACTGTTCCTGAGGGGGATTTCCTCCCCCTGTATATGCTCATAGGGTATCAAGTCTCTTCTTGGTAACCTGCTATCCTTCCTCTGAGTGCCACCAGGTCTCACCCTCCAGGGGACATGGTCAAATATGAGGCACCAGAGTTTGTGTGAAAGTCATACCACACTCTCCACTCAACTGTGGAGAATGTTCTGACCATTGGCTAGATCTGGGTAAGGATTTAAAGTTTACCGCCTGTATTGTCCTTGGCTGGTGCCTTAGTTTGAGCAGGACCCCTGGGCCCAAATCTGCCTATCATAATGTTCTACTTGTAGGTTTCTAGGACCCTCTAGATCCTTCTACTTTGCTATTCTCCCAATGCATCTGTCTTTAAATACTACTCTTCCTTATCATCAAGTAATGTTCTTTAGATGTTTCTTCATTCCATGCTTGGAAACTTTGATTTAATTTAGGAATCAGTGTCTTTATTTTTGAATTTGGGTATTGCATGGCAGAAAACTTTAGTCACAGCCGTGTGAGAGACGAAAATATAAATATCCCATGGACATTTTCTTCTTTCACAAATAGGCTGATACTTCATGAACTGTTTTCTATATAGTCAGATTTGTAACATTACTTCTAGAAATATATTCTAAAGTCATAATATAATTTCATATTGTAAATTTATATCAAAGATATAAAAGTTAGGAAAGAGTGGTCCTTCATGTATAATTACAATTTAATATTCATATGATCATTTTTTATGTTTCAATATATGAAAGAGTATGAAACATTCTCTTATTATCTAATTTTAATTTGTATACATTTAATTAATTTGCATGATACAGGAAGGAAATACTAAAATAAAACTATCATCACATTTTTTTGGTAATTTTTAAATTTTGCTTTGAGTGTGTGTGTGTGTGTGTGTGTGTGTGTGTGTGTATGTGAAAATACCTCACAATATAGACCAGGATGGCCTGGATCTCACTTTGTAGATCAGATTCAACATAAAAATCATGATGGCTCTTGTGCAGGTATGATGTTATACAAAATTAATTTTTGTTGATGTTATTGTCTATAGCATTTCTTAGTTTTCAATACAAGAAAGTCTCAGTAATTTTTTTTTTTTTTCGGTTTTATTCAGATAGGATTTCTCTGTGTATCCCTAGCTGTCCTGGACTTGCTTTGTAGTCCAGGCTGGCCTTGGACTCACAGAGATACACCTGCCTCTGTACCCCAAGTTCTGGGATTAAAGGGGTGCATCACCACTGTCCAGCCCATGTCCCAATAATTTTATTCTTAGAAAATCTTTATACTTCATCTCTTAATATTGTGGAGAAAGAAATATCTGAGTCAGTCAAACTCATCCAGTTTATTTTTTTCTAACTTTTATGCTTATATTAATTAAATGACCCAATTGGAAATAACTACATATAATGTCCAATACTAAATGGTACATGATCTTGTGTGTGATCCATTGAGCTTGTGTTAGGTCAGAAAAAAGACAAAAAAGGGTGTACTAATGAAATTATTAAATTATATAGTTATAGAAACTATAAATAAAATTCTACCTTCTCCAGTCACTTGTCTTCTTTTAGTTTTAATTTTTAATATGTAGGTGAGTTTTTTATTACTTAGAATTGAAAGGATTCCCTTTTAAATACTTAATAGCTCAAAAGATATTTTGTTTTTCATTGTTATAGATGAATATGTATATTTATTTTTGTATCTTACCATAATTTATGATAAAGACAATTAAATATACCAGTTATAAGAATTTATTTGTTTAATTTAGACTTAAGTAATATTGTATATTGCCAGCTTGAAAAATAGTCAAAATTTTAAAAGAGACTTCAGTTTCAAGAAAGCTAAAAATTTCAATCACTCTATCAATTTATTGAAATGAGACAGCAAAAGATAGAACACAGAACAATAGGTATAATAAGCCTCACATATGATTTACTGTAAACAGTCCATCAAAAAGACAGAAAAAGAGTCCAAACATTTTAATGGTAGAATATAAATGCCTGTATGTCTGTCACAGAGGTGTTATCCCATTTTATCTATTTTTAAGAGAATGAAATGTATTAGTGATCCTTGAAATGAGTTAATTTTTTGCTCCTAAGCTAATGAAGAAAGTTAAATCAACGAGTAAAGTAAAGCATGTTACAATGTAATGATTGGATATTCTGCTTTATGGCTTATATTTATTTTATCCTGATTTGGGCTCAAGGTCTCTAGGTTGTAATGTATTGTGCAGATGTAATGTTGATCATTAGAAACTTAATCCTCAAGAATATTTATGGAGTCACAAATTGCAGAAATCTGAAGAGGCAGGACTATATAGTGTTTAATTTTATGCTAAAAAATTCTATAAAATATCCTTAATAATGAATTTCAAAATTATTTAATTTCAATACTGATTTAATCACACATATGTATGTATGTACATACTCACACATGCACATACATGGACGCATGTATTTTTAAAATAAAGCTATGTAAGGCAGTACCCATTATTGTGGGCAAGAGCCTGTGGCTAGATAATTCTTAAGTCACAGA